>NC_139237.1:87862064-88049564 GCF_977018435.1 Lepisma saccharinum | reverse complement strand
TTCCACCGGGTATCGAACCCGGGACCCCTTGATTACAAGGCGACGACGCTACCACTGCGCCATTGGGGAGGCCAAGAGATGCGCGAGTCTGACACTACGAGTAATCTTGAAATGGAGACTGACATATACGAAGCAGGAGGATGCCATACACTGGAAGATCAACAAAGCAAGGTTCAGCTTGGTGAAACCACGACAGGAACTAAGGACAAAAGAAAATCAAATGTGAAGAGACTCCAGGAACAGAAGCAGATGAAGAAGAAAAAGAGTACAACGAAATGTGGCCCCTAACCCCCACCACAAGAAGAATGTGAAGCACCAGGTAATAGTCCCCTCCCCAGTGCGTATAACCAGATCCCAAAGTGTGACAAATCTGGTCCCGAGTGTTGATCTACAACCTGTGATCGGAACCAAAATCAGTGTTTTCCTTAGTGTGTCTAGTGAATGTGTGGGTCCAAGTAAAAATTAAAGTCAGAAATAACATGTGTAAAATGAGTAATGTTTGGTCATGCGTTTGCACGAGGTACCCTGCAGATATGCAAGGTTTATGATTCGTGTGCATGGAAGTGAGTGCAAAAGCAGTGTACGGATATTAGTGTCCACCGGGCTAAATGTGTAATGAAAAGTGTTGGGTAACCCAAGTTCTTAAATTTCTGTTAATTGTACATATTGCGATCTTTTACTAAACAAGAGGCTTTAGAAGAATTTTTCATCCGGTCGTCTCTTGATATAGCTTTCCTCCAGGAGGTCCAAGTGACTAACTTTGACTGCTCTTGTCGCGAAGAATACTGTGCCGATCACTAACGTTGAGTGTCACCCAAACGGGAGAATTATATGTGCGAAAGTAGCAAATATTTGGATTTCCACTCGTGTATGCCTCATCCGGTACTCATCAGAGACAACAGAGGAATCATATTTTTGCGACAGATGTGGCGGCCGAATTGCAGGGTGCAAATGGACATATCATATGTGGTCGGGACTTTAATAGCGTCCTGCTCCCACAAGATCAACGTCCTGGTTTTTCCACATCAAATTCTCTACAAAAGTTGGTTTCCGGTTTAAAATTTGTGGACGTTTGGACAGATAAACTTTTCGGTAATAGGGGTATACATACATTAGAGACAATTCTGCGTCCCGACTGGACCGGTTCTATGTTACCCCGTTATCGCGTCACAAAGTAACTTCGATTTGCCTCACACCTACATGTTTTTCGTACCATCTGGCGGTGGTAATGGCAATTAACATAGATATCCCCCCTAGTGCCTCGAGGATATGGTTACTGGAAACTGAATGCTTCCATTCTTTCAGATGACTATTTCAAACGAGCATTCCACGAGCAATGGAGATTTTGGGAGGCGCAACGCATGCGACATAGCGACATCATTCGTTGGTGGGACGAGTTTCTCAAACCGGCAGTTAAACGATTCTGTTTATAATACTGTAAAGAGAGCGGTCCCGTGACTGGCGTAACAAATATAATATTTATTATCGCGTCTTGCGGGAACTAATAGAAGAGGCATCGACAGGGCAACCGGTCCACACAGAAATTAAACGTATACAAAGCATACTCTTACGCATGATCGCTCACAAACGCATAGGTGCTAAAATTAGAAGTAGACTTCCCAATTTTGACCCAGAAGAATCTGTTTCGATTAGTCAAGTTATCCAAGAACGACAAGATGCCCAAATACAAGTCATCACTGAACTCACAGATGGTGCTGGTAATAAAATCATAACGCCCAAGGACATACAAAGTAAAATATATGAGCACTTTGGTACGATGTTTTCGCGGAACTAACCTGACACTTCAAATTATGGAACAGTTTTGGAAGCAGTCTCGGAGGTACTCTCAGACGCTGATCGAACGATGCTGGATGCGGATTTCACCTTCGACGAAGTGTATAAAGCGGTGAAAGCGGGGAAGCTGTTCTCCGCCCCTGGAGTAGATGAGCTTCCTACTACAGGGCATTCCCTCACATTCGCTACGAGACTCGGCGGCAAGCGGCTCGGCATCAGCGCTTGTCTTTCCCGGTGAACGGGTCCGCGACAGTCGGTAGAATTCGGCTATTAAAATTACAGTTTTCATATTGTGTACTAACCTTGACTACAGAAGGTGTAGAAAATGGTGTCCCTCTGCTGCAACACATTCCTGGCATCTCCCAAGGAAATTGGCATTTACACGTGCAAGTTCGTCTACTGTAATTTTCGTACAATACTCTCTTTTAACTCACGGATGGTGTGCGGATTGTCTTTGTATACTTTATTTTTTAGATTTCCCATTTTTCTTTCGAGGTTTAATATAGTGGTCCTATGTGGAACGGGAAAACCAGGACATTTCGTTGCAAAACGTCGTCGCACTTCTTCACAATTCCTCTTTCCGAAGTAACACTCGACAAGATAAATCCTTTGTTGTAATGTAAACTTTTGTGATGCCATATTAATTCACAATCTTCAACACACGGACACGACACGACACGACACGACACAACACAACTTCCGAGGGAAGATTATACTGGCGTCAGTCTGCAACGTCAACAGAAAGGGAAAGACTGTAGCTTGCGACTGTAGCTGGACCCGTTCACCGGGAGATACAAGCGCTGATGCCGGGCCGCTTGCCGCCGAGTCTCGTAGCGAATGCCAGAGAATGCTCTGTAGATTCTTCCAAACATTTTGGACGCTAATGGGGCCGACCTTAACCGAGTGGGTCAACGCGATATTCCAGGAACATAAAATGGGTAAATCTTCCAAGACCGGTATCATGGTGTTAGTACCGAAACATGCAAGGCCCACAGAGATCACTCATTATCACACCATTACATTACTGTGCGCAGACTATAACATTTTCTCACACGGTATGCTTGCACGACTAATGCCGCACTATGTCCACTTGGTGGGTGACACACAATATGTTTATGGTGAAAACAAAAACATCTATGCCGTCCTGCAAACGCTGCGTGCGGTGCTTACCAGTAATCAAAATAAGAGAAGTACACGTGATCAAGCGATTCTAGCTCTGGATTTCGAACGTGCGTTTGACTCTCTAAACCATAACTACATGTTTCACGTGTTCCAAAAATTGGAATACTGGGTACGGGGGACATTTCTCTCAGCCCTGCACGGACTTTATAACTACGCCGAATCGAAAATACAGATCAATGGTTTCCTGACAAAATCGCCTTGTATTACCACAGGAGTACGACAGGGCGATCCCTTATCAATTAGCTTTTTGTATTTGGCTACGTCCCATGCTTGCCTCACTGGAAGCTCAGCCTTTTTATTCTGTCGAAGTCTCTAAAAGTGTTAGCCAACGCCGATGACGTCAGCATTCTAGTTAAGTCCCATGCAGATGTTGCCACGGTACATAAATTAACGACTGGATTTGGTGTGCATTCAGGCCTCCAAATTAATGTACAAAAATCGTGTCTGATGCAATTAAGTACCGACCCAACACACACACCCATACGATACTTCCCTGTTGTTACCACCTTAAAAATACTTGGTGTAATATTTACGAATTGTCTGCACAGAATGATCCAAATAAATTATGATCGAGTGATTGAAGGTGTAAAAGCAGTGTTGCAAATTCATAAGTTTCGAACCCTCAGCTTGCAATCACGAGTCACGTTTGTTAACTTGTATGCTCTTTCGAAAGTGTGGTTTGTAGCCAAAATACTTCCGATGCGCAAGCTTGATGTAGCAAAGCTGAAGAGTGCAGTGAACTGGTTCGTGTGGAATGGGCAGCTTTTACGTGTTAATCACGAGACCTTGTGTTTAACCTCGGCTGACGGGGGCATGAACCTCGTTCAAGTGGAACACAAGAGCCAGGCTCTCCGCATCCAAGCGCACATAGAGACGATGATTCAGCGCCCTGATTGCCTTACTATAGAGCGTCTCAACCTTAAAAGTCAGTATGGGTTCAGTGGAGCGCGGCGTTGCTAGATCAACAAACGGAGTTGCATCGAGTCGCTGTTAATCACTAATGATTGCGACAAATTTACTTCCTTAATATCGTATAGGAAATCATCAAAATCTATGTATTTGATGAACTTTGGAAAAAAAACATAGTTACCTCAAGATTTGCATGTAAATGTTTATATTTCGACGTAACTATTTACCATTTTACATTTGCATTACATATACGCAACTGTTGTTACTTCTTTCGTTGAATGTTGTATCCACTACATAAACAGAATTAAATAAATGCAAAAACAAACATTAAGATACATTTTTTACGGGAAATAAAGCACACTGCACTTCCTACGAACCGGGCCACCTGCCTGCAACTGAATTGTAACCTTGGTGGCGCGCAATGAATTTGACACGCGAGACAGCCCGCATAAACAAACTACGATTGCGGAATAAATAACGGTGCTGTGGAGTAACAATGCATTCTAAAAATAACTTCAAACAATGGTCAACACTTTTCTCGCTTGGTCTGCATGTGTATCGCGACAAACCGAAAAGTTTCTCACTAACCAAATTTTTTCGTGTTACGGTCTGATGATTTATACAAAATAGCCAATGTATATATATATATATATATATATATATATATATATATATATATATATATATATATATAAATAAATAACTCTCCTCGTAAGCAAATTAATTCACTCAGGGGAATAATATCACATCCACAAACATCATAGATCCCGTAGGAAAAAAAAAAAACTGGCGAAGTTGTTAAAGCGGTTTGATATTTATGGCTTACTAGAAAGCGTTTTGCAAAATTGCATAATTATGGAAATTTCAGATCACATGAATTTATGACAGGTTATATAATGCCTTCCTTAAATAGAGCATAAAAAACTCTACAGGATAATGATTTCACTGTTTGCAATTTTTTACTTTTACATTTTGTAAATTTTGTAACATCTGGCAACGCATCGGTGATAGAGAAGGACAGAGCTATTGGCAAAACTCATGTATTAGAGAGAGAGGGAAGTACTCCATTCACTTCCATACTGACACTCTTAGTCATGTCCTTCGAGACTGCCTTGCTCACATACAATTGGTTTCCCCCCATAAACGTTACTACCCTCCCTCACAATTTTATGTACCTCCGAGATACTTTAGTAGAGATCTGCTACGCCTTGATGCAAACTCCTACCCTGCCAGTTCCAGTGGTGTCGCAAATGTACAGAGGAATGCGTACAGCGTCTCAACAGGTGTGTAAAATAGTTGCAAGACACCAGAAGTTCGTTGGCCTGCGGTGTGGAAAAATATTCAAGCGAGACATCTTCCCTCAAGGATACGATCGGCGTGGTATATTATAGTGCATCAAATACTGCTGACCGGCGTGAAACTCCATACCATATACATGGCAGACCTCACTATGTTCAACGTTCCTGAAACCTTAGTGCATAAGTTCAGTGAATGCCAACTAACTGCTATGTACTGAAATATGTTTCAAAATTCGTGAGTGTAATCTGTCGCACAAGCGAGAGGAGTATCACAGTCTGAGTTGATCATCTTCTGTTTCCCATCTTTAATTACACCCACGAATGAAACAGAACAGTATACAGTGGTTACTGGAGCATTATGCTTGGTTTGCCTCCACCTATCAGCAACTTGACTTTCATGCACAATTTGTGACTGACTTACATAAAATATTTCAAACTATGTCGTCAACCAAACCGAACATTTTATATGCACGGGGAAGGGGGAGGTCTGTACCATTGTTATCTGTTACTAGCTGATTTCCCGGCGTTGCCCGGGTATTTATTTATCCCAATCTTGTATTAGACAGGAAAATAACGAATTCTAACTATAGTGTAAAATGTAACTAATTTTAAATGTGATCGTGAATGTCACTAATTAGCTTAGCGACCCCGAAAACTATGCATTCGACATTAATCTAGGTCATTTGTGGCATTTTTATTTTTCATCCCCTCTCACCCCCCATGCCGATAGGTGATGAACTCGTTGGGAGTGTCACGAGAACTATGGATTCCATTCGCAACACAGCCTGAATGTTAGACAACCCGAGAAACACTATCGTTGTGCGGGATTGCATAGAATCACGGATGTCTGTTTGTGCGGAATTTAATATGGGTGGTTCTCGATTATTTTTACATGTCATCCCTTCCCACCCCCACCCCTAGGGGTGCCAGGGGTGTCTTACCCCAACAGTATTTCTTTCCTTGTTGCAAGTGATACGTGTACCAAGTTTGGTTGAAATCGCTCCGGGCGTTCGAGAGTTATTGCTGAACAAACAAACACACACATATACACACATATATATAAGAGCAAAATTATTGCCGCCTTCCGTGGCGGAGTGGTTATCAGAGCACACTACGACGCCAGAAGTTTCGGGTTTGAATCCCGGCTTGGGCATGTGTGTTCATTGTGAGTGTCCCTTCATCAGTATCACCACTCATCCTCATCTCTTGTCGTCGTAGCGCGCTGTGCCAAACACTACTCCACGGATGTCGTCAAGACGTATGACAAGAAAGGTAAAGTTCCCCATGAATATAGCAAAGTGCCGTGAAGGCACATTATGGGATGGGGAGGTAGGGCCCTACATATTATCGATCTCCGCCATTTTGAAGGTGGTGTGATCGGCATCACGCTCCGGCCGCATTTACCTGCCAGGATTACCACTTAGTACCCATTTAGTTGAGGCGGGGTGAGCCCCAGAGCCGCTTTATGCGAGGATAAGGCCGGAAAAATAACATTTCTTTCATTTTATCAGTGTTGCCAGCAGATTGATTCTAATTTCCAAACGGATCGAACCAGAGACCTCTTGATTATCAGGTGCCGAAGACAGCCTTTGTACTGGGAGAAAGGTTGACAATGAGTGAGTAAATTGCCTCAATATATTAGCGCATCGTTCAACAATGCTCGGCGTGGAGTTCCGGAACTCGGTGAGGTGTTCCTTGGCTGATTAATGAACGGTCTGAAATCGCCCGGAAACACTTTTCCGGCGGTTGCTACTTGTTGCGGCAATGAATCGTCCAGATTTCCCAAACGGGTTTCCGAGCGCCCGGAATAGATTGAAACAGGTGGCAGAGGGAAGTAAATAAAGGATATTTGAAGGCAATTCCGCCACTTTCTTCTGCAAGCGTAGAAAAGATGGGGGAGTAGAATCTGCCCCCCTCGCCCTCCGTAAGGCTATTGTTATTCATCTCCCTTGCCTTAGAGAAATAGCTCCCTCGGCTGTTCCCGATTTGAGCCTTTCAATCGTGTTTCTTCGGCGTTCTTGGAAAAAAATGGGGGGGGTGAGGCCCCCATTGGCTTTGCGAATGGAAACGACGCAACAAAGAAGTTTGATTTTCTCCTTTGATAGTCTCCGCTTTGACAAGTCTCTCTCTGGGTTTTCTCTGGACGTTTTCCATTGGCGGAAAGTGTTGCTATCCTCTCCGGAAGAAAAAGCACCAGATCAGTGATTCTTGGAGTTCCTCAGCCCCTCCGTATTCCTGTTGGCTTGATCGGCAACTAAAGCATTTCATTACTTTGTGCTTTCTTTAAAAGTAGTCTAAATACAGTCTCGTATTTCCCTTCATGTCTGTAGTGCAAAGTCAGCTTCCCGGAGCGGAGACCCAGTAAACTTTCTTCCCGTGTCTCTCTCTTCCTGTCTCCGTACACATCTCCCTCACGTTCCCCCTTCGTTCCTCCTCTTCTTTCTGTACCATACCTCTCCGTATTCTCCATATCACTGATATAACTTGACAAGTTTAAAAACAAGAGGCTGCAATCCATTTCCCACTCCATTGTCTGCGGCGACTTTGGTTCGCAGTGTTGCAACCTGGAGGGAGCGGAATTGTCTGAGAATTTTCAACGAAATTTGAATGTGAAAGGCATGAATTAGTATCCCCGCACCTACGCTACCTATTGATTACGCTAAATTCTAAATGTATTTTGATATTTTCCCTTTAAACCTTAAATGAATTAAGTTATATTAGGGATATTTCTTACCAGCATAAGAAATTATGAAAAAAAAAACGATAGAAAAATGAAAATTATATAAACGATAGAACTGAGCTCACCTTCTAAATGTTTTCCAGTTCTCCTTCTTCAGTTTCACTCATCCGAGTCTGTGTCTACCGATGAATCTGTGTCCGTGTCTGAATCGGCTTCACCAAGTCTAATTATCAGTTCATCTACAAGCTCGTCCATAAGTCCATCTCTTTCAAAGTAAGAATCTTGCAGCTAAGAGTAAAGAGCATGAACATTTCAGTGCTTTAGAAAAGAACACAGGCAAGCGTGTTATCAGATTGCCTTCTCGTAGTGATTGTTGTACGATAAACAAACGAACCACCACCCCACTCCGTTTTTTTTAAAAAAAAGCCACTGCTCGATGTCAGAAAATCAAGTCATTCGCCCTGTAGTTTCTCTTCGTTATAAACCTTAACGTACGTGCGTAATACTACAGTTTACGATCGGCGCACCGCACGCATTTTCAAAGGCCGGATTAAATAAAATGAACCACTAATATATAATAGGAGCCTGCATGCACCGTCACGCTAAACAGTGAAAATCGTTTGTCATATTTGTTTTAGCTTAATTTTGCTGAGTTGGCACCAATCGTACTCTCAAGGCCAGACCAGTACGTAGAAGGGAGGTGGGGAGGATGACGTAATAGGAAGTGCTCTGCAGCGATCTGCGCATATCGGGACTTAACTTGTCAGGCTATAACACCATTAAGCCTTGTTTCCATGATAACCAATATGCTGATCAAGGCAGAATTTATTTTATTTCAAACATAAACTATACAGTGCCGTATACTGAGTCACAGATTTGGGCTATCTCACTATGTCACGTAGTCCTAGGCTATGAATACAAATAAATTTACCAACTCCTAAGAAATAAGGTTGCCAACTCATAAGAAATCAGGATGCCAACTCATAAGAAATCAGGTTGCCAACTCACAGGAAGTCAGGTTGCCAACTCATAAGAAATCAGGTAGCCAACTCATAGGAAATCAGGTTACCAACTCATAAGAAATCAGGTTGCCAACTCCAGAATCAGCAGCATAATCTCACTGATATGAATAATACTTATAATTTCTTATCGATTTTTCTCCCGTATTTTATTCTCTAGACTTCAGGCTTTGCAGGTAGCCTAGTTTGCCAAGAATATACGCTCCTGAAACTAAACGTTACGTTTCAACCTTATAGCACATCTTCTTCAGACTCTGTACCAAATACAAATGAAATAAGGTACAAAACAGGAAGATATATATACACAAAAATAACTCCCCTCCAGACACGAGATTATTAGAAAGTTGTTTATCTGGAACATTCCTTTCCAAGTGTTCCAGCAGGTGGCCTTCTCCTGTCAACTGTTCTTTCACCTGACAGGCGATTTAGATAAACATTTCCTTTCATCTGGAGAGTGGTTGGACTCCTTATCTCACGTTCTTTTTCCTTATACTTTCTTTCTTCATCCTTCTTTTCTCCTCCTTCGCTTTTGTCCTTTACACTCTTTCTAACACCTTCTTCCATTATTTGTTTAACTTCTATATCCTTGGACTCCTTCCATTTTCTCACAAGTATTCTCTTCTCCCTTCCCATCTGCTTAGCCTCATCCCACGCTATGTCATGTCCTGTTTCTCTCGTGTGCTTAAATATTGCATTTCTCTCTCCCTGTGTTCTTTCAACCTGTCTTTCAGCCTTTTTTTGTTTTTCCTATGTACACACTCTGACATTCTTTACACTTTACTTCGTAGATAATCTCTTCCTCTTCCTCTTCTCTGTGCTCCTTTTTCTTGTATATGTTTTAAAATAAAATAAATTCTGTCTTAGTCAGCATATTGGATTTTGCATATCACTGTACAGTTACACCATATAAAACTACACTGAAGAAGGTGCTTTTTAATGCCATCATTGTACCCTTTGGTCGTAACTCAACGTTTGATGTACCCCTCCCCCGTAAGGTTCTTTCCTAATTGGGGCATTTTCTTGGCTGCCTGATTGCTGCGGCGTTTTTGATATGTTGGATGCGTGCATCTGCAGGAGAGAAAAATGGCATTCGGGCTGCATGTGGAATGATGATAAGCAAATAAACATTAAAAGCCTACGTTAGTACATAAAAAAGTTTAATTTTCATATATTTTTTCCAGAGTTACTCATTTTTTTTTTTTTTTTTGCAAATCCTCAGTGTTTCTAGTGAGAAGGATGTGCCCGCTTATCCTGACAGTTTTTTTATGTCTGGTTGTGCACTTGAAACTTTCAAGAGGAGATTCGGCTCCAAATTGAGTCTATTTCGGTACTTGTTTTTTAGGTTCATTATGGATGAAAAATCACCCTCCAAGTTGATTGCGTACCCCCTTCAAGAACCATGGTAGTACGAGTACCACAGTTTGAGAATCACTGCTATAGACCACAAAATTGGACTTATCAGGTTTCTCCACTGTATTCTTCATTTGGAATTACACGCAGGTACTTCTACGGGATGAAATGGGGAAATTCCTTTCAAGGCTTATGAGGGTTATTCCTAATTCAATAAAGGGACATGGTCTGCAATGGAAGAAGGTCCAGAGTAAGAGTGAAGAAAATTACTCCCATAATCATTCCTTGATTATCTTATAGTCCACTCATTTACTTCGCTAACGTCGAAGAACTGAAGAAAGCCGCCGCCACGAACGTGGGTGGGGTTAAACAGGGGGCGAGTTGTTTTCGTCCAATCACACTCAACCTTCAGCCAATGGGCGCAGCTGGCATTCTACTCGTCTACTCCACGTGGAGTCTCAGTCACATGACTGCGGATACGCTGTTGCCGTAGTTTGCAACTTCAATGTGGAGACGTTGGAAGGTGCTTGTGCGCGGAGGGACAAGGTGGCGTAGAGTAGATGTGTGGCAACAGTGTGCGTTGAACGTGATTGTTGCAGCTGATGGGCGCGCTCCGTGGACTTCAAAGCCAGCCGGTCGTTAACGTAGCTAGCGCGTCGACTATACTTCGCTTTTTTGCCACTGTAGCTAATCCCAAAGATGAAAATGAGTGATGATATAATGTAATTGATTCATAAAGAACACCCGTGCGCAGGCAGGGATTCGAGCCCGGGTCCCTTGGTGTCGCAGCGCGCTGTGCTAACCACTCCGCCACGGGGGCCGGTTGAGACAATAATTGTTAATATAAGTGTTGTATTTCAGTAAAACCCTCAATACACAGTACTAATCGTCATTTCTGCTCCTTATTTCACTCATTTCATATTTCCGAGTGTGAAGGATTCAGTTTGAGAATACACCCAATGTCAACTTCACTTGCACGTAGTACACCCTGTACTGCATTTTGCAGACTAACGAGGCTCTGGGCGTCCTTATACGGGCGCCGCGAAATGTTCCAATATTTTCTGGTAACTTTTCGTGCGAGCTGGATACACTGTCTTCGGAGAGGCTGCATCTGGAGTGACACGTCCCATCTACCGGGAGACAGACAAGACTTCGCGGGATTGAAGCTTTCCAAGTGCGACCAATTCTCCCTCAATGCAGGGTCACTGGAGCTGACAAATAGGTAAAGGCCCCTCCGGGGGGAAGTCATCATGAAAAGGGGTGGGAAGCGGGTTGGAGGAGACGTAGAATTCAGCATCCTTGGGAGTTCCACATGGGAGAGTCACGTCTTCCCAGTTTCAGGGTCTCCTCCTCGGTGAAACTTCCTTGTCACGGAGCGATATGTGGTATTCAGGCAGCGTTTCCTCTATCCTCGCACCTCGGATATATTTGTGAACGTAAATGTTCTTTTATGAAAGTTTCCAGCCTTCTCTGAAGAAGGGGAAGTGGGGGGAAAAGTTTGCAGAAGAACCCACTCTAGGCACAGAGGGTGCTCTGAATTTGACCATTTGTTTTAACCAGTGAGCCGCACCACGTGGTTCGAAATATTATACAAAATAAGACGTTTGATGTGGAAGAGATCCCTCCTGTAACGTTAAATCATTTTCAGTAGTAATACTTGAAGTATTTGTACAGAAACAAATGCCTATATGTGTGAAAATAAATTCATGAAGAGGCTGCATGGAATGGTTACGGACGTCTGTAAGGAAACAAGTACCTACAAATTTTTCCTGTACGAATTCTTTGAAGACGGATGTGCGGGAAACAAATACTTGCAGACGCCTGCATGTTGAGACATCACTCGCATATGTTACAAAATACTTGAAAATGCCTGTATGGAAACAAAGCTTTCACACTTCCAACACGAATACTTGAAGATGTCTGTGGTGAAACATGTACTTGCATATTTCCTAGACGGATACTTTAAGACGTCTGTGTGGAAAAAAATGGTAGTAGATTTCCTAGACGAATACTTTAAGACGTCTGTGTGGAAACAAATGGTAGTAGATTTCCTAGCACAATACTTTAAGACGTCTGTGTGGAAACAAATGGTAGTAGATTTCTTAGACCAATACTTTAAGACATCTGTGTGGAAACAAATAGTAGTAGATTTCCTACAACAATATACTTTAAGACGTCTGTGTGGAAACAAGTGGTAGTAGATTTCCTAGATGGATATTTTAAGGCGCCAGTGTGTAAATAAATGGTAGCAGATTTACTAGAACAATTCTTCAAGACGTCTGTGTGGAAACAAATAGTAGTAGATTTCTTAGCCGAATACTTTAAGACGTCTCTGTGTAAACAAATGGTAGTAGATTTCCTAGACGAATACTTTAAGACGTCTGTGTGGAAGCAAATGGTAGTAGATTTCCTAAACGAATACTTTAAGACGTCTCTGTGTAAACAAATGGTAGTAGATTTCCTAGATGAATATTTTAAGGCACCTGTATGTAAACAAATGGTAGTAGATTTCCATAACAATTCTTTAAGACGTCTGTGTGTAAACAAATAGTAGTAGATTTCCTAGACGAATACTTTAAGACGTCTGTGTGGAAGCAAATGGTAGTAGATTTCCTAAACGAATACTTTAAGACGTCTCTGTGTAAACAAATGGTAGTAGATTTTCTAGATTAATATTTTAAGGCGCCTGTGTGTAAACAAATGGTAGTAGATTTCCATAACAATTCTTTAAGGCGCCTGTATGTAAACAAATGGTAGTAGATTTCCATAACAATTCTTTAAGACGTCTGTGTGTAAACAAATAGTAGTAGATTTTCAAGACGAATACTTTAAAACGTCTGTGTGGCAACAAATGGTAGTAGATTTCCTAGATGCGTCTGTGTGGAAAAAAATGGTAGTAGATTTCCTAGACGAATACTTTAAGACGTCTCTGTGGAAGCAAATGGTAGTAGATTTCCTAAACGAACACTTGAAGACATCTGTGTATAAACAAATGGTAGTAGATTTCCTAGATGAATATTTTAAGGCGCCTGTGTGAAAAGAAATAGCAGTAGATTTTCTAGACGAATATTTTAAAACGTCTGTGTGGCTACACATGGTAGTAGATTTCCTAGACGAATAATATAAGACGTCTGAGTGGAAACCAATGTCTGAAGATTTCCTCCGCGGATACTTGAAGACGGTTGTGTGTAACATATACTTGAAGATTCTTTATGTCAATACTTGTTGAGGATTGTGTCAAGACAAAAGCTTGCAGATTTCCTTCATGGATTACTTGAAGACATTTGCCGTGTATAAATAAATGGGCGTGGGTTCATTATTCGAACACTTGAAGACAGATGTGTGGGAGAAGTACCTTTAGCTTTCCTACAGGAATGTCTGAAGACACTTGCGTATACGTGGGGACGTGTGCATGAGGGTATGTTGAATACATTATTTAACGACATATTTAGTTGAAGAGTTGTTGATATGAAAGCATGCAGGTGTGGAGTCAGGATAATGAGTTAAACAGTTATTACATAATTCGAATCTTCAGTGCTGAAAACAACTAAAAGGTGCAAGAAGGTATAATATGGAAAAAAAGAATAATCTGAAGAAAGATATCAAAGGCTCATTAGGTATCGATCAACCAAAAGTTAATATTTCCGAGAACTGCATTCGGAGCCCAAATGATGTAAATAATATCTTGATTTCCTCTCCCTTGGCGACCGCAGGAGATAGTTTGCCAATTTTAGGAATGAAACTCCTCCTTCCCTCCATCTTGGATATGATACAGAAGAGGGAGGTGGGGAGGGGGGAAAGGCGATAATTGCTTTGGTGGCTAGGAGCCGTGCCTTTAATTATGTCTTGAGCGTTTTGCCACAGTTCGTGGCGGCAAGAACTTGGAGCAAAACACTGTCGCAGAACATTGGCGATCCAGAATATCCCAACTGAGGAAGAGGACCGGGACTTTTTCTATTCCTATTCTGCAATAGGTTACGACCTGGACCCGTTCCTTGGCTTATATCATCTTCCCTATTGATTTTGAGACCCGTTGAATACCAGTGTAATGGCTCCCTTTTATGACCGATATTTTCGGAAAACTTTTCGTTTTTTTCAACTTTTGCACTTTTCGCAGCACGAATTATTTGTTTGCGCCGAGGGCCATTTTAACGTTACGGTCTCCTCCCCTACCACCCAACCGGTCTCCAATGTCCGATATTTTCTGGGGGTTTCCGCTGCTTCATCTTCTCGCGTTGATGCTGCATCATTTTCGGTCCATTTATTGCATTACCTGTTTTTGCATTTCCTCGTTTGTTCTTTCAAAAGTGTCCCATCAGCAGGAATATGAACTTTTATTGTAATGCTTGTAACTAAGAATCCCATACTCACAGCCGCTGGAATCAGATTTATTTGGAAAGATTGCCCTTTATACGAGTACTATTCAACTATTTGATCGATTTGATTTGGTTTATTTTACTTGGCTTTTTTGCCCCATTTGGATAATCGCGATGATGTGGATGGGTGATGGTATGGGACACTCACAAAGAACACCCATGTCCAGGCCGGGATTGAATCTGCGACACCTTGCGCGATGTTCTAACCACTCCTCCACGCAGGCCCACTATATATCCAACTTTTTAATTTACGTAACTATACATATTTAAATTATAAATATCATATTAGCACAAAAATACGTTCAGGTATCGTAACGGTCTACCCTGCAGAACGGGCATCGAACCAATGGGGTTGTAGCCCATTCTTAATTAAATTACAGTCACGAGCCGGAAATAAAATGCTGTGTAATCAGAAACGTCTGCAGTCCCCAGGTGAGAAGAGGTCGCCAAGGGGTCTTGATCGAGGAAGCGAAGCGCGAAGGGTGTTGCGAGCGACAGTGTTAAGTCGGTCCGTCTAAAACGTTTGGGCGAACCCACTGAGGACACTTTCGATGGACCGACACAGTGCCGCGTTGTGACAGCCGAGGAACCACGAAGGAAAGCAGGTACAGTGATGACACTTTGGGTTTATCATTATCAGTGTTTAGATATCTTACTGGGTCGCGCGTGATCTTCCCTCCCCTTGCTTGTGCGGATTCTATTAAATATTGGTAAAAGGCAATGAGCGTAATTTATTCCATTTCTCATACACGCATCCTCTTGCAGCCAAGCAGTTTAAGCCGTCGAACGGCCTAAACGTAACATTACAACACATCCTGGCTGCGATGTGTGGTAACCAAACTAATAAGCAAGTAAATGACATGACAGATGTTCAAATCCCAAACATTCTGACTGAGAATGGCAGATTACAGGAAGAGGGATAACTTACCCCGTTCAGTACGAATAGACTCTCTCCTAACAGTGTTACTCCTCTCCCGCTTCCTATATTCCCTGGTTTTGTTCATCTTGCCCCAACCTTCATTCACCTTCCCCCAAGGTGAGCCTCGGTAGCTTCCTGCGTAAAACATCTTTCTCAACAAAATCCAGAAGCAAGTCTGGGCAAGATTGGGAGCGGTCAATGACTTTATACTTACAATAATTTATCTAAAATATCATCTTTAACAAGGCCAAAGTAAGGACTCCAGGTAAACGTGTTTGAGAGAAGTCCATTCATATTTAATATACCCTAAATATTACACGTAAAATGTAAAATGAATATGTGGACAAAAGTTCATTAACTACCAATTATTTTTTAATGTTCGGAATACATAGGTCCGCGAACGAGAAAATGATCTATAAGTTTTTGTTTCGGCGCATCCGTCCTTTCCAGGTGGCTATATGCAGGCAAATCTTTAATATTCCAGGCTGTTAATAGGATACCTTCTTCCACGTCACACTCGAAAAATTTATTACGTGTCTCGTAAGAAATGAGAACCGAAACGAAACGAAGCTACGTATGTGCCTCTAGTTAACTGGGATCTTCATAATCTTCGAGATTAACATTAGTAGATTAAATTAAAGTTGTGAACACATGTTGCTTTAACAAAATGTTGAGCCATGACAAATCAATGGGACAGTAATTATAGGAATATGTCAAATGATTTTAACTAGAATGTAACAATAAAACAATCACAATTCTGAAATATCTCATATTTCTTCGATGATTCCAAACTTTCGAGGTTTTAGATTTCTGTGAAACTTGACGTTATCAATGCCCTTTCCATTATATTCATAATTTCCACTCACTAAACACTAAATGTAGAAAGTGAGGACGAATTTAAACAGAATTAAGTCAGGCAAAATGTATTTTCTGGTACAATTCAGTGTTCAACTCTTGTAATTGTTTGATTTTCGATTACCCTTGTGCAGAAAAAAAACACATTTCAATTCCCACGCATATGGTTGAACCCTTTACAAGAAAACCACCCCTCGCGCATTCTAAAAGGAAGGTTAGGTGTGGAGAGATAAACTTCGCATAACTATACACAAAATAATTCATAATTGTTGACTTAAGCCAGCTAACACGTTCACAAATAGAGACGCGTGGACTGAATTCCGAAAGAGAAAACGTTACAAAGGCTCTTTTGAACCGATCAGTTTTGAGGTTTAAAAAATTCCGATTCGAACCGTTAATCTCAAATAGAATTATAGAGACAAGAGTTCACATGTTTGTCATGTGGGAAACATATGTGCAGGGTTGTTCCACTGTTGTTTTATATTCCCACTGTTTTTCACTGGATGATCGTTCAAAAAATATGTAGGGGTACAAGAATGTTGATGAAGTAGTTAGCTGTGGATTTAGACTTGACACAATACTTCACATATCCACGAAAATCATATCGAATTTCGAACTTGAAAAAGTAATCCTGAAAGCAACAGAAGAACAAACTATGCAATTGTAGAGCACTTGTAAGCATTTGCCTCTCATTATTGCACAACAATGGTATTGTCATTTGGATCGTGCTCTTGTGTTGGCTATAAGTTCCAATTGTTGTGAGGTTTCTACTTCGGTAACAAAGGAAGAGATGAACAGGGCTAAATATGTTCGAGTAGGCTTACGTTCAAAAATGTAAGGAACAGACAAGTATACGAATGCATGGTAACCACTATTGTTGGGTTTACTGCCTTAACAAGTAGATGACCACGGCAATCTTGCAAACTAGATAGTAATTGGAGATATGTGGGCGAATTAAACATTAATTATATTCCCAGAATTTACTTCTACCATTCTCTATCCCTATTTCAACTTCTCAGACAAATTTCTAGAGGCTACAATGTGGAATTATGGCTTCAAGGGGGTACTGTACCCCTCAATTTATTTTCAGTAGAATCGTTACAACCCAGAAGTGTCTGTGACTGTACCCCTGTCCACCATATTGCTGCGCGACTGCTTTCAGCAAGTTACTCATTGAAACCGAAACACTGTTTCTGAGCTCCATTAGAAAATATTGACCAGACCAAAAACTGAATTTTGAATCTCGAGACCTATAAAACCAGGTACAACTTGACCTCCATCGTTATTTTAAACTTTCTATGTAGTGTGTACCACACAAAAGTACCACTTCTCGACTTGCCCCATGTGTTTTAATGAGGGACGGTGATAGTTTGTGCAATTTATTTGCATTTTTGTCGCATTGTATACTTTTGGCTAAGTTGTACAACTTCTTATCAGCAACTATCAAAGTTACAGGCAAAATTGAATATACTGACAGACCTATAATGCAATATTATTGCAATGAGAACTCATTATTAGTCAATCATTAGAAAATGTACGATTAGGAGACAAAAAAACCCTTGAAACTTAATTTGCTATAATTTAAGAACAACCTCCAGGCTGCAACACTGATCAAGTGAACATCGAAACGCCATTTTTTTTAACATTTTAAAGATGGCGCCTCTTTCACACAGTAACACCAGTGAAGAGAAGTGGTCTCCTTCCTCTGGATGCCTAGAGAGGATAGAAATTCTACAGCAAAGGAAAATCCAATATCTCTATATATGCTTATCACACCATTAAGTTTAGGGATGGTGGGAATAAATTTGACAATGACCTCAGTTCGCAAGGCAGATGGGTGGAAAGATCTTGCTAGTGTCTCATGTGTGACATCATGTCCATTTCAAAGAAATAGTTTTTATTATTACTTGCAGTGGCATCTCGTCCCTTGGGGCTTAGCCCCTAAAGAAAAACGGACGTATTCACGAAATTATCAATCACCATAACGCATAACTATCACACAGTCTTTTAAAAGGCGATTTTTACCCACGTAAATTCATCGTCTGTTGCAATGGATACGACAGCGCTCCTAGCTGTATTGATGTCAATTATCGTTTTCCGGGGCACGTCGCAAAGGAAGGCGTGGCATACACCCACCTACGCTACAGTGAAGGTCACATGCAAGCAGAGAGAGGAGGGGAGAGTGCAATGGATTTGAGTGCTGATACGGGGCTAGCTCCGTTGCGTCGCGTTCGATCTCGCGTGTTGTTCTGTAGTGTTTTGGTGGCTTTCATTCGCTATGTTTGAGAGAGTTTGGCAGGGTTGATGTTCGAACACAAATTGATGAAGGACATAGGCTGTCAATTACAAGACACAATGAATTTGTCCGAAAAAAATAGGCATATATTAAATAGAATTATGGATCGCTTAAAATTCTGTGGTCGACATGAACTTGCTCTACGAGGACACAATGAAAGAGAACAATCTTTAAACAGATGCATCTTCCCAGATTTATTATCCCTTCATAGAAGAGGGAAAACTAAAGAGGGAACTTCGTGTTCTTTATTGTAGTGAAGAGTTGAAAAACATAAACTCTTTCAGTAGATTACATTCATTTTTTATTTAAAATTATTTAGAGGATACCTTTTCAGAAACAGTAAAAATGACAAACATAGTTTAAATAACTCCAGTGGCAACAGCTGAATCTGAACGATGTTTCAGCACATTGAAGCGTATTAAAACCTGCTTAAGAAATGCAAGGGGACAAGACAGACCAAATGCCTAGGCACTTGCTTACAATAGAGATAGAATACATTTCAAACATAGAGGGCTTCAATGAAAAAGTAATAATAAAATTTGCTGAGCAGAAGAACAGGAGTCAACGTTCGTGGAAAAGGTATCTTTCACAACAATACCTGTTTCTTTTGTAATCATGTGAATTGTCATTATATTTTAAATTCTTTAAAAAATAAGTCCAGTTTTGTAGTTTAGAAGAAGATAAATACCCGTTTTTTTGTAATTCATGTAATTTGTCATTACATTTTAAATTCTTTCAAAAAAGTAAGTCCAGTTTTGTAGTCTAGAAGAAAGAAATACCTATTTTTTGTAATTCATGTGAATTGTCATTATATTTTAAATGCTTTAAAAAATAAGCCCCAGACAAATTTGAGGCCACGAGACGCCACTGATTACTTGTGTCATGTATGTGCAACACTCACTGCATATACCTAGGTATACATCTTATATGTCATCTTTTATAATTTATTTGCGGAGCAGTAGTAGCTTTTTATGCATAAGTTACTTTTTGTTATTTCATTCATGTAGTCATTTTCCTGCGTAATCATATACACTCTGCTATATGAGTGAATTGAAAAATTGCACCTGACTGGTTTGATTTTGTTATTTAGTGAAAACTAATATGATTGGTCAACCAACGAAATATCGATTTACACGTTTGTGATTGATTTCATGAACTGAAATAGCAGCTCCAACGTCTTGTTTCTAATTATGTCTGCAATTTAACAGTTTCCTCCCATTGTTAAACAATTTTAGGTGATTTTAGGGGGATAGTTATGGAAAACATAATTTAGAAAAACAAGTGTAAAAACCCAAAGTGCTTAATGCACTTCCTCTTCATTTGGAATACTGGTTATTGGTGCGGAACAAAACAAAATTACGAAATTAAACATAAGCAAAGTTTCCATTGTGGATATTTTTTCCTCATTGGATTTTAACTTAATGTTTGCTGATCCTATTTGTTCACGTCGCGATGTAGAGTTCTTTTTTCTGACTTTTTTTTTCGATTCATCAATTGAAACGAGCTCGTGTAGCACACACGGAAAGAAGGAAAACAAAATAGTGTCGCGATGTACATTGACAGATGGAAAATTGTCCAGCATGAGAGGCGCTTAATTCCTCTTTGTTATTTCACAGTTTAAACTAAAACACGGCGAAACGTGCTTGTATGCTGCGTGAAAGCGACGTGATACTCTCTGCCTGTACACGGTGGTGATAGTGTTCGTCCATATATTTTGTCCTCATGAGAGAAATTGCAGTGTCTACTGTGCAAATTGTCCATCACCATGTTCGTGCACTTTATTTGGCCCAATAAGAGCTTGAAGAATTAAAAGAAAACTCAAAACAAGCTGTTGACAACTTCTGCACCAGCATACATAAAAATCCAACACTTAAAAACACATAGGTTGTAAGAGAAAAATAATGAAAATAGTCATGGACAAATTTCACGGTAATACTCATGGATCCAACTGTACACCATAATATAAATCTCAATAGTACAATTCTAGACCAATAACACAGGCGCAACAGATGTAATGTAATTGCATTAATAACTATTTGCAGTTACTAACGAACATAATACAGTGAAATCTCGATATATCGTTCATGCTGGGATATCGTCGTAACAGTTCCTAACCCACGGGAATCGAACCAGGGTTTCTCTACCGCCGGAGAACAGAAAATAAACCTAAATAATGGTAATCAATTGATGTGGGAACCGACAAGTTTTTATGTAGCTTTTCTTCCAATTTTGGCTAATCGGGACGATAAGGAGAGCGAGGATTAGATGAAATTCAGGTAGGTTCTGATCGGATCCTTATGAGCCAACTAGTCGCTGTGTGGTTGGCTTTCTAAAATCAAGAGAAGCTTTACATTTACCTATATCTAAATATGATGCATTTACTATCCTTAAAAAGGTAAAGAATTGACTCTACTTTTCGAATTTGCATAATTTATTTTTCGAAACGTCAATAATATGCATTTCTTCTTAAACGAATTCAATATCAATATTAACGATGTTCCCTTGCCATCTTACGGTGATGTTGAAGCCGAATTTATACAGGTGCGTCCGTTTGATATATCAACGGAAGCTTATACTGAACTAAAAATCCTGAACAAGTTCAATTTACATTATGGAAATAAAAGTCATGTCAATCTTGTTATTTATTTGTAATTTACTGAATCATATTCTTTTTATTTCTTTTCAGACATTCTTCAGATAGTTCTGTGGCCATAGAAGCAATACGGCTCGTACTAAAGGTAAATTACAGTTTCATTTCTAAAATTGACAATTTATGACAAACTCTTCTGTTTCAATAGCTTGATTATGTGTTTTCGACACATGCACATGCATCTTTGAAACCAGGCATCTATTATATTCTTATTTAGCTTCCAATATTTTGACAGTTTTAGTCAAATTAATGTACATGTTCCTCTTCACGCATGCCACCAATATGCTTTTTAAACTTCCCTGTATTGCAACATATCAGTGGAAGTGAGGTTGACTATTGTCTACTTGGCAATGTCACCCTTATATCCCTGTGTAGGGTATATACATCAAATTACATAGTATACATTGTGTGGTTTCCATAGAGTGTGAATGCTCGTAAATTCCTCTCTGGGTGCGCCCTTGAAATTCTTCTTAAAATCTGTGATGAACAATGATATTATCAACAGCAATGGCAATTTGAGGGAAGTTAATACGAAGAATTACTCTTAACGTCCTGGAAGGCAATTTACATGTTGAAAGTGGAATAATGAATGTACGAAATATTTATTAACTTTCGAGAATTCAGTAGAGGGGATTCAACCAAAGAATAAGAATAGAAGAACCAGAAATAATAGTAAAATGGAAGTTAATTCTGCTCCTAAGTGACGTAGAGCTCCATCCAGAAGTTCTCCCTGACCATTGGCGAGTTTGCCGAGGTCCAATTAAATTTTCGCTAGGAAACCCTGTAATCCTCTGTTGGAGACGTTAATCCCTTTATTAGTTTTGCAGACGATGAATTAACTTTCCCCGCTGAGGGCCACTGAGTCTCGCCTTGCGCGTTGATCCCGGGTCAACTTACAACAACTGAATTCCGACCTCACAATTGGAATAGGGAGATAATCATTTGACGGGAGCTGTTCAAGGAAGGTTGCAAAGTATGCCGAGAGATGGCACTTCGAAATTAACTCGCTGCAAAATTGGAAAAAGGCAAGAAGTAGACGATTTAGAATAATAGTTCTAGTTTCCCTTTCATTGCTTAATTAATAAACAGATGGAATATGGAATAGGTTCATGAAAACTTAATCACCGTGATCTGAAGAATTAGAAGAGAGATATATCTTGCTAATAGGGAAGTACTAGCATGACATAACTTGGATTATCAAAAAAACAGTTTCATACTCACTTTGTATTTCGGATAGAGTTTTATTCCCGCTTTGCACTTCAAAAAGAGTTTCATATTTTGAGTTTCATTTCCGTAATCGTATTTTGGAAATAGTTTCGTTTCCACTTTCATGTTTCAGAAACTTTCATTCTCGCATTTGCGTTGCAGAAGCAGTTTCATTCTCACGTATTCTTGTCGACCAAATCTTTGTGATCGTATCTCGTCATCTCCTTGATTTAGAATGGGTGATCTCATTCAGATGAGAACATTAGAGGGTTCTTTCCCTTTGGCATATTGTTTCCCAACTTCTCCGCAAGATGGAGCGTTCGACGACAAATAGTTCCCGACAGAATCGTGTAATTAGCCCCTGGCTCGGCTGCAGGCGAGAGTCGACAATTGTTCGACTATCGCATGACAAACGCCGATCGGTTTTTGTTTAGTTCGGTGTGTTGTGTGCCCATTACATTTCATTCGATCGTCGCCCGACGCCAGCGCCATTCAACGGCAGCGACGAACCTGACACGGGAAGTGACGTCATTTCTTTTTTCTCCCCTTCCGGATCTTCCGTTTCGTTCCCCCTTTCTACTTTTTTTGTGGCATCCATCTCCGACGTGCTGTCAATTGGTTTTAGCAACTGAAATTCGAGTCGACAACTCTATTTGCGCTTCGTGCGTTTTCAAAGGGGACGGGGAGGGCGGAATGGTGAAAGAAAAATCGAGGTGGAGAGCTAACATGACACTTATTATACCCCAAAGGGAAAAATGGAGATGAAAAAAGGTGGTAAACATACATATCGAACGAAAGATATTCTCTTTCTGTTGCATGTTCGTAAAATTCCCACCAGAGTGCTGCTATGTCGCGTGTAGCGTGCAGTGATGTGCCGTAGACTATAAGTTTACGTCTACATGCGTTGTCTACACGTAATCTACGCGTAGATTACATTGGGTTGTAGTTTACATAGACTACGTAGACAATCTAAAGTGCATTGAAATTAATTTTCAAGGGTTTCATGAAGGGAAAGTGACATTTTCAAGTATATTAGTAACGAAATGAAAATAATACTATTTACAACACAATTCCTCTTCTCTTCTATTATCAACTATGGAAGAAGATAAATAGTATGCAAAAAACAACAACAGATGGCAGTCGTGAGGCAAGAGTAGTCTTTTCCCATAAAACACTAGAATATTTCTTATATTAGGTTTCTTCCTAGGTTAGAAATTGTTCGAATTTTGAAGAAACAGTATGAAAAGTTCTTTTCACACATCAGCAACTGATACGCAGTATAATTTTCTTTTAATTCCATGGCACCCTTTGCTAAATTATCACCTTTCGCCATGTTGTTTACATAGATTACGTAATCTACGTGTATAAAATAGTCTACGTGTTGAATGTAGACTATGGTTGTTTACGCGTAGACGCACATCACTGGTGGCGAGTGAACGTAACAGTGGCGTGGGCACTGATATTTGGCGGGGGGTTGGGGGTACTGGCGCTGACAGAAGTAATAGTACTGATATCTAGGTAGCGGATTTTTAGGTGCAAGAAACTGGCAAATATTTTCTTTGTTCTAAAAGCAGTGGAAAAATGTGCTTAAAAGGAAAATAATATTTTCATTAAAAATTCTGTCAAACATATACCAGTGAAAGCAGAACGTTATTCGCTTATTGGATTCTGTTGATTACAACGAACAACACAAAGCGCATTACAGAAATGTACATTGAAAATGAACGCCGCTCAAAAATTACTTGAGAAACCTATCTTTCCACGTCAGTCACACGTAGTCAGACACGCATATTTTAAGAGCGGGGTGTCATGCATATTTTGACCATTAATTTCACCTACATGCTCTCTCCCCATAACGTGAGCAACTTTAGACAATTTTTGGTAGGCTACACCGTTATTTTTTCGAAAATACTTCGAAATTTGTCTTTAAGCATCTGCAATATGTCTCTGAAAGAAAATTCAGTCTCCTTTCGACTGTACTAACATCCTTCACCGTTTTTCAAAGCAATTGTGTGAAAGTTTCTATCATGCTACACAAAAAGATTAGATTTCGAGACAGGAACACCAAATCGCTTTGTAAACGCCCTTCTTTCAATATATCTTGAAGTATCGTGAATTATTTCGTCTATTATAAGAGTTAACTTCAAAAATGTGCATTTTCACAAAGAATTCGCAAACCTTATTTTCTACAGTTTATGTTAATCCTCTAGAAGTATGTGTTTTATGTGCTAAAGGAAACATTATGCATTTTATGTGAAATAAGACTTGGCAGATTACATTGCAGCCATGTGGCAGGTCGACTTATGAAGCAAGGGAAAAAAATACGTTTTGACTTAACCCTTAGGTACTATGGACGGTCTGTCAGACCGCTGTGTTATTTTGTTTCAATTTTTCTACCTTACCCCTTCGAATGAAAAGTGAACTCTTCCATGTACCTTTCCGTTGAGACGCGATCTACACCACTTCAAAGTCTTGCATTGTCGTCTTTGATTTCTGAATACTTATTCAGTTTTGTTTCCGGTGAGCGGTCTGTCAGACGTGCCATAGTATTTACGTAAGTTTTTTATACCTCGTATACTCGTATACGTATATTGTACTGACAAGAAGGAGAATATATATATATATGTTACTCTCGATTTGTAATATTATGAGAAAATAAAAGGCAATAGCAATGGCATTTCAAAGGTAATGGAATTGAGTATGATTAAGTTTTAGTATTTTCTTATCATTTACGATCTCGTTGTTATTAAATTGTTTGTATTGTTTATACTATTATTATTTTTTTAAATTTTACATATACCATAATAAACTAACTTCACTTAACATGACTTAACCCCTAAAATAAATAAAATTTTATTTCTGTGACGTAAGTGTCCTAAAACATAGAAAATAACGCAGAGGTCTCGTAGACCGCTCCATAGTATTGTGTAACTATTCACGTCCATAGTACCTAAATTCCCCTCCCTACTGATACGAAACGAATTTATATGTACCCAAAAAAGTGTTACATATGCAAAATATATATTTAGTTATTTTAATCAATGAACTTACACTAGTGAAATGGCAATTTTCATTAAGCAAGCGGCTCACCTAGCAAGATCAAATGCGTTAGACTTACATGACATTAATTGTAATGCTATATTCAAATACAAAATGTGTTTTGTTATCATAACAATGGATTACCAAACTTTCTTTTAAGTCCTAAAACGTCCTCCTGTTGTCCATTAGGACAGGATTCTAATGACTGAAACTACGCTCAATATCGCATGGATTTCACAACGAAAGCTTCAGGTTGCATTCCCTATTGTTAACAAGAATGTTGAAATAACAGATACATTGTCTATTGTCCGAGAACAAAACTAATGGAACACGTTTGGTATTTAACACAAGAAGAAAAAAATGTAATAATGACATGGACATGAAATTCGTGCCGGAAAATGTTTGAAAGTATGGAAATTGTAGGTAAAAGTAACTAAAATATGTGCTTAAAAATATGGAAAATAAAAGTATCATGCTTCGAGCTTACCAACACTGGAATAGGGCTGGAAACACACAGAACTGAAGAGCGAGTTTAAGTCAAACGACGGACAAACATGCCTTCAGCTTCCTGTTCGAAGAGAAGTTTTGGTTCTTTCGTGGTCGAAAAAAACTGCAAAACTGGCCTTTGTATTTTCAATGAAACCAACCATGTTGAGTGAACAAATGCAATCATGCGCCTTCAGTTATCGAACGTGGTTTTTGCGTGTTTTCTCTGGAGACCCAACCATAACAGACCCAACACTAATCTGGATTCACAAACCAGTGAGTTGCTCGGTGTCTACGTCACTCGAGATCCAGCTAAAATAAACAAGAGGAAGATGGAAATGTTGATTAAATGGTCAAATTCGGACAGTATTTTAACAGGACACCTCAAAATTTTCAGGCACAATTAACATTTTCCTTATATCGCTAATCAATGGTTTTCAGGATGGGATGAAGGACATTGTTGTTTTTCAGCAAGATGGTGCACCACCTCATTTCGCTTGAATCGTTCGGGATTACTGGCTGACACCTTCCCCGATAGGCCGTGGCTCACCAAGTCTTTGGGCGGCTCGCTCTCCAGACCTGACTCAACTAGACTTTTTTGTCTGGGGTTTCATTAAGTATAGGATGTGCCAATAAAGATCAACACCACAGAGCAACTGACACAGCGAATATTTGCAGCAACAGAGGTGGGCGCTATGACTAGACTTACAGGGCCGCCACATTCAAATGTACTGAGTTCGTCTTCTACTCTAGAGTACTTTTCAGCAGTAATGCCAATTTTGTCAAGAAAATGCTTTTTGATTAAAATGTCAAGGTACTTTTGAATCACCCTGTATGTTCCTTTAAATTCCTGAAAGCCGTTGCTATTGGCAACCAAAAAGACTGACGTTGGAAGAAAGCTTCATCTACAGTGTGTCTGCCGCCTGGGTGGCTGAGTGTGTTTAATATTTGTGACGTCGGGAGAGATAATTCGCTGTCGGTCGTTGATGTTCTTTTGCTTGTTTCATATATTTCATCTAACGTAGCCATCGTCGCGATTAGGCAAAATTGGAAGAAAAGCGACTTAAAATAACCTACTTTAATCAATGAATGAAATAAAAGCTCGACAATGCTCAGTTTTTTCATAGCTGCGTTATGGCTCTACATCACCCTTCGCGCTTCGACGCCAGGGGTCCCGGGTTCGAATCCCGGCCTGGGCATGGATGTTTGCGAGTGTCCATTCATCAATTTCAGGATATCATGACTCATACCCATCTTCTCAAATTAGCCAAAAGTGGCACAAAAAGCGAGTAAAATGAAGCAAATCAATCAATCACCCTTCGCCATGTGATGCTTTGGGTGCGTTGTTCCTCTGCATAGCGGCCGTAAGAAGAGCGGGGTGGTGCTTGTCACAGATCTGATGAGGAAGTTTCCAGGCGTAAATTTTTGCGAAATCTAGTACGATGGGCACTACATAAGGCTAAGACGATACTCTTTGATTGAGATACGATCTTTTCTGGGGTGTTGCCTACAGTACTAGCGTACATTAAGATAATAACCAATCTGGTTTAGTTTGAGAAGAGAACGAGACGTGTAAAAACAATAGCGCGCCTTAGGAGACCGAAAATATGTGCGGACGCGCACAATCATGGTACTGCCTACACAGAAATACTGTAAAGGGGACAGTGCAAAAACTACAGTCTTAATACTAAATGAAATTGTAGCCTCCTCTTGTAAGACAACATATTAAATGGTATTCCATATCCTGTTCTGTCTTCCTAATGTGCATTTATATTACTTTTATTTTTTTTGTATCAGTTTGTTTGTAATCATTTATACAATTATTACGATTCTTAGACTAGTTTTTTGTTACTAAATAACTTATGAACTAATGACATGTAAAATACCTCTAGAGCAAGGTCAGGTGAGAAATTATATTTATTATTTATATATCGATTATATCGCTCCAATATGGCGGTTTAAGTCGATTGGTTGTTTTATTACGTTTTCATAACTTAAATATATTTACCAAATTCGTTTTGTTACGAATCACCTCCATTATCATGTGAAATATTGAAATTATACGCCATTTTCCAATATGGCGGTCTTACTGAGTAATGATCAGCAAGACATTGATTGTTGTTGGTGTTACGAGTGTTGTGGGAAAGGTGTAGTCAAAATCCAAGTCATTGTTAGGGGCATGCATATTTCGTTTTTGACGAAAAAACGAAATTTGAAAAAACACATTGTAGTGTTAATTTTTCATGTTTTTGAAAGGTGTGAGGTGCATTTTGTGACCATATTTTGTCACGAAATAATGCGAAATGAACTGCAAAAAGCGAAATTAACTCTTAAACACGAAATTCAGGGTTTATTCACCGACGCAACACCTTCCGAGGTCTGAATTATCCTGAGAGTTATGCAATTCCCGGAAAATTGATTAATTCTGCTGTTAATATAGGAGAAGCAAAAATGGACTCCTTTACACAGAAATAAACTTAATACTCTGATAACTACATAAATATGTTATTAGAAGTGAAATGTTAATTCTGTGGAATAAGTGTAGTTTTAAAATCAAATTTAGGATTATTTTCACAATTTTAAAACCAATATGTCTTTTTATATACCACTTTTCATCCATTTTTTCACCGCTATAACACCGATATTTTATTTTATTTACCGCTTTTGAACCCGAAATTGACCCAGTTTTTGTACCGAAATTTTGCCTTTTTATTTACCAAAAATATGTGCCTCTAGTCATTGTCAATAAGCATTGTAATTTCATGAAAACTTTCACATGTCTACTATTTTTCAATATGGCGGACTTAGCGACAGGGTGATACCTGGGGACTTATGATATGTTGTTATTACTGCTATTAAGAAGTTGGGCCCGCTTATGGCATTTCTCAAGGACAGAGTCGATCATAATTCCGTAGCGTGCGTAACCAATCAGAAGCGCGCTCTAAGTCACGATTGCACTTGTAATGGCGGCCGAGTAAAATGTAATAAATGTATCACTTCACATTTTTAAAGGCCGATAGCGATTCAACCGAGAGGAATAACGCTTTCTATGAAACGGTATTAGGTACAAATCAATGGCACTGCTTAAATACATACTTTAGAGCGTCTACAGTACACGTATGGAAAGATACATTAGTTGTTTCAATTGCAAACACTGGGCAGGGGCTCATCTCGAATGCCTTTCATTCGTGCTCTACCTATATATTATCTAACTTGTTATGAATTAGTTACATTATTTTTCTTATTTTGACTGCACTATTAAGTGCATTAATATTCTAATATGCAAGCAGTGCTTGTATCTTCGCCACGGGACGGAAGAAGAAAGAGATACGCTTTGGAAGATGCGTTGGTCCTTCTTGTTCTCATCCCAAGCACTGGATTGCATTCGCTACATGGCTAATTCCGCTATCTGCCGGCAGACGTCGTGGCGGTCTCCTTATGACGCAAAGGATCAAAGAACCTTATTCACGGAGCACTTATAATCGATCCTCGCACCCAGGAAGCATTCACAGCCACTCGAAAGAGAAACTCTCCTGGAGTCGAAATGGACTTGTTGGATTTGTGAAAGGCCTTCGTCGAGTGACTTGCTGTCTGGGTGGGGAAAAGATCTGGGTGAAATGGGCCGTGCAACTTTCTTAGAAGGGTCGGAAGCTGCGGAACAGAGGAAGTGGAAAACGGACGGAAGGGAAAGGAGAGCCGGCCCTGCAAAGGGAAACACGCCGAACCAAAAGGGCTAAGGGTCCCTGAAAGGGGTCGAGAAGGGCATAACGCATAGCCGAAACGATATCTCCTTACGACCACGTGGCAGGTTACAGAAATGAAAAACTTGAACTTTGGTGAGGGCAATGTGCTGTGTCGTTCATACCAGCAGAAGAATAGATTGTAGGCGATAATAGTAGGTGCGGTTGCTGTGGTATCTTAACCTCCAGTTTTCAAAAGGTAAAATGCAATTTCTCTTTAATTTTTTTCATATTTAAAATTTTAACTAAATAATATTATCGTGTATATATATATATATATATGTATATATATATACGAGAAAAAATCAATTTACCGGGGTATTTATACTCATGCTTTCAGCCTCGAGCCCCTGTCTTTAGTATTTGAATTTGAATTTCAAATTTGGGTGCGTCAGTACTTAAAGGCTATTTTTCAACCCGTCACGTTATATGAGTCCAGCTCTTTACCTTACCTAAATTAACTCTAATGTCGTTAACTAAAATATTAAAACATTCTGACTTCGGTTAAAAGCTGAGGCTGTAAAGGGGCACTTAGCACACATAAGGACAAAACACAGACGCCAGAGTCTCGTTAGTCTGCAAAATGCAGTCCAGGGTGAACTACGTGTAAGTGAGGTTGACAATTGAGTGTCGTACGTGGAAGGATCACACCTTACACCCTGTCTTTAGTAATTTATGACATAATATTATGTATTATTACATGTAAATAATCTGAATGTACATAGTTAAGTTTCATGAAATATACAAACTGAATTGACACATTCTTTTAGATTAACAAATCTTTCCACATTGACAAATTACAATTTCAAATATACCGCCATTAGTCCATCACCTAAAGATTAATACATTAACACCAATAATATTATGATTGGCCAATCCACGTTTACATCATAAAGTTATGTAGTTACATCTGTCAAACAATCTTTATCTATTATTTCATCACATAAAGGTTAGTTCATTAAACCAATAATTTAATGATTGGAGAATCCACGTTTACGTCAGAAATTTATGTACATATGACAAATGAGTTTATAAACAAGCTTCATAAAAGCCACTCAATATTAACCTTTTTTTGGAACCTTGCGACTCTTACTAACCTATTTTAATTTAACGAAAATGTAGAAGGGAGTGACAATATATATATTGTGTGTGTGTGTTTGTTTGATTGTCGCTTCATCCACTTCACTTGATCACTATTCATTCCCAACTTCGTGATAGGCCAAAAGTGACGGAAATTACGTTCAACAAACTAAATCAACCATCCAAACGGGACGCAATTGTTACATAAATTTGTGTATTTTATTATGCATAAATATAAATAATGAATTTAAATGACAATTGTGTGCACTATATATATAGAGCATTCCCTGACATTCGCTACGAGACTCGGCGGCAAGCGGCCCGGTGTCAGCGCTTGTCTGACGGGGTCAGCGACAGTCGCTAGAGTCGGCCATTAAAATTACAGTTTTCATATTGTGTACTAACCTTGACTACAGAAGGTGTTGAAAATGATGTCCCTCTGCTGCAACACATTCCTGGCATCTCCGAAGGAAATTGGCATTTACACGTGCAAGTTCGTCTACTGTAATTCTCCCGATTTCTCATACAATACTCTCTTTTAAGTCACGGATGGTGTGCGGATTGTCTTTGTATACTTTATTTTTAAGAAAAACTAAATATGCTGACCAAGGCAGTAATTTATTTTATTAAAAACATAAACTAAAACGTAACGTTTCAACCTTCTAGCAAGGTCTTCATCAGACTCTGTATCAAATACAAAAGTAACAAGATACACAAAAAGGGCATTATATATACACAAACATTACTCCCTCTAGACTATTAGAAAGTTGTTAGGAACTTTCTAGCAGGTGGCTTTCACTTTCCAACTGTACTTTCACTTAAAAGGATAAACATAATTACTTTCATATAGAATGTGAAGAGATATTCATATAGAATATCTCACGCTCTTTTTCCTTCATTTTTCTCCCTTCTCCTCTCCTCTTTCTCTCTTGTCCTTTCCACTCTTTCTAACACTTTCTTCCATTCTTTGTTTAACTTCAGTCCCCCATTCCAGTTCATTATGTCTTCTTCACCTTTCTTCTCTATTTCCTTAGCTTCCTACTATTTTCTCACTAGCATTCTCTTCTCCCTTCCTATCTGCTTAGCCTCATCCCACTCTAGTTCCTAACAACTTTCTAATAGTCTGGAGGGAGTAATGTTTGTGTATATACCAGGTGGTTATAATTAAAGTGACGGTGTTCAGAGTGGTACAGCACGGGCTGTAATGAGAGTAGCAGTCTGAAACTTCGTAGATATGCTAATGAAGCAATGCGCTCGCGAATTATGCCAAAAAATAGTTCCAATTCTCGCCACCAGGGTAAAAAACGGCGCTGTAAGCAGTCAAAACGTGGAAATTTCCATAACTCTGACGTCAAAGTCGGTGAAATTGCCTAACCATTGTGTGAGCTCCCTGGTTGTTGTTGGTGACGCTTGTTGCTTTTTCCTTTAGTAATGTTCATGTAATTCGAATAGTGAAATTGTAGCGATATTTTATTACAAAGAGTATTGTTTTCTGCGATTTATAGTGTTTTTCCTGTAACTATACCAAGTTTTGACTGCTTACAGCGCCATTTTTTACCCTGGTGGCGAGAATTGGAACTATTTTTTTTTTTTTTTTCATAATTCGCGAGCGCATTGCTTCATTAGCATATCTACGAAGTTTCAGACTGCTACTCTCATTACAGCCCGTGCTGTACCACTCTGAACACCGTCACTTTAATTATAACCACCTGATATAATGCCCTTTTTGTGTATCTTGTTACTTTTGTACTTGATACAGAGTCTGATGAAGACCTTGCTAGAAGGTTGAAACGTTACGTTTTAGTTTATGTTTTTAATAAAATAAATTACTGCCTTGGTCAGCATATTTAGTTTTTCATAATCATGGAAACAAGGCTTAATGGTGTTATAATTTATTTTTAAGATTTCCCCATAAATAAATATCGCAGGCTGACAAATCGGGGGACCTAGAGGGTTTTTGAAACACCAGTTTCTTGTGAGAGGCGGCGGATAGATTTCCGAGGAGACTGTTTTAACCTTTGTCCTATCCCATCGAGTTTTTCCTCAGTAAGTACACGTGGGTTTTTCTTTCTACTTTTATTCAGAACTGACCCTGTTACTCTAAACTTTTTTTAAGAGGTTTAATATAGTGGTCCTATGTGGAACGGGAACACCAGGAAATTTCGTTGCAAAACGTCGTCGCACTTCTCCACAATTCCTCTTTCCGAAGTAACACTCGACAAGATAAATCCTTTGTTGCAATGTAAACTTTTGTGGTGCCATATTAAGCCACAATCTTCAACACACGGACACGACACAACACAACTTCTGAGGGAGGATTATACTGGCGTCAGTCTGCAACGTCAACAGAAAGGGAAAGAGAACGAAGGCAGGAGAGCGAAAAAAAACAACAGACTGTAACGTGCGACTGTCGCGGACCCCGTTTACCGGTAAAGACAAGCGCTGACGGCGGGCCGATATATATATATATATATATATATATATATATATATATATATATAATATACAGAGAATTATATATATATATTTACAAACTGGACCCTCATAATTACAATAATTAGGTTATCTGTGGTCCCGGGCGGTAACCTTGCGATTTAAGCCATCAGGCTTTGGACTAAAAGTACAGGACGCGCTCTGGTTCGAGTCTCCTGGGGGCAAACTAACAACATTTGTCCTGAGATTTCGACCTGTGTATGGGACCGGTGGCCACTCATTGCCGTGAGAAAATTGGGTAGCTGCCACGGAAAACCTACAACGACCAAGGGTTCGTCGTGCTGGCCACACGTCACCCTGTAACTGGTTGATCGCCCATCTCTGATGAGGCACGGTAGGAAGATCTTGGCTCTCAAGGGCTGTTGCTACGATGTAATGATCGTCAGTTTTTGAAAACGGATGACAAGGAAAATTAGCGGTTTTAGACAATCATTTCTTGAGTTAATTTTTTCCATTAGCCTTCACCGTCGCGAGTCACACAATGAGGTAGAAAAGCAACTTAAATGAGCAACAATAAGGAAAGAATATTAATGAGTATTGTGCTTTCCTTGTAAATTATGCCTAAAGATCTTATAGGAATGTTCCCTCTTGACAAGCAGTCTTGCGTTTCCCTGTGCAAAGAGATGACCGGGTGAGCAATGAAAGATTATCCCTTTCGAAGGTGTCCAACCGTAGGCAAATTAGCATCACCGCCTCCTTTATATTCTGAACTCGATTACACACCTTCTGAATGATTAACCCCTGGTAATCACCCTCCAAGCTCTGAGGTGCCGAGATTCCGTAAGTTTTCCTTTCATCGGCAGATCTTTGGTAAATCGAACGGGGGACTCCACCGAAAGGATTATTGATTCTGTCCTTCGAACTTTCACCTCCAACACACTTGAATTTAGGCAACCCCGCTGTTGAGTGTATTTAGGGAACCCTAGTGGTGCAATTGGAACCATGGCCATTAAGCAATGGAGCAATACATTTGCCTTTCCACAAATGTCTCTTTGTTTTGCCACTAATTTTCTTTGACTTTCCACACAATTTCTCCATTCATTTTCTATCGTTGTTTTGCACACTTTATCGTCTTTTTATGCCCACATGTTTCCTTTACTTTTCCATATATTTTGTCTCCTTGCTTTCCACACACATATTCCGTCCTTAATAATCCAAAATATTATGTTTTCTTAAGCATTCACAGTCTTTGTTTTCGACACATTTTTTCTCTTTCTCCCCCATTTTCTGTTTCTTGTTTTCCCATCTATTTTCTGTCCGTTCTTCACTCATTTTCTGTATTTGTTTTCCACACTTTTTTGTTTCGGCTACCACTTTCTGTCTTCGTTTCTCAACACATTTTCTGTCTTTAATTTTTCATACATATTCTCTCTTTTTTCCTCCATTTATGTCTTTGTTTCTCTTCATTTTCTTTTGTATCTTTATTCTCCACACATTTTATTTTTATTTTCTTAGTTTCTCCACACATTTTGTTAGTTTCTCCACACATTTTCTTAGTTTTTCACACATTTTCTTTGTTTCTTCACACATTTTCTTTGTTTCTTCACACATTTTCTTAGTTTCTTCACACTTTGTCTTTGTTTCTCCACACATTTTCTTAGTTTTTCACACATTTTCTTAGTTTCGTCACACATTTTCTTTGTTTCTCCACACATTTTCTTAGTTTCTTCACACATTTTCTTTGTTTCTTCACACATTTTCTTTGTTTATTCACACATTTTCTTAGTTTCTCCACACATTTTCTTTGTTTCTCCCCACATTTTTTTTTCTCCACACATTTTCATAGTCTCTACACACATTTTCATAGTTTCTCCACACATTTTCTTTGTTTCTTGACTCGTTTTTTGTTTCTCTATACATTCTCTTTGTTTCTCTACACATTTTCTTAGTTTCTTCACACATTTTCTTTGTTTCTCCACACATTTTTTCGTTTCTCCACACATTTCCTATGTTGCCCTCACATTTTCTTCGTCGCTTCACGCATTCTCTGTCGTTGCTTTTTCCCACGTAAAATTGACTTTTCCAACTAGAAATACTGGAACAGCTTAAATCTCAGTGTCATGACAGCTCCAAGGTAGATATTAATACACGAACGAAAACTGTGTACGTAAAGAACCAAGAATACTCTGTAACTTAGTGATTACGCGAGGGAACTGTTTTCGAGCCCTGATCACCAAATGTCTACATTAGTGTAGAACATATGATGTGCAGCGGCGTGTACAGGCATTGTGGGGGCCGATGTGGGTGCAAGTGGGGATTAGATTAGTCTAACAAATTGATCTTTTTTTCACCAACCAACATCCTTTTTAGGAAAGGTGAATTGAAGAAGAAGGTGGTTATGGTCTGCTTGCACGTACCAATATTTTAGATAAATTTAAACATTGTGCCGTAGTTTCAAAGGAGGCAGACACACATGAAGCTCATTGATGCTACGTGAATAACATCTTCCGCCCGTTACATGGGCGACAGCGGATTTTCTTCTCCAAATTATCCGGTGCCAGACACTTTCAACCGATCACTAAATTTCACGGGAAATTTGACTCTGCCTCAGAGATGTATTTCGGATTGAACAGCATCGGGGCATGTGAAAAGCTAGAAAGTTGCTGTAAGGGTTGCCAGAGCATCATATTTTATGTGAAAGCTAGACGAGAGAATTTTGTCTGTTTTTGTATCCGTCGGTCAGCGGCTTCTGGGTTGAATTGTTCACAGATCTCGTGTTTTGAAATTTCTGAGAAATGAAATTTGGACATAATAAGACTCTGAAAGTCGGAAATGAAACCGACAAGGTCATAAAAGTACAAATGCAGTATGTTGCCTCCGTAGCGGGGCAAAATCAAAATCTGTGTGTTAATAACAATTAACAATTTTTGTAGATTAGTATATCCCGTAACATTTATGATTTGTTTTGTAGTCTGAAATCTCCGCAACTCAAATTAAATATTTTAAATGTATATACCGTTTAATTGAATTAAATTGGAATATTTCAATACATTGGAATCATACAAACCCTTTACGTTGCTAATGTATTTGTGTGTCTGTTGGTGGGAGGTGAGAGGCGTTAATACGTAAGGTTAAAATAGAGAAAACATCTGTTTGTATCATTGGAGGTATGGAAAGTTCGCCTTGGAAACCGGAAATTTTACTTGAATTTTATCGTCCTAGTTTGTCCACCCTGGACATATCACTTTTTGGTATTAGTTTTGTAGTTACAAACTGGGAGTCCATTTACATAGTTCCTGCTTTATAATTAGGGTTTCCCGGGTTCGTTTTATTTATTTGTTTATTTATTTAATAGAAGATTCCAAATACAGCGTTAGCCATTTTACATTGGAACGATTTTATAGAACGTAAGGACAAAAATAATAACATAATACAACAAAAATAATAACAGAAAAATTACATGTGGTTAAGAGACTTACGTACTTTTAGTTAACTTTCTTCTAAAACTGTCCAGATTTTCAAAAATGTCTATTTGGCTTCCTAGATTATTATATCCACTGGGCAGTGTATGGAACAGAGAGCGCTGGATGAGGCACAATCTCGTCTTCTGAGAAGCAAAAAGTTGAGTGCTTCTTGTTGAGCGGGCAGGCACACGAAAGTGAATTTCCTGAAGAAGGCGGCCACTTCTGATGTTGCCATTCACTATTTTATGTAGAAATAGATGGTCAGCCAGTCTATGTCTCTCTTGAGGAGTTTGGATATTTAACATTTGAGGAGGATGGACTTTTGCAAGTGTTTTGTGGACGGAATTCGGTGTCGAACAATGGCCAGGAAGAAATTTAGGACGGAATTTAGTCTATCTGAATTTGAGGGGCATGCCATAGACCGGATCGGAGAGGGACCTTTCCGATGGCGGAGTGGTAGCGTCGTCGCCTTGTAATCAAGGGGTCGAGGGTTCGATACCCGGTGGAGGCACATAGTTTTTCCAATTCCATTTTCAACCGCAACGATTATCGTATCTGCCTATGACGTGGAGCCTACCATTGGTGCCCGGCGTACGTCATACCGTCCCTCCACTCAAGAAGAAGTTGTTCTAACTCGGCTGCGTATTGGACACAGCCGTCTCACACATGACCACTTGCAGCAAGTACTTTACTCTTCAATGTGTCGTGTCTGTAATGGCATTTTAAGTGTTCGGCATATTATTGAATGTGCCTATTTTGCTTTCCTGAGGCAGACGTAAATCTTCCCAACTGTTTATCATCCCTGCTTGGAGATGACAACAAGGTGTTAACCAATCTTTCAAGCTTTTTGAGAAGAACTGGTCTCTTAAATTGTCTGTGAAGAACTTTTTAGTATATTCTGTAAAGTGTTGTGTTTGTCTTATGCAGGCCCATTTACAACCTTGCACTTTTTAAACTTTCTCCAAGGGACTTTTTACACCCCTTTTTAAACACTTTCCCTTATACATTGAAGGGTGCAAAATGGCTGAATGAGCAGATGCACCCAAAACATTTGAATTAATTTAGCCATCCATCTATAACAATTTACCAAAGTTTTCTGGTAACTTTTCACACATCTAATCTCGACCCCTGGCAACCTTGACGAGGAAGTAAAGGCGATAGATGGCTCTGATAACGGCATCCACTGCTGTTACCTTTGGATTCTATTTATCTTCATTCCTTTAACGCTCGCTTCACAAAGGATGCTACGGAGATGTATCGAAGCCTCCAGATTTCAATACTCATCCCTCACCTCGCTCTATTGACATGCAATTCCCCCCTGCATAATGACAAGCATTATCCGATCGACTACCTGGCGTCATTTTTCTGATGTTACGTGTCCTCCCCCCAGCATCCACGATCTTCCCATCCACCTTAAAGTGAGTATATCACAGTGCAGCGGATGGAAAGGGGTACATTGAGCTGTCGGGGAGAGTATTAAGAACGTTTACTTTGTTGAGAAGCAGTGTTGCCACATCTGATTACTAAAAAGATCGAAATCCAAAGGTCTTGTTTGAAAGCACTAGATAATTATGTCTAGCTTTCTGTGATGTTTTAATCTATTTCATTGTGAACACATTGAACATAGGCACAGAGCAGCACTGCTTGTCTTTTAAATGTGACCAAATTTATCTCTCTCTCGTAAGCACATTTCAAACTTTTGCTTCGTTCAGAGGCGCCTTTATTAAGATAATTTTTTTTTGGGGGGGGGGGGTTGCAAGATTCAAATTCTTTATTTGCGTGGGCGAGGTTCAGCCTGGGGCTGTTCTGCCACCTAACCCGTTTCATCGATTAAATTTAAATTTACATTTCTTATGTTATTACAGTATTAATACAGTGTACAATATACGATATGATTTAGTTACAAAATCTATTGATAAAGTAATTGTAATAAATGTATGAATAAAATGATACAAAAATTGTGAAAAGACAACAACATAAAAACAAAATAAAATTAATATAATTAAAAAAATATGTAGACAAAATACATAACATGAACATACAAGTTACATCATAGTATTTGATCACAATCTCTGCTCTGCCAAAAGAAAATTCTTTACTTCATTTCGGAAAGATTCTATTTTAGATATGCTCGACATAGTCTTAGGTAGGGCACTCCACATTTTTGCAGCAAAATATGAAAACGACGACTGATATGCCTGTGTGTTGCAGATTGGAAGGTTAAATTTGAAATTGTTTCTTGTATGGTGGCTGTGAATACTGGTGTCTGCCAGACACGACGGCTTGCCAGATGTAATAATTTTATGTATAAGGCATAAGATCGGCATAAGCACTACTTTATATGTGTAAATATACATAGAATGTGTCCTTCTACGCGAATTTGGTGGGGGCAGAAAGTGCTTGCCCCCCCTTTTTTTTTTGCTGATTAATTTAGGCGAGAGAAGGGGCCAAGACACAGACCTATGCGAATTGAGTTGTATGGTCGAATGCATGGGCCTCCCAACATATTTTCATGTTCTGTTGATATTTTCGCTCACAGTAGCGCCGTGGCTTGGCTCCACAGCCGTGTATTGACCAAGATCTGAATGTGGGGAGTCTCAGTGTGCAGCCTTAGGAGCGAGGGAATGGATCAAGCCGCACGTGAATTGGCCCATTCTCTTCCCTTCAACGCCTCAATTCATTTCGTTTATTTCACTGCGCTTTTCTGTCACTTGTGGCCAATCGCGAAGGTGAGGATGAGATGAAAATGATGAAAGGACATTCACAAAGAACACCCATGCCAAGACAGAGATTTGAACCCGAAACCCTTGACGTTGTAGTACGCTTTACTAGCTCGTTACATTTGTGTGCACGGATACAATTATTGAATGGGATTAGGATAATATGTATGTATTATTGGGCGTAAGGGTTCTGTAATCTGATACCTACTCGAACATGGGCGTCGGGAGAGGGGGGGGGGGTCGAACGGGTCGGTGCCCCCCCCTGAAAATTGACATTGTTAATTTAAAGATACAAGAAAGTCGAAAGCTTGTTACTCTTATTGTTAAGAACAGAAATAAAGTTCATTTACTTAGAATTCGAACAGAGTAATCAAACTAAAAATGCATTGGATCGAAAACATGAAAAATACAGGAACAAGGTTGGTTATATTCTACCATTTCATCCAAAGAACAATTGAGGGGTCTAGTGAGAGAGGGAGCTATGCCACAAATCTTGAAAATTTTATTTTTTTGCCATTTTCAGTCTTCTCCTACCATCTGTGAACTACAACCATGTGGCATAGCTCCCGCTTGTCCTGCGGCAGATTTTCTGAGTTCTTGAATACGTCCTCATCAGCATTTTGAGTGAGAGAAGGAGCTATGCCACTTACTGATGGTGTCTGGAATAGGAGTGGCAGAGGTTGTGTTGCAGTAACCGGTGCTAGATTTAATATCAGCCCTGAAGTTAAAAGATGTCATGGCAATAATGCCTTATATTCCTCCAGTTTTTCATGGTGTTTACCAAAAACTAAAATCCACAGCAACAATGGACAGTGAAGATCCTCCAGAAGACATATTAAGTTGTCTTTACGTAGATCATATGTAACCCTGTGAACATGATTTACACTGAGGCAAAAGTATTTAAGCCTTGTTCGAAGTATTTGATGTGCTAGATTGATTTTTCCACATGGGTATACTACAACAATATACCATACATGTTCATAATAAATGGTATTTATATTGAAATTTATATTTTTCCTTTTGAATAATTTACCTAAGAATATGTTGAGAAAAAAAATTACCCTTTGTTATACAAATTATGACTCAACGCGATGCTTTAGAAAACTCAATTTATTTCCATTTCTTGTCAAAGTGGCATAGCTCCCTCTCTCACTAGACCCCTCAATTGGTTTCACAGTTTTCAAAGTTCTAATAATTACAGTTGTAGGTGAGAGGTCACACAACACACTTTATAAAAATACCCCCAACCCCCTCGTAACATTTAAAGCCTTTTCTTGAACGAGACGTGCAAACGATAATATCAAAATGCATTTCAGATACTAACTGCATAAGATGCAGTGGATCGAGTCTCCCCATTTATATAATAATAATAATTATTATTATTATTATTATTACTAATATTTCAAATATAATTTATTTTTGTTAGTTTGTAATATTTATTATTGTATAATAACATTTATAACCGTGGTAATAATACTTATTATTTATCTACTAATCAACTTTTTTCATTTGCCCGACTACCCCTGCAAAAATATGTGGCGACGCCCATGGTGCTTGTTAATGTGATTGTTTGATGGAGTTCAAGCGTTGGGGACTTCTCTATTTTTATATTAATCGCGTGGATCAGAATGACTCAACACTAGGCCTAGGATTTTGATGCCCTTAAAATTGCCAAAAAATGACCTTTAAATAATGCATGAATGACCTAATACATGCAAGAAAATCCCCTATAAACTTAGAAAAATGACCTAAAAATTCTGAAAGATTTGTAGAACAAATTTATAAACTACCAAGAGAAATTCAAATTGCAAATTAACGTTACAGTATCTATCACATGTTCATTGCGTATGGTAGTACAGTGGGATCCATGAGTATTACCCTGCAAATTGTCCACGACTATTTTAATTAATTTTTCTCTTACATCCTATGTGTTTTTAAGCGATGGATTTCTATGTATGCGGGTGCAGAAGTTGTCAACAGCTTGTTTTCAGTTGTCTTTTAATTCTTGAAGCTCTCATTGCTTCAAATAAAGTGCACGAACATGGTGATGGACAATTTGCACGGTACTACTCATCGATCCCACTGTACAAGTAAGAAAGGCCACTTTTTGTCATCTTTTACACTTTGAGTACTGAGTTGCAGTACACAATGAAAATCATATGCAAATTTTCAAAAATGAATGATTGTTGGTTGTCGGACATGGAAAAACTTCTCTCGACTTCCAATGAACTCGACTTGCAATGAACAATATCAATTGCTGTTAAGTCACTTTCAATTCCATGGAGTGCAAATTCTTTCCCTGACAAAATGTCCGATACAGAGCACAAAACTTTGTACCAATTGTTTTTGAACAATAATACGTTCGGCGACAATGTATTTACTGATAGAGGGAGAAATTTCATTGTTTGAGCTGAATTGTTACACAACAGCTTGTATCAACAATACTGCACAGAATTTCTTTGTTTCTTCAAACACAGGCGTTCAGAACAGCGCTGAAGTCAATGAGACGAGAGTCCGGAATCTCTCTCCTTCAAAGGATTACATTTGCATGTACAATGCCCCTTCTTTCGCCAAAATGTAGAAAAATGCATAAGATGACTTTTAGAAGGCCGAAAAATGACTTAAACGGTTTAAAATGTTTAAAAAATGACCTTTACTCCAGAAAGGGTCAAAAAATGCAAAAAATGCCCTAACAAAGGCATCCCAATATTCACTTTCGTGTAAAACACATTCATATTTACTTATGCAATATTTCTGCCTTACGAAAAAAAAGATGCATTTGCATCAAAATCCTAGCCCTACTAATCACTAAATATTTGAGCCCGGCCTCCGTGGCGGAGCGGTTAGCGGTTCGAATCCCTGCCTGGGTGTCTCTTCATCAACTTCACTCATCCTCGACATAGGCAAAAGTGGCAGATGAGCGAAGCAAACTAAACCAAATCAGAATTAGTAAATACATCATATAACCAAAACAATAAAATAGACTAAAGAACAAATAATCCGTGTTGGTCTTGTTGGTAGGGCGTCTGACTGTCACACGGGAGCCCTGGGTTCGAATCCCGGTGGGCGATCTAAGGTCGGAATTTTTCCGGCCTTGTCCCCGAATAAAGCGGCTCTGGGGCTCACCCAGCCTCATATCGATGGGTACCTAGGAGCAACCCTAGGGGATAAAGTCGACAGGAGCGTTGTGCTGGTCACATCACCTCCAAAATGGCCGAGATCGAGAATGTGTGGGGCCGTATCTCCACATACCCTAAATGTGCTTTCATGGCACGGCGCTATGTACCTTTTTAATTTAGACTAAAAAACATCCTCGCCTCGGAGGCGAAATATACCACTGAGACATCCAGACTGCCGAAGTTCGGTTGCGCCAGCTATTACTGTTTCCGAAGTTGCAGGAAACTCCAGAGCAACTCAAGAAAACGCACAGTTCCAAACCTTTTTCTCCGAAGTTTCCCGATCGATAATACCGATCATTTACATTGGAAACGAAGCGAATTGATCGCTTTAATGCTTTGGTCCAAGAGTGTTGTACAAATAGGTACTTTCATCGTAACGATACAAAGATAGGTATCGGAGGAAGAGCTGGGAAGTCGTTTCGATTACCAGGATTGAAACTGCTTTGCATGGTAAGTGCAAGTTTCCCGATCCATTAGCCTTCTCTCAGCTTGTTTAGAATTTCAAATGGAGGCTTTGCCTCCTGTTCTTGCCTTCGTACAGAAGGGGAGAAGTTCAGCTCCTTCTGGGAGTTTGCAATGAGATACTTACTTAACACATTGCTCCGAAAGCCAGCAGTTGCAATGGCGAGTGGCTGAATACAATGCAATAGATCTAAATTATCTTCCATATTGGAGTAATATTCACCAAAGCTGCAATGAGCAACTGTTGTACATTGCTACAAGAATGAAACTTCAACGACAAATACCTTAATGCTGTATATGAGGCATTGCGAATACGAAGGGCGAACTCAACAATGTGCATTGTGAGGGAAATGCGTTTCAAGTTGTCAGGCAAAGTGTGAACTCCACAAAAAACTTTGGAAATCACGCATGAAACATTCTTCCGATCTACTGTTACTAAGTTTTTTGTGGAGTACGCACTGTGCCTGTCAACTTGAAACGCATTTCCCTCACAATGCACATTGTTGAGTTCGCCCTTCGTATCCGCAACGTCTCATATCCATTGTGGGTATCTGGGTGCAATGGCGTGGCCTGTGTCGTGTTCTTTGCGCCGAGGCTTCTAATCGGTTCATTTCCGCCGTGACATATGTCAAGACCATCCTTGGCTGGTTTTCCCACAATCCAGAGTGTCATCATCGCCGCACACACGTGTGTTTATGGCCGCATGGTCCATAGTGCATAAAGTGGACTTAAAACATAACATCAAACGTGTGTTTATGACGATGCACAGCTGTGTTTACACTGAAATGTTATACCTATCCAGAGAGTCAAATATGACTTTTCTTTACTCATTTCAAAAGACATTACACAGGATTACTTGTATCAATTTTATTTCACAACACAAAATACATAAATTAGCATCAGCCTATTAACTATTAATCATTTATCGTTAAAAAAAACATTGTAAATACTGTATTGTTAAAATGTACACTTTGGAAGCAACATAAATGTGCGAGTCTATTACACTTAATTATTATACACTACATAAAATCGTTAAAAAAATCATTGTAAATACAGTATTTTTAAAATATTGCAAGCATTCTACAAGTACTACGTAAATGTACACTTTGGAAGCAACATAAATGTGACAGTCTATTACACTTAATTATTATACACTACATAAAATCAGATAAACACAGCTGCAGCTGGGCAACGTCATAACCACACGTGCGCGCAGCGGTAATGACACTCCGGATTGTGGGAAAACCCACCAAGGAAGGTCTTGACATATGTCGCGGCGGAAATGAACCGATAAGAAGCCTCGGCGCAAATGACTCGGCGCAAGCGAGGCGGACTCGGCGTGGCCAGAATTTTCGAAAGGGTTTCGTATACTTTTCCTGCTTTTGATGTTCTTTTTGTAATTCTCTGAATTAAGAATACTGGGCTAGAGGAGGTTATGACCTCTCACCACCCCCCGTCTTGGGCACGCCACTATCTGCGTGCACACACTATGGAAGAACAGTCTGCGGCGATGAATTCAGGATGTGGTCCGGAAGGGAAAACCCCCTCAGGAAATAGAAAAGTCCCACCCGAAAACTTAATAGAACTTTCTGACAACAGGCTAAGAAATTTGGCAACTATGTTCACGGGGTTTGTTTCATGTACTTTGCTTTTTCGGACTTTTTCGTAAAAATAAGCACAGATTCAGCCCTCTTTATAATTAAGAGTCAAAATAATTAACGAATTTAAATTATCGTCAGACATTGAAACTCAACAATGGACACGTGTAGATGGTGTAATGTGAGTTTCAATTGTTGATAACGAACTTCTACTTCTTTCAGCTATTTTAACGGTTAGTCAGTCAACAGTTTGCTCTGGAATGGCAGTGACGTGCTTCTGAGTCCTGTCGAAATTTACATTCAATGCAATTACATATCAGAGGTAAGGGTTAATTTAATAATATTCGTATTGTTTTCATTAGTATTACAATTTCGTGTCTATGAACTCTCTCCCGGAAAGTTTGATATTCTCCTCTGGAGGTTAGTTTCTGGATTTAACACTGATACTCTGTACGCAAGTTGATGTGGTATAGGTGTAGTATGTCTCCACATTGGAAGAATTGAAGTGTGATATGTATGTATGTTTCAAGTTCTATATTTGTGTATGTTTTCTTCACTTTACTTTCTTGTTAACCACGTTAGGTTAGGTTAGGTTAAGGTTAGGTTAGGTTAAGGTTAATTTAAGGTTAGGTTAAGGTTAGGTTAGGTTAAGGTTAATTTAAGGTTAGGTTAAGGTTAGGTTAGGTTAAGGTTAGGTTAGGTTAAGGTTAGGTTAGGTTAAGGTTAGGTTAAGGTTAGGTTAGGTTGAGGTTAGGTTAAGTTAGGTAAGGTTAGGTTAAGGTTAGGTTAAAGTTAGGTTATGTTAAGGTTAGGTTAGGTTAAGGTTAGGTTAGGTAATGGAAACATACAAACCTTTTCTTGTCTGATTTCTTTACCTAACCTAACCTAACTTTAACCTAACCCAACGTGGTTCACAATGATGTATCGAGAGAAGAAAATGTGGAGACATACTACACCTATACCAGTTGATGTACCTAAGCGCCACCAGAGTTCGTTTGAGTGCCACTTCGAGAAGACCCTTGGACAAACAACCATGATACTATCATGTTTCATTTACTTTCACTGTTACAGTGGAACTACATGAAAAAGAACCTGCGCAAACTCGCGACTCCTGTGCATCGTAGTCCCGCGTGGAGGGAAGAGGCCGAACCGACGGAGACTTTTGGTCGAAGTTAATTTTCCTTGTGGTCGCTCTTTAAGCGACGCATCCGGACGTTTAATGGAAGACTTGAGAAGGTACCAAAAACATACACCCTACTTGCACGTAGTACATCCTGTACTTGGCAATCTTGCAGGTCAACGAGGGTCTGGCGCCTGAGCTCACGGCCGAGGTAATCCTTTGTGAGAATGTGTTGTCCCTTGAGCTGCGTGCCCCTTTACAGACTTAGATTTTAACTAGAGTGTGGAGATTTTATCCTCAGAGACAGTATAGTTTTAAAAGCACAGCTATGAAATTAGGCGGGTGGCTGAAGTTCGCGCTGTTGCCACGTCGGAGCACAACCACGTGTGTTCGGAGGTTTAAGAGAATGAAAGATCTCTCTGTAGAGTTGGTCTTTGTAATCCATCTGATAGAAACTGACATTATTTGCTCGAAAGGTCAGATACCACAATTTGCCTCGGAGAGAGGTCGGTCTGACGCTCGAATTAGGCAACGCAGCCCGATTGACGTTGCCACACAGTGCGCGGGAACCAGCAACTTTTGTCCCTCTCTCGCTTTCCTTTTCCCATCTAGTGCAATTCTGCCCAGCCGCCTATTTTCATGGCCGTGTGTTCTGTTCTTGTTAAGTAATGAGTGATTGAATTACATGTAAATATTGAGGAAGGAAGATTTTAAGAGATATACGTATTTTGTTTAACAGTAAGGATTTGGGTAATCTAATTTATCACAGTTTGCAATATGTAAATATATAAGGTTTGCTACGTGTAAATTTGTGACGTAGTTAGGTACATCAGCGCCACCTGATTTACCTATATAAGTAGCTCACACGGCCCGAAAAATCAGTCTCTTTATGGCTCCCTGATGTCAACTGGCAGACATCCAGGAAACGGCCTACTTGCCAGAGAAGCCCAGTAGCAGCAATGGAGGACTTGGTTCCCAGGTTCAAAACCCGGGAAGCCCCCCGCCAGGTCCCTCCTCAAAAGATGAAGCCCTTAATGAACCGGTTCCCAGGAGCAATCTTCGGGAAGCTCTCGGCTGGGTCCCCCAAGGTTTCTGGTTCCCAGGTTCAATCCCCGGGAAGTCCCCTGGTCGGTTTCCTTTCCCCTCCGTTTTTCCTTTCCCTAAATAAGCATATGTTCGGAAGGTAGGAGAGGGGGGGAAAGGTTTATTTTTAATATAACCTAGTTTTATTTAGTTCAGGAACCGACTCCCAGGTTCAAACCCCGGGAAGTCCCCGGTCAGTTTCTTTCCTTTCCCTTTTTAGCTTTTAAGCATATGCACATGAAAGAGAGAAGGAAGTTTTGACATTCTATTAACCGGCAAACCTTTCAAGTAAGTCTGGAAACCTAACTGAAATAAAGATGTTTAAATTTAATATGAGATTGGCTCATCTAGGTGGCTAACTGAGATAAAAAGGTTTATTTAGGATCTAACCCATTAAAAATTGTTATAGAAAGATGTATATTGTTGTCACCGGGTTAGTGAAGAGCCCGGATATCACTGAAAGGAAGAAAATCCCTTTTGTATTTATTTTGTTAAATTTCGAAGAATTTGTGTTAAATAAGTAATAAATATCTCTTATCTCTTATAATTTCCTTTTCTCACTTTGTAACGGGTCACCGTCATCCTGGTCACCTGGTTGGTCCTATACACACACCCCGCAAGCCCTGAGGTATTTTAGAATCTTGTGTTCTCCGGCTGATTAGGCTAGTAATCATGGGTAAACTTTGCAATGCCGCCCACTTTGTGAAAGTGTTAGAGTGATGTAAACGGCTCTGCGCAGCCAGTGAATATCCATAACGTGTGCTAACATAACTGTTTGTTGGTTACCAGTTTTTATATGGCGGTTCCGTATCAGTCGGTGGTTTGTTGTTGTAGACTGTTCGTTGCAACTATCGTTGTGCGGATTGCATAGAGTCACGGATGCCTGTTTGTACGTAATTTAAAATCGGTGGTTCTTGGTTATTTTACATGTCATCACTTCCCACCTCACCCACGGTGTCAGATGTGTCTTACCCCCACAGTGTTTATTTCCAGATTGCAAGTGATATGTGTACCAAGTTTGGTTGAAATTGCTCCAGGCGTTCCAGAGTTATGCCGGAACAAACAAATATTCACAACCACACACACACACACATACATCCATTTTTATATATATAGATAGATATTGGGATTATTCCCGTATTGTATAACGATAAAAATAACCTGTGTTCTGATGTGCCATTAATATGAAAATTAATCAATCAATCAATCAACTGTCGCATTCGAAGAATGTGAACAGACACATGTAAAACAGGATAATAATTGAAGAAGAGTTCGTCATCGTGTTGGATAGTTCTTCGGCAAGCCAGGAGTTTCTATAGGAAACCCGGCTCGGCAGACAACACACCCCAACTCCCGTGGCGGAGTGGTTATCACAGTGCACTACGACGTCAGGAGTTCCAATGTTCAATCCCAGCCTGAGCATGCCCGTTCTTTGAAGATGTGAGGGGCGGGAGGTGCGAAACTGGGATGTTGCAAATTATAAGGGAGAGGTTGGTGGACAGTAGCAGGCAAGACATCGTGGCAGAATGTGGGGAGAAGGTAACGCTCGCCGCCGCACGACCGCCTGGGGTGTGGGTGGAATGGGGGAGGAAACGGTACATTGATACGTGTACATACCAGCAAAGAAGTGGATTTGCCTGGTTCCTGCTGGGGGGTGGAGGCAATACAAACTTAAGGGGCCGGACGGTCGTGCCATCTGCACGTTATGCGGCGAAAAGGAGACGAGGACTCGCATCCTGCATGAGTGTGTTTGGTCGGCGGCCCTCAGACAACGCAAATGGGGGGTCAGTGCAAGGAACAGCATGGAGCAGACAATCCAGGCTGTATCTAGGGAGGAGAGGGGTAATGTAACGGATGCAAATATCAAAGCCCTCGGCTCATATTTACATGCAGTTTGGAGAAAGCGCAGGAAAATGCTGCAAGGGGTCAGTGAAAGTGAACGGAACAGTGTATCAGGTATATGCTGGGCGTGTAGTGCAGTGTTGTGAAGGTAGTGATAATCAACAATTTCAAATGTTAGAAGAGAGCCATATTGCCTTTTATACATGTACACACACATATATTCTTTTTTCTAAATGTTTCTGTTTCTAATGTTTCTAAATGCATGTACTATATTGTATCAATAAATATCATATCATATCAATCACATTGTGCTCACAAATTCCATATCTCTAGCTGTATTCTTTCATGAAGTGGCATCGGTAACTATGTAAACTAAGTCTCTTCTGTCGCCTGACTGCCACAGTGGAAGAATTGTGGTAGAGGATTCGTTTGAGAGCGTGATGAATCAAGTATAACGAGTTAAGAGATCTGGGCCAATGTTGCTCATAGCACGCCGCAGTGTTTTGCCACTGGACCGTTCCATTTCTCTCTCTCGGCCAACATAACTCACTTTAATGTACAATCCCATGAGTGGAATGCGTTGCAAGTGCAGCTCTCTTCTTAGCATCAGAGGGTCCCGGTTATAAATCACGCTACGTTACCCATACAAGTGTCACGATGGAGTCATTAAACGCAATTAGTAAATCATTAGCAACCGTAAAAATTTCCCGAGATGCCAAGTGCCGCGGTATGTCCCATACTCGGAGGAGCAGCACAAAAAGGTCTTCTTTGAAAATCTGGGTTCCTGCCAGGCTCGCACCTGTTCATGCTTCTTGCTGAAGGGACGACGGTGGTACACAGCAAGAAAAATCGAGGGTATAATGTTAGGCAGCGGACATCAATCTCCATCGAATGCTTGTTAGAAATCCTTCGTTCGCTGGGAGAAACTCAAATTGGAAAGACCTCTGACTGCGGAGTGTGTAACATCAACCTGTAACTTGATACTCTCTGGCGTTATGTGAAATATACGAGAGGTCTTCTCTTGCGCATCGATCTTTCTGAAGCCCGCTGAGAACAAAAACAGTCGGCGGCGGTAGGCTGAAACTTACACGATATGCACTGAGGAGATGCAGATGGTATCCCTCATCTACCACGGTTCGGCACAATGTAGGGCGATGCTAGAGAATTTTTATTTTATTTTTTTATTATTATTAATAAAACTTATGATGATACTGGTCCTACAAATTTGGACAGAATTGTTTTGACTCAGCGAAGGAAACGTGTTCTGTAATTTCTTCCTGAATATTCTCTTCTTTAAATGTTGTGCCAACTTTGTTCTTTTATCTTATGATGATAATACTCCTACAAGTTTGGACAGAATTGTTTTGACTCAGCAAAGGAAACGTGTTCTGTAATTTCTTCCTGAATATCTTCTTAAAATGTTGTGCAAACTTTGTTCTTTTATCTTATGATGATAATACTCCTACAAGTTTGGACAGAATTGTTTTGACTCAGCAAAGGAAACGTGTTCTGTAATTTCTTCCTGAATATTCGCTTCTTAAAATGTTGTGCCAACTTTGTTCTTTTATCTTATGATGATAATACTCCTACAAGTTTGGACAGAATTGTTTTGACTCAGCAAAGGAAACGTGTTCTGTAATTTCTTCCTGAATATTCGCTTCTTAAAATGTTGTGCCGACTTTGTTATTTTACAACTATTTGTTTCAACAATGCAGGGATAATATTGTGACTGGATTATCCTTTGTATTGCCTTTCTGAATATTCTGTTTCTTAAAATGTGGTACAGATTTTCTAGTTTTATTCGACAACTGTTCAGGTCAACAATACAGGAAAAATATTGCGAGTGTAATTTTCTACTTGTTCTTGTTCTACATTCTGTTCTTAAAAGCTGGTGAAGACTGTGTTCTCTTGTTCAATAACGAGGCTTAGATGAACAATGCAGGAAAAATATTATGAGCACACTGTCCTCTATAATGTTTCCCTAAATATAATCTGTTTTCAAAGATTGTGAAGACTTTCTTGTTTCATTCAACAACGGTTTATCTCAACAATGCAGGAAAAATATAATTTTCTAAAATTTCTTCCTGAACATTATTTCTTAAAAGTTTGTGCAGATGTCATTTTTTTATTCAACAATGGGGACTAGCTCAACAATGCATGGAAAAGTATTGTGATACTCTATGTTTTCTTCCTGAATATGCTGTTCTTCAAAGGTTGTACAGACGTGTTATTTCATAACTGAGCTTAGCTCACCAATGCAGATAATATGTTGCGAATGTATTTGTTGTTTCATTCCGAATATTCTGCTTTAAAAACGTTGTTTGTTTGCTTCTTTCAACAATGAACTAGCTAAACAATGCAGAGTGTTGCATCCTCAATTCCGTTTTTATTGTCATTCAGTCTGTAAAATGTTTCTTTGAAGAAGTGCGCTTCTAGTGATTATAGGTTCAGTAAGAACCACACAAGACATGTTGAAGTCATATCTTCGTCTTTAGCTGATGCAATCAGAAAACAAGAACAGAAGGATTCTATTTATTAAGTATTCAGTAAGCATACTAGCTTGTCACATATGTGGATAATTAAATCTCATAATATAAATTTGGTATAAATACTTTGTGCATGTGTTTACTTTTAAAATAAATATCTCAAGTGTACTTGTGTTGCAATATTAGTAAACTAAGACGAAGATGGAGGGATAATGTTGAGAAGGACCTAAAGGAAATTGGTAGGGATGGAAAAGAGTGGATTGATCTTACCCAGGATAGGGACAGATGGAAGGCCTGTGTTGCTGCAGCCATGAACCTTCGGGTTCAAGAAGGCTAGAGAGTTAATTAGTTATTATTAGGGCTCGGAAGTTCAAGACCTTAAAATAGCGAAAAAAAAGTGCTAAAAATATAAAAAAGGACTTATAAATATGATCCAAATTAATTGATAACTTCAGTTTTAATTACATATTAAATGAATAAAAAATACAAAATTCTGGTGGTATGGAAAACACAGTGCGAAAAAACTGAAAGATTCAAAACAAGAGAAAGTTGCCACTTACAGCGCGACCTTCCAGACAAATTACGGTTGAAGGACCTTGTACCGTACCTGCTTCAGTCGTCCAAATATATATATATATATTTCTTGACTACAGAAAGGATGTTTAAGAGGTGATGAACTGATGATGATTCGAATTGAGAATGGGCAGTAAAAACGTAGTCGAAAGAAGGTGAAGTTGCAAAAAAAAAAAGCCGTTAAGACCTAAAAAAAAAAAGGACCAATAAGCCAAAAAGCGCCGAAAGAGGCAAGAAAGGACAAATAAAACCGACCTTTTTCTGGCCTACAATGACCCAAAATGAACATTAATTATGTTGGGCCTAGTCTTTTGACACTAAGAAAAAAAAAAAGATTTTTCCTCAACTTCCGACTCCTAGTGGTTATTTTGCGTCGCACTTCTACATATTAGTTTAATCGCGACTATGACAATGAATGATGTGACGAACACAATGACACATACATGCCTAAACCAAGGTTCGAACCACTCTGCCACGGAGAATATCATTAAACAGATATTCTAGTAATATAGGGGGTGAAATTTTGAGTAGCTGAAAGAAAAGATGTAAGCATATCTTTTGAGGAATTTCCAATCCTACAAAAACACGTTCAACTCTCAGATGTATTAAGATAGACAAACTTTAAACCTTCAACTGAAGAATTCTGTGTACACCAGCAGAACAAGCGTCTTCAAACATACGTCTGTTAAATTTAGACTGCTTTTATCCGCTGGTGAACATGGGAAGAGAGTGTGAAATGTTTCAGCATACTTCCTGAGCCCTTTTTCTACGCTTTTTGACCCAAGCTTCAAGTGTATTGTGTGGAAGAGTGTGTAAACAGGGAACCTCGTTGAATATTTTCAACGCAGACATTTCGGGGCGGCCGTTGCCTCGCATTGTCTTGGGGTTCTCTGAGCACACGGGGACCTTATTTTTTGCCACTGTTCCGGTCCCCACGGTCCCTCACCTACCGTACGTTCCAGTATTTTCAATTATGCCCGTCTTCTCCCGGTGGGACTCTTCACGGCTACATCATGTGACTGCGTGTTCGCGGGAAAGTGCATTGTGGGTAATGCGAAAGCGTGATGCTTCTCGGCGGGGCGCTTGCAGTGTTGCCAACCTCACAGCAATAGAGCTAAACGGGGATAATTTTTAAGACGAGGTTTCTCAGTCAGTTTGTTTGAGATGCATTTATTTTAATATCGTCGGAATGGGCACTGGTACTGAAAAAACAAAACATAGAACAAGAGATGATGAATTTCTCCCCATGTTGCAATTCGAAGCGGTTTTTTTATGTTACAAGCTAGATACGGTATGCAAAAATATGATGCTTAAGTATTTACAGAATTCCATGTATTCCTTCAAGGGTCCGGGGTTCGAATCCCGCTCGGGCTTCGTTGTTTGTGAATGTCCATTTATCAATTTCATCATTTCATCACTCATCACTCATCACTCATCCCCATCTTCGCAAATTAGCCAAGAGGCACAAAAACGCGAAGTAAAATAAACTAAATCAATCAATCAATTCCATGTATTCCTTATTGACAAACAACTTCACGTTTCCGGCAATCAAATGGAAGTTTCGACTTTTCCCAACAAGATCAAAATCTTCAACCTGCCCTCTTTCCGTTCATATGTTTTTCTACGCCATCGAAACTTCGATATTTTCAGGAGAAGTTACAAAATGCTACGTTTTCACCCCATCCTACATCCATCCAGGGCACACACCTCTCTTTCCACCAGCTTGCCGAGGGGAAGGGTCGATCGGGGAGGAGCAGTTTAGGGTCCTCGCGTCTGGCTGGACACAAACTGTTCCTCCTGCCCTAAAGTCCACTTTATCCACAACTATGTTTTTCGGGACTCGACCTACAGTTTAAAGTGGGATCGGAACCATTATGTGCCTCCGCCGGGTATCGAACCTGGCAGAGGCGCAATCACGAATTTTTGTCTAGGGGGCAAGTACCAGGATAAACATATCAATAATAATAATAATAATAATGTTACTAATAATGTTATTATAACCATGGGCGTAGCTAGAACTTTATATTTGGGTGTGCACAAAGAAAGAAAGAGGTCTTGTACCTTTTTAATACCATATTTTGCAACACAATCACTTGGCTTTTAACTGCACTGATGTTTGTAAAGGAATATAAATTCACTAAATGACAGTGTTGGAAATTTCTGAATATATGTAGTAGAAAAAATCAAATTGCATAGAAATTACACACACACAAAATGTTCATAAATGTTACAAACAAATACATCAAAATACACGTCATCTATAACAAGAGACATCTCTCAAAAGGTACAATGTTCTTAAACTCATCAGTAACTTCATTTACATCAATAGACGAAGCTTTTTCCTGTTCCACAAATAGCAAGAGCAGGGCTTCCAATCTACCCTGCTTCTCAGTTGCTCTTACTTTAGTACAGCAAAGCGCTGTACTACAGAGTAGAATGCAGTAAATATCTTCTTTCTCCAATGACATAAAAAAATCGAAAATCTATAGACACTCGTTTCATCAGCGATAATGCACACGTTTGTACCAAGTAATGACATTTTCAACTTCTTACAAACTGCCGCTTATTTTGTCTCTTATTGAAATATCTGTCTTTAATTCTCTTTGATAAAGCAGCCCATTAGGGTGTGCCTAGGCACACCCCGTAGCTACACCTATGATTATCACATTATTATTATTATTGATTTGCTTGATTTTACTTCGCTTCTTGTTCCACTTTTGGCTAATTTGGGAAGATGGGAATGAGTGATGACATGATGAAAATGATGAATAGATACTCACAAACATCCATGCCCAAGCCGGGATTCAAACCCAGGACCAACATTATTATTACTATTAGTAGTGGTAGTATCAAAGACGTTATTATGCTCGTAAATTACGCAAGAGGTGGTAGAAGTTTGTGCTAAGGCATTTTTGTTCTAACAAACGATTTGCATTATTTTTAACACGTTCAATTTCACATTAATATAGGAAAACAAGTACACAAACTATTTTTGAAAGACAGAAAATGCTTGATAAATGCATTCCAAATATAATTCTTTTTTACTTAACATGTATAACTTTCATGCACAATATATGGTTCACATGCAACGTGGAGTGACGTGGACAATAAATTGTGTACGTTATTCAAAGTTTCTTTAATATATATTATATCAGCATTATTTAAATACATTATACAACCAATTCGTTCATCTCACAATACGAAACCAACAGCAAAAATTACATAGATTGTCTCTGAAATGTGCACGCTCCCTTTCCTCCAAACAATTGTTCATGCATTTAAAACAAAATCAATTAAGACAAGTCTTATTTCTCTGTTTGGTGATTTACAATGCATTACTGCGAACAAACGCTAACTACATCGTTAGTCAGAGGACAACGGGTCAGCATAACTTTAGAGACCCAGGTTCGAATCCTAGTTATGGCATGAATGTAACATTGTGCTTGTCTCTCATCCAATTCATAATCATCCATAGTGATCATCGTAACATCTCTTCCACGCAGGCTTAAAAAGCTCTGTCTTGTTTCACAGCAAGTGCAGTCTTCTTTGGAGCATGCGTTGCGTCCATGTGTGCTTCTTTCTGACTGTTCTTGCATCAATTTGGTCTTATCGCTAATCATTACAATCTTCTTGCTCGATTGGACAAAACTGGCAGAATAGCGAAGGAAAATAGAAGAAAGGAATTCAAATTATCGTCACGACTAACCCAAGAGTTGAAATGTGACGTTAAGTGAGTGAAATCTAAAGAAAAGCAGTGGAGTCTCTTGCATTGAAATGTGATCCATTTCCCCACAACAGAACCTAGCACCTGGGTTCTTGGCTTACACGAATACACAATTGGTGTGGAGCAACCTCAAGGTGTGTTGCATTTTTTGCGATGTGGATAAATAATGGTCGAATGTAACTCAGCAAGGGTTACTTACAATACAAAGAAACTGGAACTTTCCGTGCCGAGATCGCGAATCCACCTCTTAACGCACTCTGCCACCGAGGTGACACAAAGGTCTGTTGGGCCATGGAATTTATACAATCATTATTATTCGGCGTTCAAAGCTTTTCCTCCTTATAATTATTTTGTAACTAGTAATAGCGCCTTTTCTATTACATGAGATGGCAACCCTGTACCGAGAAGTGTTAAGCTGGTTGGGGAATATGCTAGAGGAAAGTGTGGGTGACGCGGGAGATGCATACCGTGAGCAACGAGGCAACCCTAGCTAAAACAGCCTGAAATGCAAGAACAGAAGAACTGTACTTTCTCTCAATGCCTTAAAAAAAAGGCTTGAATTTTCTGAAGTTGGAGCTTCAGTTTTGACGTCATTGAAATGCTACGATTCATTTTTATTTATTATTTATTTATTTACTTGAAGTTTCAGATACAGTACTGAAAGACCATTTTGTACTGAAACTGTAGCAACAAGAATAAAATAAAAATAATAATAAAACATAATAAAACTAAAACTAACAACAAAACAAGACAATACAAGATGTCAGACAAAAAAAAAAAATTGTTACACGTACGTTCTTAGTGATTGTCGGAAACTGTGTTCTGACAAGAAAATATCGGTATTTACAGGCAGGTTATTATATAAGTGTGGGAGCCTATAGTAAAGAGACCGCTGTAGGAGAGAGAGCTTTGTAGCAGGAATGTGAAAGAGCTTTATGTTGCGGGTTGGCCGTGTGGTTACTCGTAGATGAAATTGATTGACAAGGAATTCAGTTTTAATTTTGCCATTAATGATTTTATGCAAAAATTTCATGTCTGCTAGTTCGTGACGAGTGTGTGGTGACTGGATCTTCAAAATAGACATAATACAGAGCATTCCCTGACATTCGCTACCAGACTTGGCGGCAAGCGGCCCAGCATCAGCGCTTGTCTCTCCCGGTGAAAGGGTCCGCGACAGTCGCACGCTACAGTCTGTTTTTCTCGCTCTCTTTTCCTTTCTGTTGACGTTGCAGACTGATGCCAGTATAATCCTCCCTCGGAAGTTGTGTTGTGTCGTGTCCGTGTGTTGAAGATTGTGGCTTAATATGGCACCACAAAAGTTTACATTACAACAAAGGATTTATGTTGTCGAGTGTTACTTCGGAAAGAGGAATTGTGGATAAGTGCGACGACGTTTTGCAACGAAATTTCCTGGTGTTCCCGTTCCACATAGGACCACTATATTAAACCTCGTGAAAAAGTTTAGAGTAACAGGGTCAGTTCTGAATAAAAGTGGAAAGAAAAATGGGGAAATCTAAAAAATAAAGTATACAAAGACAATCCGCACACCATCCGTGAGTTAAAAGAGAGTATTGTACGAAAAATCGGGAGAATTACAGTAGACGAATTTGCACGTGTAAATGGCTATTTCCTTCGGAGATGCCAGGAATGTGTTGCAGCAGAGGGACATCATTTTCAACACTTTCTATAGTCAAGGTTAGTACACAATATGAAAACTGTAATTTTAATAGCCGACTCTAGCGACTGTCGCTGACCCGTTCACCGGGAAAGACAAGCGCTGATGCCGGGCCGCTTGCCGCCGAGTCTCGTAGTGAATGTCAGGGAATGCTCTGTATTTGTTTATAGAGGTGTCTGAGAGAAGGGTCACCATGACAGGTTAAAGGAGCTCTGTGGCAAACCTTTCACGTTCCTGTTGTTGATTGTCGTTCGTGTTGTTTTCCAGATATAGTGAACTATGAATTTGATTCCTTCCTATCTCTGACGTTATCTGCTCCAAGAAGACATATGGTTTCTCCCTTACAGCTGCACAGAAGTAAGAGGGTGATTTTTCGGTTCTAAAATTTTGGGAGAAAAATGTAGGAGCAAAATGGAGTAAGGAAAAACTAAAATATGAAAAATGCATTGAGAACGTGGCAAAATAGTGATAATGAACAAGACCCACATCAAAATGCAAATATAACAATGTTTTCTTCTTCTAACAGCAGGCAGGTGGGCCAAAATGTTGTTCAGCATCGTCCTCGAGGCTCTGGTCAGGACGAAAGGGACCATGTCCGTCCCCTCCTCGAACTATGAAATATTTGAATGTAAACCTATATTAACCCACCCATAATATATTTACAATTTTTCAATATTTGCAAGAATTTCGATTTTGTCCTTGCATAAATGAATATTTTTGTTTTTGTTTAGAGAGGCAGGTTCTAGAAGTCTGCAGTCTGCAATATTTGGTCATTTTAGTTTTGTAACCATTGTTCCCAGGTTAAAATCCTGTCCCGACATTTTTCGAACTTCGGTCGTGATGAGAAAATATCCCACCTTTTTTCTGATTAACTCACATGTTCTTCATTATAAGAATCATTTCTGCTATTTATCATTTAATGAGGGCCTCCCCGATGGCGTAGTGGTAACGTCGTCGCCCTGTAATGAAAGGGTCCCGGGTTGATAGCTGGTGGGCGCATTGCACAGTGGTTCGGATCCCACTTTAAAGTGTAGGTCCAGTCGCGATTAGCTATCGGTGCCTAAAGTGGACTTAAAACATAAATTCAAACTCAAAAGTATCATTAAATTTATAAATATTTTCCAAAATTATCATGGCTGTTAAAATTTGTTAAGAAAATTTGAAAACATTGTTAATTTGCTGAATACAGTACTATTTGAATACTTCTGACACTTGAATGTAAACAATGAGAACTGTGACAGCCTTTGTCTATAAGCGACTGTGTTCTGCTGATTGTTGAGCAAGTGGGTCTATCGGTGAGTTGAATGTCTTCCGTTACTTTGGACCACGATATTGAAACTCTATAATTGAAGCATTCCACCGAATAACGCTGTATGGCGCATTTCACTGAATGCGAGAACAACGGATAAAACTGTTACTGGACTGCAATAGAAACAACTTAAATCCTTATGCAAACACAGTAGCAATCTTTGGGCAACATCCGACCTTATGACTGGCCAGCTTGTAGCCCGTAGTCGCAGGGCCACAGCGTGATTCCACTAGTAACTCAGCATATTCCCAAAAGTGCCATGTAGTGTTATTCGGTGGAATGCTTCAATTGTAAAGTTCACATGTTTACTTCGGTAACGTCGAAGAACTGAAGAAAGCCGCCGCCACAAATGTGGGTGGGGATAAACAGCGGGCGAGTTGTTTTCGTCCAATCACACTCAAACCTTCACCCAATGGGTGCAACTGTCATTCTGCTCGTCTACTCCACGTGGAGTCTCAGTCACATGACTGCGGATACGCTGTTGCCGTACTTTGCAACTTCAATGTGAAGACCGTGAGAAGGCGGAGGGACAAGGTGGCGTAGAGTAGATTTGTGGCAACACTGTGACTGTTGCAGCTGGTGGGCGCGCTCCGTGGACATTAAAACCAGCTGGTAGTTAACGTAGCTAGCGCGTTTACTATACGCCTAACTGCAATACTTCCATAACCCATAGCATTGGTTGTCATATCTAATACTCCAACACCATTTCGGATCATCTATTTTTGCCACATTTTCGATCGCACAAAAAATCCTTAGTATGGGCCTGTTCGCGATTACTTTAGAGATTGAGAAAATCGACGCAGTAAATTAAGTTGAAACACAAGTATCAAGAGAGTCAAATGAGAACCTTAAAACCCAATTAAAATTGTAGGACAGAATGTATACAGCTCACAGTTACATGAGGTATCAACTGTTCTTCACAAAACGGCATCAAGTCTTCAACACTAATCAAGTGAGTTTCGAAACGCCATTTTTGTTACTTTAAAGATGACGCCTCCTATACACACTTGCACCAGTGAAGAGGAGTGGTTTCTTGCCCTCCGTCAGCCTAAGGCGTACATAAATTTGTCGGCAAATGAAAATTCAATATCTCTGTGCATGCTTACCACACCAGCAAGTTTACTAATGGAGGGGAAAGTTGTACAATGGCCTCAGTTCGCAGGCAGATGGTTGGAAAGGCCTTCGCAGTGGCTCATAAGTGACTGCACGTGGACCCCAAGGACTTATTCTTCTTAAGGTATACAGGCACTAACTATAATTGAAAATATACGTAGTTCAGCAATAGGTCTGTGCTGAAATGCATCAAACTTGTTCAATCTTACATACAGAAATCTACTATATATGAAACAAAAACAAATGAAGGTTTGCATTTGACTCTACCTTTTATATTTAACCAGCAACACAGATACATAATCAACCTATTCTATCTTATTTTATAAGGTGCAACCCTCTGCTCTTCACTTGTTTACTGTATCCACTGCATTTTTAGTATGGCATTTAAGCTACCAGATGAAATTTACACCTGATCTTACGTCTCTTCTGACACCTAAAACTTCAGCGCTAGTGGGCCTCTGTTTTATCCACAGCTACAACTTCCATCAAAGAAGTAATTTCAGCTACTTAATCCGTATTTCTATATCTGAGAGACTTCGGTTCTTCTCCAGAGACACTCCGGTCTTCCTTTTACGATCCATTTTATTCGTCGCCTCAAAACCTTCCTCATGGTAATAGAAATGTCTGTGTTTTATCCCCCCACGCTGCAAGTTACTTAACTGACTTAAGGCGACAACGTTCGTTCTGAATTTCAAATTTCTCCCGTCAGATAGCATAAGTTTATGCAGAGTGAAGGCAAAGGCCCTTTTCGAGTAGTGGAGGGGCTGTTCCCTGCAACTTCTCTCCCCTTAACTGCCTCCAATTTCCAATGATTTCAGGGGAAAGTTCCGAGGCAAGTTTCTAAAACGTCGAGGGTATCAAAAGAACTTCCGGTTGGCGCTAATGCTGGGAAAATCTCGCACAATGCTTTCTTACGTGCGTGTCCATTAAATGTCTTGGTCGCGTCCAGCATCGGATACGATTGCCACCCCCTTAACCCCTCCTCGCTCTCAGCATCCCTTGCGAAGTTCTGCCCCCTTCTTTCCCCCACCCTGCGCCTGATTGTAGAACTCGGCCATTTACTTGTGTTCCACTTCCGGGTTGAACAATGAAGCGACCGACTGATGCTAGTCCCTTGCTTTGCGTGGTTGCATAATCACAGGAACTGAGTTTCCAAAATCTCCCACGACGTGAAATTTCCCAGGAGTCGTCAATCGATGGGGTGAAGGGGAGTATTTTTGCTGGGTCCCAGACACCATTTCTATAATGCATATTGAAGAAGCCAGAGAAATGTGAAACAGAATCTAAGATTTTTTTCGTGTCAGGTAGATGTCCATCAGTCATACACGTAGCTTGGGACATAACTTTGGGGAGGCAGAATCGAACTTGGAGCTTAACTTTTGGAGAACAGAATCAAAAAGTTTTCAAGCCCATAAAAAATACCATCCAGGACTATTTTGATAAATGACCGTTACATTTGTAAAATCATAAAAATTACTCCTTACTTTGCTCATCATGTTCTAGGAGGTTAACAAAAGTACCATTAACTTGTCAATTTTCATAAATCTGAAAATTTTGGGGAGACAAGTGTCCCCCTTGCCCCCGCCAGTTACGCCTATGCATTCAGATATTCTAGATATTTACTTCTACTACTGTATTGCGTAAAGGAAGTGTACTTTCTACTATTCCAATTGCAAGAAAAGCGGTGATAATTCGAAACCACACAACTACAGAAGGATACACCAAGAACTCAATATTATGACCAAGGCAGAATTTATTTTATATTAAAACATAAACTAAACGTTCCCTTATTTCATTTGTATTTGATACAGAGTCTGAAGAAGACCTTGCTAGAAGGTTGAAACGTAACGTTTAGTTTATGTTTTAATGTAAAATAAATTCTACCTTGGTCAGGATATTGAGTTTTTAATTATCATGGAAACAATGCTTAATGGTGTTATCAGAAGGAAAGATACGCGAAACTAAAACGGAAGCATTGTAAGAATATCGAGAATACGATCCCTACTCCACCATTAGTTAGTTACATAAAGGTTAGTACATTGAGATGAGTGATTTTACGATTGGCGAGTTTACGTTTACATCATAAAATTATGTACATTTGGTAATTTAGTTTATAGTCAAGCTGTATGAATTCTCCTCAAAATCAAACATTTTTAAACTTATACATTTTTAATATATATCTGACTTTATGAAATTGTACAAGGGCATAACAGAATCGCCGTTTAAAAGTATAATGACAAAGGATATAAGATACCTCCTAGAATGACGCGTAGGAAACCTTGCAAGTGACCAATCACCTCGACTACTTCTTCTAATGACGCAACAGCCTAGGGCTCATGCCGGAAACTACAACGGCCCTGGTATAGTTTATTTTCTTTTGTTTCCATAATGAGTAGTTAGTATGCTGCGATACAATATCAAGGTCCCCAGATTCGAATCCTTGCTAAAGCAATTTTCACTCATCCTTATGGTTAGACTCAGAAGAATTCTTTGGATGATACTGGAAATTAGGTCTATTACTTCAGTATCATCCATTCTTTATACATCTTCATCACTGAGATTAACCAGGAGTGACTCAAGTGCAATATATAGTGTTGTGAGGGGGAGCACAATCCTGCAGTAAGAACTTGATTCAACCCTTCGTGTGTGGCTGCTTGTTTGCATATGTATATGGTAATAATGACCCTTGCCCATTATAATAAGCGCTATTTTCGTACATCATGTTACACAAGCATTCTCTGAACGTTACTATATATGGAACACTAACATCAAAACCGAGGTACTTAAAAGTTAGACAAGCGTTAACAAGAGCCATTAACCATGTCAAATGCCTGTGCATGCAACGGCGGATAGATGGCAGAGCAAAGGCAAAAAACCAATTAACATATTGCATCACGTGATCAGGCACAATATATATGTCCCATGATGTTCATAAATATGTTGGATACCCGGCGGTCCATAATTTACAAGCTGCCGCTGATAACTTCACAACAATGGCTCCATTCGGCCATTTTTGTTATCAAGCTGCTTGAATCTTTTTATAGCCTAGGCCACATTAGCGTGTCGTATATTTTTTCTTCAGCGTCCGATTTGAGGGGGTAAATTGACGTATTTGGCAACTTTTCTAGCATCGGGAAGGTTACTAAATGCTCGAGAAAGAACCCATCAAGTCCATCTTAGATATTGTCGGCATCCATTTTGTAGTTCTCGCACCTCTACGCCATTATGACATGTTGCAATGCCTTACCTTTACGTTAGTATACCTTCGAAAATTGCCTTTGGAACTCTGAAGAAAACAATAGTGAAATTCTCAATTAATGCTTGATTTTCAATTAAAGTAATTGATTTATCCAGCGACGTGTAAAGGTAGAAGACTTTAAAATGGAAATAATAACGGAAAAAGCTACCTTTAATTGCCTTTTAGACGCAACTTCAACGGCATATGTTAAACTTGTTACAAAATAATAAAAATGAATGTTTATATTGATAAATACACATTATAACCTAGGATGTATTTAGGGGGTCCAGGGGTTCCGGAGGCCCCCCCGAAAGATTTATTAAGTACTAAAATAAAATAATGAAAAATATATTATTTTAGCCTTTGTTGTATAATTTCCTCTGAACTTATTGGAAGACAAGGATTATATTGGGATCATACGGCTTTGAATAACATTACAAAGAAGATTTATGTGCACTACTACACAATATGCGTAAAATATTATTCACAAACTTACTTTTCTCCAACTACATGTAACATCACTTTTGTTATTGGTAAATATTCAATTATTCATCTATTTGACATTAATTCCATTGCCAGGCCACTTGTTTTTATGTAAATTATTCCGATCTTAACTACAGGTAAGCTACGTAATGAATATGCGCTGTTATATCTCTATTCTTATACAGTATTTTTACCTATTCGTGTAATAATAATATAATATTAATTTATGTATTGTAGCCTAATTAGTATTAATTTTATTTAATATAATTATTTAATTTAAACATTATTATTACTCCTGAGACACTTTGGAGACTCCCCCCCGAAACATATTCCTAGATACGTGCCTGATTGTTATAATCATTAACTAGGTTTCTCATTCTCCGTAATTACGCACTAACAAACCTTCCATATATTTATATGTGGAAGAAGATCAATATAATCTTGATAATTTCTTTCCGCTTAGCTTCAGGTTTTCTTAACATTGTACTTTCTGTTGAGATCACTTACTTGTCTCTTGATCAGTGCCGGATGTGCGAGGGACCCTATAGGGGGCCTTCAGCCATTGGCATAGTAGAGGGTTCGTGTATACGGATGTAAAGAATGAACGTTGTTACCCAGGGGTACAAAAACGAATACAATATATAGCCTACAGGTAAAGGTGAATTTAAAGTTCCATGGGCATATAGTACCCTGCCATGAAGGCACATATATGGTATGTGGGCTCCAAATATTTTCGATGTCGGTCATCTAGGAGGTGATGTGATCGACACCATGCTGCGGCGCCTTGTCCCCCCACCGGTACCATTTAATTCGAGGCTGAGTGGGCCCTAGAGCCATTTATGCGGGGACATAGCCGGGAAAATCCCGACCATAGATCACCCAGCCCGGGTTTCTCGCGTGGCAGTTAGAGTAGAATCAAATCAGTCTATAATTTCACAAGAAATGAAGTGGTGAACGTTTCTTCAACCTATCTTTAATCAGGAACGACTGAATGATTGTAATAAATGTATCATTTTCAGGTGTAAGAAAACAGTGTCATATATATATATATAAAAAAGCGGAGAAGGCGCGTTGTAGATCTCTTTATCAAGTGAAAAGAAGTTGTCGGTTGTCAGAAACAAAGGAACGAAAATGAGTGAAGTAATAATGTTATTTACCATTCTCATGATTCCAGGTTGTCAGAATTAACTGTTACGAAAACTACAAATCCTGTTCAAATTGCCTCCCCGGTTCGTTCCTATATTTCTCACAACCGACAACTTCTTTTCACTTTACAAAGAGGTCTACAACGCGCCTTCTCCGCTTTTTATTCAGATTTTTTCCCCCAACCCGTGTGCCAGTTGACAACATTTGTATATTTTTGGAGAGCTTATGAAACGAGGAAGTTTTTTCCGTAATTTTTACGCTAAGTGTGTTACCAATTTTTTGAGTAATCCTCTTCGATTTAAACGATAATTTCCAAATTTCTTCATGACGTGTGCACCAATGACTGTTTCTTTCTGTGGGTATGGGAATTTTGGGCATGAATTTTTTTCCCCAGTAGTCACTCATTCGTCAGCTGTTAGCAACATGTCGATTAAGTGTCCAGGGTGTAGTAGTTTTTTCACAATTATTAGTTGTTTGGTGGCAAGTGGGAATATTTCACGAAAATCTGCAAACTGCAATAACTCGAAACCCATTGATTTCCGACCCCCGATGCATAGGGTCAAATTTATTGCAAATGTGCTCTAGTATTACCCCTTACCAGGAATAGGTCGAATTACCAATCACCCTGTATATATGTATATTAGCAGGTAATGTTATAAACACATTCTTACTTTCCAAAGAGCGCTCATGTGGGATGGCCAAAAGGATCCGGATCTGGCCATTCCTCATTCCAAGCACTTTTTGAATCGTGTGACCAGTTTTTTTATATCTTGTGTGTAGAAAATTCAATTCAATTTCAATCGCGGCACCCAGTGAGAGCACAGTTTACTATACACCCGACTGGTCATGAATCAGCATAGAGACACTATCGTAGGATATGTTCAGTTCACTTGCAATTTTTTTAAAGTTTCACGTTGCGGTTGAGTAGTGGGGTTTACGGTACGGACAGCGCAACTTTTAAGTGTAGAAAAGGCGAGGCTATTTGATTGAACAATCAGATTTGCTTATACTTAAAACAAAGCCAAGAGAGGCCTATACCCCAATTCTTCAGGTGTGATATGCTCTGATTTTTAAGAAATTCTGAGTTTCTAGTGTAGAAAAGGCGAGGGCTCAACAGATAGATTTACCTATACTTAAGACAATGCCAAGAGGGGCCTATACCCCAATTCTTCCAGTGTGATATGCTCTTAATTTTAAGAATTTTGAATTCTAGTGTAGAAAGGGTGAAAGCCTCTCAGACAGATTTGCTTATACTTAAAATTATGCCAAGTTCCCATATGATCTTATTGCTTATAGTGTGTTTTTCTGTCAAAATCCCAGGAATTGAATTTTAGTGTAGCTCAGATTGATTCTGCCATGTATATTAATATAAAGCTTATAGTTACTGGGTTCTGAGGCCCAGTGGAGTGTGGTGCATAGCCCCATGGTTTTTATTGCCTTGCAATCAGGAGGCCTCTGGGTTTGAGTCCTGATAAAATGTGAAGCCTCTCCTGATGGCAAAATGTTAATATTGTTGCTTTGTAAGCAAAAGGCTCGGGTTTGAGTCCTGATAAAATGTAAAGCCTCTCCTGATGGCAAAATGTTAATATTGTTGTCTTGTAAACAAGGGGCTCCGGGTTCGAGTCCTCATATAAGATTGAAATATATACAACTGCCCACACATAAGATATTCACTGCTAGCTGATAATACAGTTGAGGTTTGTGTGTTGTACAACAGGATAATAGAACAATTATCTTCTAGAACTGCTCCGTGACTCTCTCATTTCTTACATCATAAACATATGATTTTTCACCTATGAGAATGACACTACAAATGGTGTCTTCAGGTAAAGCCTCATGGAATTCACAGATAATTTTAATGTTTGTTCTGTCATTAACCACAACTTGTTTTCTTTTTGAAGTGTTGATTACAAACATGGGTCTCCGTGTTTTGAATTCATCTGGAGTGTAGTACATATCAGTACTGCCAGTAGTGACTCTTTTGAAAGCCGAAAATGCCTCATATAATTTGAGAAAATCATCCTTGGACATGTCTAAATTGTAATTTTCTCTGGGGAATACCTCATTTCTGCCATTTTTAAGATATATGTTCTTGATGTTGCAGTTATCAAATCTACTTGAATTTTTTTCCTGATTATTGTGTCTTCCAGTCTGAAACAATACCACTACAAAATCAGGCATGTCATATTGAATACTGGAGAATGAATTTGTAGCATCAAACTCATAATAGGTGCCAGATGCGGGCTTCTGTACACATTGATATGTATAAAATTGCAGAGGAATCTGTGGATTTTTTATTATATCAGCTTTGTATTTAAGAGCATAACTGGCCTCATATTCAACAACAGGGATTCTTAACTCCATAGTCTGAATAATGCATTTGCCTGCATCAGGTAGGGTATTAGGCAGAGCTTCCCCTGTAGGGTTTAATGTGCTGTACCTCATCAAAGCATTGTTATCATTTGCAGCTCTTCTAAATGTGATTCTTAAACCACCCTTCCACATAATATCTTTGTAATCCGAGAAGAATCCTGGCAACAGGCGCATGGGGAACAGCACTGTGTGGTTCTTAGATAATATCTTATCACCAGCCTCAAATCCACCGATTTTGTAGTATGAAGCCTCGGTTTTGGATAATTTTAGAGTGGCCAAAGCCGTGGAGGTAATGCCGGGATAATCTATTCTGTTTATAACAACGCCATGCTTTCTGATCTCAATTTCAGAGAACAGATGCGGCACAAAATTATCTACCAATCTTATATTTGAATTTGCCGGATAATCTGTTCCATCGAGCTTTACGACATCAAATTTGATGTATAGATCTGCTCTGTGAGGGTGTATAAAGCCATCCCCTACATCAAGATCCACCTCTATCTCTGTGTTGGGTTGATTTAAATTTGCAAATGTCCTCCTGTTTGGGGGGAATGATTGTAGCTCATAACTCTCAATATTTTCCATTGTATGTATTTTTATTTAAATGTTAATTTCTATGATAGCAGTTGTTGTGGCTCCAGCAAAATCAACTAATTCTTCTTTTTCATTAGTGACCATCAATTCAATGTAATCTATTCTATTATGGCACACAGGAAAATATAATGTTGGGGATGGATTGTAGATGATTGGCTCCATAAATTCGGAATTAGGTTTGAATGTTGCAATGATTCCGGTTTGTTTGTGAGTGCCTATGCCATTTGATTTGGTGATCATACCCTCAGCCACATTACAGTGAATATTCAGAGTCTCTATGGCCAAGAATTTAGGTATATTCATAGCAGTGTGTTTGATGGCCGGTTCGAGTTTTGTGTTGTTCTCAAAGCCCAACAGCTCTCCTATAGTACCCAGATGCACTGTTTCTGTAGCAGATACAATCTCTACTCTGTGAGTGACAGAATTTTGACTTAATACTACACCTCTGGGTAATTGAGCATTTAGAGTGGATAGATTATACTGCCCTGGAGTGATGACAATTTTTTGATCCCCTACTGCAATTGTGTTGTTGTGGTGCGTAATATTAGGTATCAAGTACATGCCGTAAAATGCTCTGAGAGCTATTGTTTTGGGATACACTATGTCATCATGCAATTTGAGTTTCAATATTGAATTTTGGCTGGTGAGATGGAATACCCCCATGATGTTTCAGATACCACAGGGCCTTTTGAAAATCTTCAATTGATGGTTTATTTATTTGAGACATATATCTGAGAACAGATAAACACAAATGTCCGCAATTAACATCTTTGAAATTTTGAACACGGGCATTATTGTAATAAAGATTAGCTGATTTTAAATATTTTATTAAATTTTCAGGTGGAACACCTCCAAATGAATCAAACACAAATGCCTCATTGTTTAAATATTTAAGATAACAAATCCAGTGAGTGCCCTGATTTTTGTACTCATCCAAATTAACAATGCCACACTCTTTGTTGAGTGGTTGTTCCGGTAAAGAATCAGACATGTACACACCCCTAAAATTTTTGATGCCCAATGGCTTGATTAAAGCTTCAATATCTTGGTTTGTAAGCGGTTCTTGTTTTTTTTAAACTTATTCATGGCTCTCTTAACACCTTTGCCTTTTTTCTCCATGGCCAGGTTATGTCGCTTCTGCTCATCTAATTCTGCCTTATTCTTCTTGGCATCTATTACTGTTTTTGCTATGGCAGCTGATCCCCCAGCCAAGCTCCCAACAGCCCCGAGAGCAGCTAAGATGGCAGGGATGGTAAATATGAACCCCCCCACATGTGATTTTTTTCTTGATTGCTGTAATTTTTTTAATTGGGGTGTGCTAAGCAACAATTTCATACCATGTCCCTTTGCAAGACAAGAGCTTTTTTTCTTGCGCTGCTTTTTGGTCAAGAGACTGTCAATAGTTTTAAGAGATTTAAGACCTGCATAAGGTATTTGATACATAACACCCTTGGCCTTCATCGTAGGTTTATTATATACATATTCACAGCCCCCACCCCAGTTTTTGTTTGGTGCTCATAGCTATGGTGGTTCCCAATGCTGCTATTTTTTCACTCAAAGAAGCATCTTTGCTTACAAATCTACCAAATGCAGCCTCTTCTAATTTCTTGTCTGCAACATGTCTCCTGTTAAGATCAGAATGTGTGTTGTATGCTATGTCATGGTCTCTACAAGCAGCATCAAGGGGATTAACACCAGGATCCCCTCTGTTTAATCTATGGTCCAATTTTGTGCCTGGACCACAATACTGATAGCCTGGAATGTGTAGTTCAAATGGCAGCTTGTTTATAATGTCATTAACCAGCCCCCGACCCTCAGAAACATTCCAAAATTTGGGTGGTAGAGTATTAATAATTTTTATAAGATATCCAATCCCCTTAGGGTCATTCACTATAAAATTAGACAATTTTGTGCTTATCATGTCCATAATTCCAACCTTTTCATTGTAAAAATTGTGGTTGCCAGCATTTTCCTCCCCAGCTATCACCAGCAACCTATCTATAAGTTTCCTGACATCATCAACCCACACAAATTCTTTAGGCAGGGTGTTGTATTGTTTGATCCCACTGCCAGTCTTGATCTGTGACCATATGGGCTTGATTAAATTATTGTATTTTGCCCCACTGCTCGACTTAACTCTTTTTTGTGTAGGATCATTGTTCTGGTACAGAGCATCTGATTTTATTAATATTTCTTTGTAATGTTCATAATCTTGATCTGTATAGCTGCCAGGCCTTTTCCTAGTCATCAGTTCCCACAATCCAGGTGTTCCGGGGTACTTAACAAAACCACCTTTTTCTCCGAGACGAGATTCTGAATAAACAATCAGATCATCTCCCATAAAAGTTACTCTGAAATTACCAATTCTGTGTATGATACTGCCATCAAGCTCTGTGTCGGCATATAAGCCAAAGACCTCATCTTTGTTGTCTTTAGGTGTGGTTAAATATTTTTGAGCAAGAAGACCCAATTCAATAGGATCCTGAGTAGCTTCAATTCTTCTAGGAGCAACAGGACTAGGTGTATGAATACTGGAAAGTGGGGTGAATGGATAATCTAATATGTTCCTTGCAGCTACAGGTACAAGCTCCGTGATCAAATCTTGATTTTGCTCTGTAACAGTTTTGATATTCTTACCTAAATTATTAATAGCATCAATGACAGGCTGTTCTGTTTGTTTGTGTTTTTCATAAATTCCTCGGTTCTCTGATTTCCATCCCTTAAATCTTTTTACAAGATAATCTCTTAACTTAAGATCATCAATGACTGGTCGTTTCATGGTTGTTTATTTATGTCTCAACGTCTAGAAAATCGTTGATTTTATTTCTGTATTTGCCAGTATTAGGCGTTCTTGTCATATCAATTGTGACAAACCCATAACTGTCCTGGCTCCAGCACTTGCTGCAAAATTTAGAAAAATCATTGTAGCTCAAGTCCCCACCTACATATTCATCATGTATGTGTTTGAGGTTGGTATGATCTTGATGAAACACACATATAAAATTGCTGTTGTCTCGGATCAGCTGCTTGGGTATTTTAGAAAAAGTCTGTGCCAGGTAGAAACAATCAATGTTTTTGTGCCGGCCCTGTGTAAAGAAATTTCTAACCTTGTTTTGATTATCCAGTATAATGTCATCAAACACAACAACAGAATTATCGAGACATTCATCAAGTGGCTTAACATCTGGTTCAAAAATGGCAATATCCAATCCATCATATAGCTTCATCAGCTGCTGATATTTTAATTGTTCCAAGCTCTTTGAGAAAACATACAAGTGCCTGTTTTTCCAGTCTAACCAGTTGGGTGCCAATAAAAAATTATCAACCATTAGTGTAGTTTTACCACAAGCAGATGGCCCAACAATAAGACATCTAATATTATCAGGCAGCAACTTGCCATTTCTCTTATTCTGCTGTTCAGGTTCTGGCAGCCTTTTTATAACATCCCAGGTGCTCATATTATCACTTTGTCTGCATCGATCCAGCTGTTTTCCGGATGACCCAGCCATTTGACAAATAACTTGTTGCCTTTTCTGCGGATGATTTTTTCTATGAGATATGTGTCAGGCTGTTTAGTTTTGCTGAGTTCTTGTTCATAGAACCTACCTTTGAGAATTTCTCCTCGGTGATCTTTTATTATATATGTGTTAAGGGTCCCGGGTTTAACTTGAACCACTGTAAATAATTCGGTGCTCCAGTTTCTCGTAAAGCCTCTTTTGAATAAGTGCTTATATTTGCTGATTCTTACTTGGTCGCCCACCCTGTATTTGGCCCTTCTTGTTGTTGGCTGGTATCTAGGATAATAAACAGTCCTGATCAATTTTTGCTCATCAGATGAAGTTACTTCAGAGGGTTTCATGTTGATTGTAGAATGGACCGAGTTGTTATATTTATGTAGAAGTTCTGGAAGAATATTAATCCATTTATAATTACCTTGCAGTGTAAATTGTTTATACATAAGATTTTTTAAGGTTCTGTTGAATCTCTCTACAATTGAGGCTTTGAGATCACTGTAACTCGAGTAATGTTTTATTGCCTGGCTTTTAATAAATTGTTGGAACACTGAATTATAAAATTCTTTGCCATTATCTGTTTGCAAATAGCGCGGTGATCTTCCTGAATGATTGATGATTGTCCTGAGGGCTTCTGTAACACATTTTCCAGTCTTGGATTTGAGTGGCACAGCCCAGGCAAATTTTGAAAATGTGTCTATTACAGTAAGTAGATACTTGTAGCCCTTGTTGATTTTGTCTAAGTTTTTCAACTGTCCACTTGACAACTCAATCAAGTCGCTTTGCCATAAATCATCTATGCCCTTTGTGACTACTGGGAGTCTCTTATAATTATGTCTGGCTTGTCTGTGTAATTCATCAACAATAATTTGTCTAGACATAATATGTAAACAAGAATATTGCAACTATGGGGTGTTCAGCAGCTGAAACTGCAGGATTTTCTAAATATAATTTGTCCCCTATTTGTATTTTAAATTCCAGAGAGCCATCATCTTCAACATATGCTGTTTCTAATGTATTGGGATCTGTAAAATCCTCTAACTCTACACTGGTAATTTTCGGTTTGTTCTCAGCATTTGTTATTGATAAGGTAGGGTAGTGGTGTGCCTGTGGCTGATGCCAATATTTGATCTTGATTGGTCTAAGTGTGCCTCCAACAAAAAACTGGTAATAAAATTGTGCAGGGGACAGCATATATATTTTGCCACCTGGTGTAAATGGTGAATCATATTCTTTGTTGGGGATGCTGTACAATTCAAGAATTACTGTATGTTTTGGATTCTCGATTATGCCTGTTATTTCTTTTTCTGCTGTAAGCAATCTGCTTGTTACAGATTCAAGGTGCTCATTGATGGTTCTAACAACATCATCATGGCCTGGCTTGATCTTTATGTCCACAGCAAGTCTCTTGTATTGTTGCACAATCTCTTGAAGCTGGGTGGCAAAAACAGACAGAGCATTTGCTTGATTGGATTCCATGGTCCCTAGCTGTTGCTTGATATTAGCTACAATTTGTTGCAAATTTTCAACAACTGCCAATTTTGAATTTTGAGCAGTAAGATCATGGACCTGTCTTCTGATATCCTCAAACAGGGCATGCAGTTCATTAATATGTTGATTGGTTGGAAGAGTGGCTACTGTCTGAGTGAGTTGTTTGATCTCTCCTTGGATATTCTTGATATCTTCCGATTTCAATATGCGATTCACTGCTCTCTTAATATTTTTAAGTTCCTGTGATGTGGGAAGATTTGATACTGTATTTTGCAAAAATTCAAGTGCCAATTTTACATTGTTTAATTCAGATGCATCAGCCACATTTTGCATAGCATTTTGGAGCAGGGCTATATCTGCCTGAGAGGGTGTGGATTGTTGTAAAATTTCAAGCTTTGTTTGGATATCATCGATCAAGTGATGAAAATGAGATAGTTCAGATTCAGTGTTGAGGTTTTCAAGCTTTGTGATCTGTTGCTGGACACTGACAAGTGTATCTACAATCCCAGGCAGGCGAGTTTCTTGTACATTTGCCAAATCACTTTGCACTGCTGCTATTGTACCTTCAAGATGGGTTATGGTACTTTGAATTTTTCCAAAATCTTCATATGTTTCAAGTTGCAGCTTAATATTTGCTACACTCCGAGTTATTGCATTCAAAGCATCAGAAGATGGCAAGTTGTTCATAAAATTTTCAAGTGTCTCAATTTTTTCTTTAACCTCGGCTATGGCATTGTGCAGAGGGTCCAGATTAGGTATCTGGAGTGACTGAATCTGTTCCTTTAGAGTGGAAATCACTAGATCAAAATCTTCTTGTGATTTTATGCTTTTGACAATTGTTTGGAGCTGTGTCTGGACATTATTTATCTGCTCTTCCAATTGCTGTTTCAATTGCTCGGAGTTGGTGGCCTGGGTCTTAAATTTGGCTTGAAGAGCTGCTACAGCTTCTTCTAAACTTTGAAAATTATCCAATGTGGCCAAATCAGTATATCTCTGAAGCAGCAATTTGAGTTCAGAATCAATTTTAAGAAGAGGGTCCATGCATTGTGATTGCAAATTTGTAATTTCTAATTGAAGACTGGCATTCAGTGTGGTTTGTAAAGCTTGTAAATCACTTCTTAATTTCTTGACTCTGACATCAAGCATCAGAATCTCATCACTGTGATCTTCATGTCTTGTATGGCCAAATATATCATTAGGCATTTTTGTTTTTACTGGTTATTTATTATAGAGTATCTGATTCTTAATTCTATAAAAAAAGGTATAAGCTTGTCATAGGATCCAGGGACTTCAATATATAAGCAGTCACCAGCAGAAACAGTATATACAGTGCCAGAAACCATGTTTGAGTGCTTGATTCTATAAATATTTCTCCCTACTGAAATCTTGACATCACCCTCAGGGGTTGTAATAAATTGCAATTGCCCACCTACAGGTAATTGGTAGTGATTTAAATTATTGTTAAATATGTACAATATTTTGCCTGTTTCTTCATCATTATCTGTAAGTATGCTGTTCAGATGAATAATTAACAAGCCACTCAGTTTAGACATTACAGATTGTAAATCAGGAGAGGCTTGCGGTGTTGGCAGGTCCATAATAGCCTGTTTTTTGAACCCAAATAAGTTCATAGGCATGTTTATTTATTTCAAATCATGCTCTGGAATTGGGCATTGTTTCCCATTTTTCAAATCACAATGCCCCCAAGGTAGAGTATGTATGTTACATGATAAAATGCATCTCTTATCATCATGTGGGTCCAGAGCCACTTTTGTTACAATATTTGAAGTCAACAAGTGATTCTCACTCTGAATTCTATTTTCTGATGTTCTAATTGAATTCTGTGATTTGATGCAATTTTTATAATCTTCAAATACAAGCTCTTTTTCCACAGTCACTCTGCCAATGCCCTTGGCTTTTTTGACAACAGCACTACATGTTTTAAAACTGTACATCTTGGCACTTAACCCAGCAAATTCCACAATAACATCACCAAGTGTCTCATCTTTTAACTTGCCAGGCACCTTTTTGTTGTGGTGTTGTTGAATCTTTGTATGTTCACTGGTATCAAAATATTGAAACAATTCAGGCTGTGACATATCTTGATAAACATCTTCTGTTTGAATTTCAAGAATAAAACTATCCGTGTCCATGTACAATAATTTTACACGATCACCATAAAAAGGTTTCAGCACATCATAATATAATATTAACATATGTAATTTGGACGATTCCAATATCACAGCCCCTTCATAAATAGGTTTATCAAATTTGATTTTTGTTTTCATCATGTTGAAAAGTGCCATGTGCTCATCATAAATTCTTCTGTAATTGAAGTTGGGCTTTGCAACCAATTTTTTGCTCAGGCTGGGGTCAGTAATTATTTTAACATCGGTATGTTTTCTGACATTTTCAATTGTTTTGCCATACACTGAATTCACCATCAATTTAAACAAGCCCTTATCAAATTGGCTCTTTGCAGATGTTCGAAGCTTTGTATTTGTATCAATGTATGGTTTCAACCATTCTGAGTGCTTGAACCTCAAAACTTTGCCAACTTTGGTCACTTGAACACCATGACGCATCAGGAACTGGAGGTTTTTGTAATATATGACATATCCTTGTTTCGGCTCCAGAGTCATCATGAGCTTCTTCTGTTTAGAGCCAGGTGAACACTGAACCTCGGAAATTGGGGGCAGATCAGAAAATTTATTGTGCAAATGATCTGGAATTATCAGATCAGTCTCTAAGAAGAGGCCATGTTCACTGTCATCAAAATCCTGAAGATCTTCAATATTGAAATCTTCGACCCACTCAAGCCCTGCGTATGGCAGTTTATCCATCATAGCGTGACCATAGAGGTTGTTTGCATCTCCATACAGTATATAATTTGATGGCCGTGCTGGATCATAATCAGGCATGTATTTGTTATTTGCTCTGGCATATCTCTGGGAACATTGCACCATCCCCCCTCTTATACATTCCTCCATAAACAGATACTTTTCTTGATCGTGGATCAGATCCAATGGCTTTTTGGTGTTGAAAAACATTGCGGCCCATGCTAGGCCCGGGGCACTGTAAAAATACACTGGGTCCAGTCCATAATTTTGCATGGAAGATTTTCTGAATGCCTGCAATATATCAGCTAAGAGGGTCACATCAAGTTTCAAATAAGCCATGTGATAATCACCAAATGTCTGGCATTTTAAATTGTTCCACATCAATTTGGCATGGTGATAATCTTCATCAGTGATTCCAGATCCTCTGATTCTGCTGTAAAACGCTTCTTGTGGTGGCAGGGAACACTCATCAAATTTAGAAAAATCTGTGACATAGTCATATGGATATACACCCTTCCGCCTAATTAATTTCAGCTCCTGATCTGGAAACGAGGCACGTGTGATTTTCAAGTCATCATCAGATAATTGAGAGGCCAGTGTAGCCAGGCTAGCAGGTAAAAATCTGTAAGAATCAAGAAATCTTAATTGAATAGGAACACCATCAACTTTAATTATCTTGCTAATAGATATATATTTTTCATCATTTTCAGCTAAAATGTTTAAATTCTGCTTCTCAAACCCCTCGTACCTGATCAGATGATGGAAATCATAATTGGATGCTCCATGGCAAAATATGGGGATAAATCTTGGTCTCTTGATCTGAATATTACAGCTATTACACAGGGCCTGTTTATATCGACCATCTGTATGAGAATGGTGTTTAACCTTGATATTTGTATCTGAAAATTCACAATCACATACCAGGCATTTTTCTGCTTTGTTGAAATCTTCAATCTGTTCCTCTGTTAAAGGCAACATGGGTTTTGATATTAATAAGATGTTAGATGCTATGTCACGGCACTCATTTTCTATTCTATGTTTAAATTCTTTGATGGCATTTGGTCCCACGTATAAGTATGGCTCACTAGCTACACCATCCCGTATAACCACACAACAAAAGCTGGAAGGTTCATGTAGCTGGTATGGTGTAATTGATGATTCTTCTGGATCTGGGCTACAGAATGCAAGAGATTTGAGATTCGATTCGAAATCACAGACAATATATGCTGGGTGTTCCAACAAGGCTTCATACTTTTTGAATTCTGCTTTTTCACTTGGATTGGGCATCACCATATGAACAGGTTTATGGTTGCCACAGTATTTCAGATGCTCAATTAACTTGTTTTTAGCAATTTCTGCATTCTCTTCCCGAACCCCCTTCACCATTTTTTGACCATCAAATACAGTTAAACATCTTCTGCACAACTTAAATATTGTATGAGTTTTGTCTAGTTGTGTTCTCACTAAAGCTTCAAGATTATGTATCAGAGTGTAATGGTATGTATCATCCCCTTCAATTAAGAGCAGATCAATCGGAATAGCAGATTCATCATCAATTGTACTGATTCTGAGAGGTGCTATCGGACAATTGCCAGTGGAACAAATAAATACATTAATAGATAATTGTTTGCCATTGATGTGCTTGGCTCTTTTTTCAAATTTATCAATATTCTGAACTGACATTGGATATTCCAAACCCTCCATTACATCGTCAAAAAGATGTTCATGTTGTTTGTAATAAGTTATTCTCTGAGGATCCTTTGAAACTGGATACAAAGCAGCTAATATACACCACAAAAAGCATTTCTGGTCGGCATTTTTTATATTGACCACGGCTCTTTTGTTTTTGATATTGGCAGGCAATGGTACATAAGTAGATCCTTGTAAAGGAGTGAATTCAGAAATATTAACATATAACTTGTGTGATGAACCGCATAGGCTCCATCCGGACTCTTTTGCTGCAAATTCAGAGTGTTTGATGTTCAGTTGATTTATCAAGCTGCTTATTATTGTGTCTGAATTTGCATTTGAATATACAGGTACAGTTTCTGTTATGTGGGGCTGTGTAAATTTTGTGCCATTTGGTTTCTTATATTGTACAAACAATTTGAGGGATAGCTTATAAGAGCCATTTTGTGCATTAAGAATTGCCTGCAGATCAGAATTTATACTGTTCAAGAAATTCTTAATGCCGCATCTTGGCTCTGATACAAACTGGTAATCCCTAAGTTGGGCATTAAAACTGCTATGTATGGGTGGTTCATAGCGTGGCTGCTTTGCAGGTCCAGCATTAACAGGTGTTTCATGCTTCCTTTTCAGACCAGATGTGGATGGTTGTGGGGGCAATGTTGATGACTGTACATAAGAATTACACTTATGCCATTTGTAATATGCCTTGCTTAATATTTTATGGCATCTTGGACATATTTTCATGGCCTTTCTGCATTTCTTAGAGTTACAAATACGGCAATGTCTAGCCCAATGAGAACTAGATATATTTTTATTACACCGATTGCAATATTTTTGTTTTGGCATTTTTTCTTGTAGTTTATTATATAAGATTTTCTGGGCTTCAATTCCAAACTTTATACTTAATAAAAATATCAGTTGGGTTCAGCAGTTAATGGCTGAGCTGGTGCTTTTATACCCAAACAACAGCAGTAACTAGGTTTTGGTGATAGTTTTGCTGTTATACAACACACAAACCTCAACTGTTTATCAGCTAGCAGTGAATATCTTATGTGTGGGCAGTTGCATATATTTCAATCTTATATCAGGACTCGAACCCAAAGCCTCTGATTACAATGCCACAATATTAATACGTCTCCAAATAGAATATGCCCATATTTTACTGGGTTCTGAGACCCTTATGCAGACAAAATTGGATTTTGAACTGCCATAATATTTTCTAAGTCTTTGCCTAGGCTCATATTATCTGAACAGAATTGCTTTTAGCATGAGGGGGGTACAGTTCATTGCCACTGTGTGAAAATATGTATCTTTATCTCAATAATCTTTGTTACACTTTTACATGTTGTCTTGCATGACTAGGAATTTGTTACACTTTTTCCCCTGTCGTGCTGAAAGATTAATGACCCCTTCAGTGAATCATACAGAAAAATCATTAATGCCCCCTTCTAGCGTGTCTCTTGCGTGCCGGCAAAGCACGCAAACAATTAACTATGCTTACCCGCTCTTCTCCTATTGTATTGAGGAGGTGGTTATAAAACATGAAAAAATAAGAAAATTCAGTTTTTTGTACAATATATTATTGTAAAACACTTTTTACCAGGTTTTCAGATCTGGGAGTTGTATATCAACTATTCTCAAAATCCCACTTGTGGACATATTATTTTGCCACATGTTTTCAATCTTAAATATTATATGAGGACTCGAACCCGGAGCCCCTTGTTTACAAGACAACAATATTAACATTTTGCCATCAGGAGAGGCTTTACATTTTATCAGGACTCAAACCCGAGCCTTTTGCTTACAAAGCAACAATATTAACATTTTGCCATCAGGAGAGGCTTCACATTTTATCAGGACTCAAACCCAGAGGCCTCCTGATTGCAAGGCAATAAAAACCATGGGGCTATGCACCACACTCCACTGGGCCTCAGAACCCAGTAACTATAAGCTTTATATTAATATACATGGCAGAATCAATCTGAGCTACACTAAAATTCAATTCCTGGGATTTTGACAGAAAAACACACTATAAGCAATAAGATCATATGGGAACTTGGCATAATTTTAAGTATAAGCAAATCTGTCTGAGAGGCTTTCACCCTTTCTACACTAGAATTCAAAATTCTTAAAATTAAGAGCATATCACACTGGAAGAATTGGGGTATAGGCCCCTCTTGGCATTGTCTTAAGTATAGGTAAATCTATCTGTTGAGCCCTCGCCTTTTCTACACTAGAAATTCAGAATTTCTTAAAAATCAGAGCATATCACACCTGAAGAATTGGGGTATAGGCCTCTCTTGGCTTTGTTTTAAGTATAAGCAAATCTGATTGTTCAATCAAATAGCCTCGCCTTTTCTACACTTAAAAGTTGCGCTGTCCGTACCGTAAACCCCACTACTCGGTTGGCAAAGATGATTGCATTAACACGCTCCGTTTTGTCGATAGAGTTCACAGTTGCAGACCGCTCTGTTGCTACTCTTCGTCGTTCACGTTTCTTTCTCCCCTCTTCGAACATCTGGCACCATTTCCTGATCATGGAGTATGACATTGCGATGGATTTCACTCTGATTATGCCTTCGTGTCCACAAGAATCGGACGACTGAGCGAAACTCAATGTTGGACGCCACCTCAGTACGACGTGCCACACTGACACGGTGACTACTCTCATATTAAAGCATCTGCAGCATGGCTGCGTCGGGTATGGAGAGAATGCATTCCGGACAGTGCTGCCACCAGGCGTGATTATTTTCTCTCTTTTAGTACAGGAGCATGGCTCGGGTGTAGCTTACTTTTTGATTCGCTCACGTAAATCACTCCCTTCCCATTTACAAAGTTTGAGTTGAATACAATGTGCCGGGCGGACGTCCGCTTAGTTTCTACCGTGACCAATTGTACCAAGCCTAACTCCTTCACTATGTATAGGGGGTGTTAAGGGACTTTTGAATCACCTTCTAGGTCCTTATATGCGACTTTGTCAACATGAGATCAAGAATTATACACACACATTATATCATTATTTATATATATATATTGTGTGGGGCCCAAGATTTGTAGATCTTGATTCAATGATTGATTTGTATTATTTTACTTCGCTTTTCAACCGGTTTTGTCTAATCGTGAAGATGAGGATGAAATGATCAAACGCACAGGTGCCATAGAGGATTAATAGCCATGGGTAGGCTTAGCTACCATATATTTTTTGGCCCAACCCAGGACATATTCGCGATCAACTCGTTACTGCTGAATTTCAGTTTTTTTTACAAAAACATTTTATTGGAACATTAAACTATAAATTGTACAAAAAATATTAACATTATTTTCTAAAATCAATCAATTAATTTTCAAATGTTTAATTGAATAATATATTTTCTGATGTTTAGGAAACCTCTCTGTTCTAGGTAGCATTATCTCTTAGTTGACTCAGTTGCACTTTTCACTAGACATGACATTTTTCAGGAATGGCTTGTTTGTTTTAATAACATCATAAAATTCACAACATGAAAGTTCTGAATTAATTTTAACTTTCAGCAGATGTTTAACAGTGGATACTAGAAGTCTACCTTTTTCTGCAGACCAAATATTCCCCATAATTGAAAATACTCTCTCAACTGGAGCAGATGTTCTAGGCAAAGACATAGTAAACTCAGCTATTTTAGAAATGTAGTTACGTGAAATATCAGTCTTTTGAAACACCTTAAAAATTGCTTGCCACTTCTCTTTAATAGTATCTGATACTTTTTCAGAACTTGAATTACAACCTTTGGTTTTGAATTACCTTGTTCATCAAATAGGCCATCAATATTTACGGCATCTTTAAAATTGCATTAATAATTACTAGTACACTCTCTTGTAAATCAGAAAAGGTATAATCGATCCTTGCCGGTCATAAATTTTGGTCGTGAATATTCTATACCGGTAGCTATACTGCTTTTCCGGATTCTCTGGAGTAGCGACGCGCAGAGGGGAAAGGTTGTGCGCGGGGCCAGACTAGGTGGAGAAGGGTGCGGGATGAAAGCAACGAAGTGCTGCACGGTGTAACGGCCGTAAAGCAAAACGCTTTCTGCTGCCAATTTCTTCTTTTATTCTTAACAATGGCCAGTGTATTGTTTTACACAAATAACAAATAATATTGCACGTTTATTTGTCTTTTGATGCTACGAAGAACAGAAAAAAATTAAAACAAATTTAAACATACATTTTCAAAAAACATGCAAATAACCACAAACTATGAAACATCATGTATCAAAATGTGTTTTAAACAAGTCTGAAAAACATGTTTCAAACACATTGTTTTAAACATTTGTAAAAAAAAAAAAAGCCATGTGTTTTAAACTTTTCAAACAAGTTGTTCCCCTAGACTTGCGAGCTGACATGTTTACTACGGAACTACTGGACCGCGAATGAGCCCCCTCCCGTGGATGCCCCTCCCCTCCGCGCGTTCATTGGACGAGGCGCACACCCTTCAACATGCGCACAGAACGCGTTCGCGTTCTCTTACTCCAGAGAATCCGGGAAAGGAATATATTTTCATGTTCAGATTCTGAAAACCCCGGACATCAACCCGGACAGCTCTAAAAAAAGCAGGACTGTCCGGGCTAATCCCGGACGAATGGTAAGCCTAGCCATGGGTCCAAACGCCAGAGCCTCGTTAGTCTGCAAAATGCAGTCCAGGGTGTAATAGTGTAATTGAGGTTGACATGGATGTTGTAAGAAACAGCCTTCATAACTCTTGAGGCTTAAAAGAAAGTAAATGCAGTAATGAAACATAAAATTGCATGAAGGCTGTAGGCTATACCAACTGTTTAAGGTGCATCAGGGGTGCAAAACCCTGCGGGGGAGCGATTTTCCCCAACCAAGAATCTTGGCCTCACCCCTCCGGGGGAGGGCGGGTTGGGGAGAGATTTTCTTACAACAACAAAATATAACCAATTGGTTTTGATTTCAAAGATACTTTACTAACGATAATATCCAAAACTCGCAAACTTAGAAGTGTGTTTGTATGTGTCGCATGCTCTCCCCCCTCTTAAGAGATCATTAATAGATCTACACCACTAACAATACACGCACAATACAAGTAAGACAAGATTGCAAAATCAAATAAAACTATAAAATCTAATTTAGCACCCTGTGCTAACCACTCCGCCACGTAGGTGGACTGTTATGTTATCAAACGAGTGCTAATCTAATCATAGTAATAAGGTTAAGCTGCTTAGGCGCCACCTTCGCGGGGGCAAGTGTCCCCTTGAACAAAATATTTTGAAGTTTATTAAAGTTTACAAGTTAAGGAATTGTTTTAACCTCCTGGTTACAGAGTAATTTTCGGATTTCGCAATTGTAACAGTTATTTAGCAAAGTAGTCCCGTTGTCCCGCAAATTAAGCCCCCTAGGTAGATCCCAAGTTACGCCCATGGTGAAGGGAGTTCGACACACGCCGAAACTTTTCCAATAGCCATATTCCTCTAATGCCCCCCCCCCCCCCCATTTACTACCGACGCCCTTCTCAATAGCACCTGCAGCTAGCTTGGCATTCAATGAAACACCCATGTGATGAATCTTACACGTGTGCACGCATACCAACTGGGAGACGCAGGGGCACCAACCGCACTACGTCACTCGAGAAAATTAAGAAGTATCTTTGAGAGATAAGAAAGGTGCCATATTTTGTCCTGGCGGCTGGGGGAAAAGGCTAATAAGAAACAGAAGAACGTTTGCCTTTCTTTTTTTCCCTCTGGAGCAGCGTGGAAAATCCTAACTGCGGAGTCTCACGCTAGAGAGCGTGATTTTTAGCCACGATGCACGCGATAGAGCTGTCATCTGGCGGGGCGTAAGTGAAGCTGGCAGCTGGCGTCGTAGCTTTAAGAATGGTGAATACACCGAAATGCAATGTCAACAGAACATTTTGTTTTGGAAGGATGGACAAAGTATTACAGGTGGGTCCTGCTTTGGTGGACAAAGCTAACAAGCTTCGAACTTTCCGGTTATGCCGCCAAAAGCTGTGTTTATTATTATTATTATCATTATTATTAATATATGGAGACTGAACTGTTCCCTTGTTGACACAAAAAAAGTTCAGAATGAAGAAACTTCCACATTTCACATTGCTTATAATTCAGATTTACAACTTGCGCTTTCTGATGCATATATGAAGAAAACTAACCACCAGTTAAGAAAAAAATATTTTCCGAAGTAGTGTAGATCAACAACCGTGTTTAAGTAAAAAGGAGAGAAAAAGCAGTGCAGAGCTAACAAGATAGTATTATTACCTGTTGTTCAAATCAAACAGGAACTTCCGATTTATCAGAATAACAGACGCGCATAAAATACTTTACTTATAAGAGACAAGTGATCACTCTTACCGCATGGAGCGCTGACGTAGCAGGCCACGCGAGTCACTTGTTGAAGAAGATGGCGGACGAAACAGCTTGTGTAATGGAATGTGTCGTACGTCAAGACTGATAGTCCATTTTTATCTTGAATGCCCCTCGTACATAAATATTCGCGTGTCAGTACAAATATCTACACAAATATTCTTTCAATTTTCAGGATATATTCTGAATAATCTTACAGTACATAAGTGAATATTTACCATCCTTCCGGCGTCTAGAAATTGGTCTATAATAATAGGCTACTTATTGCTTTATATTATGAAAATAAAGTCGTTTAAGGCGCCATCTAGCGTTGGTGAAAAAACTTCGATTTACATGTAGAAAAATCGATCATTTATACAAAACAACAATCGTTTAAGAAAGCCTTAGTCTACCAGACGTATTAAACAGGCAAACAAATAAGAAAGAAAACCATAACGGTGTATTAAATTTTTTAATCTGAACAGTACCATGTACCATGTTTCTACTTGCCAATAGATATACGCCGTCCTTGGACCATAATCAACCATAACACAATATATGGTTTGTGGTTTTGTGCTACCTGCCGTGCCTCATTGTTGCAGCTATGACACTGCTATTGTCGATGGTTATTGTAGCTCCATAACTTGGCGGGGAATCCCCCTTGTGAGCCTGGATGTGTATGATTAGGCCATAAGAGCGAACGCTGTGTTCCCTCTGGAAACTAAATTGGTGGAAAACAATTGTCCCAATCCCTTTGGGATCCCACAGGATTTTGGAGTACATCTCGAAAATCTTCCCACAACAGAGCTGGGAAAGGTTATGTGGATGTTGACGCTTGAGAGGAAATAGCTAGCTTAGAAACCGCGGAACTATATATGTTGGAACTGTGGTTACAGCGCCGTGTATGCAATGGCGATCTGCTCCTTTGGTATTGAGCAGTAAAAGGTTGATTCGTAGGTACTGAAATTCTAAATAGACATTCATCTGGGAAAATAGGCACTTGACTGGAAAGATAAGCATTCAAATATGAACATAGGCACTTAACTGACAACACATTATTTTGTATTTGTATTGTTTAGCTTCGTTTTTCTGCCACTTTTGGCTAATCGAGACGATGAGTGATGATATGAGATTGATGAAGGGATACTAACAAAGATCAACGATACCCAGGCTGGGATTCGAACCCTGTTCCTCTGACGAACTGGCAAAATAGGCCTTCAACTGAGAAAATAGACAATCAACTGGAAATATAGGTGCTCACCTGAAATAGTAAACACTTAACTGGGAAAATAGGCAATTAACTGGAATAATAGACATTCAACAGGGAAGATAGGCACTTAATGGAACAATTGATATTCAACTGAGAAAATAGACAATCAACTGGGAAAATAGGTGCTCAACTGAAAAAATAGGCACTTAACTGTAAAAATAGGCATCAAACTAGGAAGATAGGCACTTAAACAGCAAATTAGGCGTTCAGCTGAGAAAATAAACTATCAGCTGGGAACAGCTGGAAGCTCAACTGAGAAAAGAAGTACTTAACTGGGAAAATATGTACAATTGATAAAGATAGGTAGTCAACTGAAACTGGTAAATAGACAAGGGTGAAAATTTAAATGAAAACCTCAAGGTAACTTAATATACTATAAGGTAGCGCCATCCGAAAATTGCCGATCATGCACGAACGCGTGACGTCATGTGGGAGGATCGGTTATGCTCGGTGCCCCTTCGGTTATGTTCGTTCGGGGCTTGGCAGAAGCAAACGGCCGCTATCATTTCTATGCGAGTTTCAGAGAGGGAAAGTGTTTCATTACTTTGAGGGGTAAATATTAATTATCATACTTCGGGATGGTATTGAGGTATTCCTTTAATGATTAGTAACATAATTAAAACACGCTACTTTTAAAAGAGGGGAAAATTGCACGTGCAAAAGTATTGTAAAAATTCATTTTTCTGAAACATGATCGATATATTACAAAGAAGGTTGTCCGTGTTCTAATTAGAATTTCAGATTTCATCATTTCATAAATCGTATTATGATTTTAATAAGAAACGTTGCATGCTAAAGAAGAATTGCATAGTGAAAGAGTTACAAAGAAAGAATTGATTGACAGATTTGGTTTACTTTTGCCTTTCTGTCTTTCTTTAAATATGAAAGGAAAACCCATAAGAGGATCTCTTTCTTTGTTTCCACAAGCCGGCCTCCTTGGCGTAGTGGTTAGCACATCGCACTTCAACACCAGAGATTTGGGTTCGAATCCTGGCTTGGGCATGGATGTTTGTGAGTGTTCATTCATCATTTCATCACTCATCCCTAGCTTCGCAAATTAGCCAAAAGTGGCACAAGAAGCGAAGTAAAATGAAGCAAATCAATCAATCAATATTTGTTTTCACATATACTATCACATTTACTAAATTCTCAATTTTCCCATTAAGGACAAATCAATATCTTGCCCGATTGGATTCGAATCCGGGATCCCTGGCGTCGAAGCACGATGTGCTAAGCACTACGCCAAGGAGATCGACAGAGGCCTCCGAAGTACTACGGGCTCACAGAACGTCACAGGAGTACTATCGGATTATAAATTATGGATATTAGAGTTTGGATAATAAATAAATAAATTATATAATATATAATCTATAAATAAAAAACACCCGTTCTTTATTTATAGAATCTCAAAGAGAGCGATAGTTTGCCAAACTAAAAAATAATCCTATCTTGTTCTCACGATAATAAAAATAAAAGGCATAATAAAAAATAAATAGGTAACTATAGATTGACACAGAATTGAATAAGATGAATTTTGATGTAACTCGTTTTTATGTTGTTCTACTGATTAACTTTTAATTGGAGTCCAAACTTGAATATCCGTAATTTCTAATCCGATAGTAGTCCGGTATAATCTATTTACAACATTTAACACAACGAAGTACAAATGCCTAATATTTAGTTTTCTGACTGAATCGTTCCTTCTTATTCATTCAGAACGTTGCGATCATTTCCAGGAACATTTCAAATTTTACATAACATCAGAAAGTATTAAAATTATACTGATAAACTTAAAATCCAATCTTTACCATTCACCATAATGTAACTTTATTTTTGAAGTTATCAAGTGAAAGAAGCAATATACAATCTAGATAAAATTTTACTCTGCATTTGATACTTACTCTAAATTCGAAAGAATTCCCAACCTTCTTCATATATTTATTTACTGTACAATAATTTACGTACGGATCTCAGTTCCACATGCAAAAATTTTTTGAAAAGTTTTATGTGGAGGAAGAATGATGAAATAGTTTGTAAGATAGTAGTTTCAGACTTTGAAAACGCAATTCCAGTTTGTAATTTGCAGATATTTTTAATTTCTCTGGTTCAAATTTGGCTGCAAGTTATCGTTGTCATAGTTCTAAAAAGTATTTTTTCGTATTAAGAACTTTACATACAAACGCGTGCAGAAGATGAGTCAAAGTGTACAGTACTAATTTAACTAAGTTAACCTACTCGAAATACTTGATGAGTGCTAGGAACATCAAACTTAAATGTCTTAACCTACTAATTCAAGCCTATAGAAATAGATCTTTGATCACATGGTAAATGAAACGCTTTGAGAATATCGATGAAAATATCTTAGTTCAATTAAACAATAAAGGAGAAAAGTTACATGAACTCACAATGATTGACCGTGCAAGTGCACGAATTATTATTATTCGTTAAAGGACTTTGTCCGCAGATTTTCCATTTCCATTCCCATGTGTGTCTGAGTTGTATAACCGGAAAATATACTCCAAGGCTGATATGCGACACACATTTGTACATTAACGAAGTAAATTGCATTACACTAATCTTAGATCTTGCTCTTTTTGACAGAAATGTACTACAAAGAAATAATGTAACATCCATTGGTTTATATTGAGTACAAGGGTACAAAATTATTCACAATATATTTGTGAAATACCAAAATTGAACAAAGTTGCAAACATTTTAATGATAGGTGTAATATTCACTTATGCAATATTTACCATCGTACATACAACGCTATGTCACTCGAATTGAAGATGTACTAAGTGAATTTCATTTCGAATAGCGTGAAAGTTAGTACACGATCTTCGAAATGCCCATTTCCGACAACGTTTTTCACAATAATGTGAACATACAAATCACAATTCACATCGGTCTGTGTTAAATGAAATTGTTAATAATTATAAATCCGACTTACATAAAGTGTACTTAACAAATCAGTTAGGCTCACTACGCACTTCGCACTAGTTGAACACATTTTCAAGATATTGATGACTTCTCTTGTAGGTTACGTTCTAGATTTTGAACTTTTTTATTTGGTTAAAGCGGTTGAAAGAGGTTGTTTGTAATCTTTAATTTATTTGCTTCATTATGCAGATGTGTATTTCTCCTTTGTAATAGATCGAATATGTTTTCCAACAACGAAACATTGCTTGCAGTTTGTGTATATACCAACGTCTATATATTTTTCACTTTTTTGGCAGCATAGTCTTTAGCCTGTTTAGGGCACGTTTCCTTATTGCGTGCCTTTCGTAGCGTACAGCTTTGCAAACCTTATCAGCACGTCCTACAAGCGAAGCATATTGTGAAGATAAGTGTTTAGGAGAACTACACCATTTCCTCGATTATTTGGTACTAAAGTAATTGGATGTAATTTTAGCGATGGCACTGCAGTTGGCTTCAGCACGTTCTTTGGTGGAAAATACAGAAATTCTGTTTTTAGATCTCGCACATACGTAGTCTTCTTCACAATAATTGGCACTGCACACTTGCATTTTTTACATTTCGTCTACAAGCATGAATCCACTGTTTACTTACGCAATTATGGACTGGAAATCTATGATATTTTATGTCAGTTCCTTTAGTTTTCTGGTTATAGTTTTCATAGCTTGCTACAGCACAATTAGACATGATTGCAGTCTACAAGTACAAAAATACAATAAAAATAAATCGAACGCTACGAAATCAACAACCTGCTTGTTCCGATTTTTGCGACGTGTTAGTAGCTAAATGTACCCCGCACCAAACTTACTGCACCTAGCAACGAGCACCGTCAAACCCGATCCTCCCAGATGACGTAATGCATACGTACTTCAGATAGCAACGAGCACCCCCTGCGAAAACCTAGTTTTCAAGCAGAACTCACCAACTCCATGATAAATTAATTACTTATCAATGTAACCTCGTATTTATTGGTTTAAACTTATTTACTGCCTTTAACTTCCAATTGGCGACATCAAAAGGGAAGGAAATTAAGGATGCTGAAAGGTTTTGTTTCCTCACCGAGATAAATCTAGCTCTGCAATTTATGTGTGTGTGTGAAAAGTAAAACAGCATCTTAGCTGAACCAGAGCCATCTGCCGGGAAATATATATAGCTCGCACCAAAAAGCCCCTTAGGTTTAGACCAGGTGATGAAACGGTCACCCAGCAGCATTTCAACGAACGACATTTTTCAAATTACGGCTACGAGATCTCCATCGAGCCAGCTTCCGGACCATTTCGACTCTCATGAGCCGAGACGTAGTCTTTTATTCCCCCCTCTCCTTCGAAAAAAAGGGGGAAGGGGAGAGACTGTAACAATTTTTACCCCGAAGATCCGTGATGCTTGGGGAAAGGCATCAGCAGTGACATCTGTCCTCAAGCCGTGAAACTGCAAGATGGACGATCGACCAAGACCCGTTCGGACAGGCACAAATTGCCGTGCTTTTTAATCGGGGGATTTGGTTTACGGGTCCTGCCTGAAAGAAAAACGCGTTCCTCAGTGTTGCCACATCGTGAGGGTATAATATCCCTTTCCAAGGGACAAAATTTCCCTTTTTTAACCCACTTTCTCCTTCATCCAAAGAAAGATAATAACAGTAAAAGTAATTTTTTTTTTAAACTTTCCCGTGAACTTTGCACTATGCCATGAGACAGATATATGGTGGTAGAGCTCCGCACATTCTTCGATTTCGGCCATTTCGTGGGTGATATGATCAGCACCACGCTCCGGCCGCTTTAATCCCCCAAGTACCCATTCCTTTGAGGCTGGGTGAGCCCCGGAGCCGCTTTATGCGGGGACAAGGCCGTTAACACTCCGACCTTATATCGCCCACCCTGGAATCGAACTCGAGTCTCCTGCGTGGCAGTCAGACACCCTACCGACTTTCTCATTTTAATAAAATAATAACCCCTGAGCCATCACTCAACCACATATCAATTTAAATCATCTTTTTACTTTCTTATTTAGGACAGGAAACACGAATGTCCATGTCTTAACCGGGATCCGAACCGGGGACCCCTGGGGTCTTAGTGTGCTGCGCTAGACTAGATCATCGCTGCTCCAATAATAATAATAACAATACTAGTAATAATAATAGCTAGTAGTTGTTGTTGTTTCAGTATTATTTTCGTTCTTTCATATTTATATACATTAAAATCTTTAATAAATTAATCACATGCAATCTTACAGCTAGCCATATCGCTAACAGGACAGATGTCCCAGGTTCGAAACCGAAGTAGTAGAAAGGCAACGTAATCCAAACATAATATAAATAAAATTATACTCAAAGGAGTAAAAAATAAGAAGTTGTTACCGTTTGTATTACTCATTTAATGTTCCGCCAATCAGCGCTCAGATGAAAAGAGCGTTTAACCTGTATACAACCAGATGCATCAACTGTCGACTGTAACTTGTAAATTATAAGTTTTACTCTTTGTGAAGCAAGATAAAAGAAAGAAACATATTATAACTCAACTTTTAAAATTGTATAATGATAAATGTACATATGTATAAAAAATTAAAAGGATAAAACTGTGTTATGATATGAGAAAATATGTAATCGCCGGGGGTTGGAGAGTAAACCCTTAGGTATAAAAGCGAAAATTTTGGGTAAAATAGCGGCACTTCCTGTGTTGAATAGGAAGGAGGTATTGAGTCTGTGGTTACAGATGTGATTGTGTAAGTGATTTGTTGCAAAGATAATTTTGTGTTCTAAGTTAGAATTTGAGACTTTATAGTTTATTGTTTGAATGTTAGTGTCGTTCTAAATATATGTGCGACAATGTGAACATTAATTCATGAAAAAATCTAAAGGCCGTAAGCCAAATTTGCTGGTACAAAACCAGCTGAATCCAACATGGACACGGACATTAGTGCCATGGAACTTTCCAGCAACGTGGAAATCATAACTTCTGTAGAATAAGTTAATAAGTTGAATTCTCAGTGTAATAATATAGATTACACCCAACAAATTACTAAATCAAGTTCCAAAAAGGTTTATGAGCAACAGGTATTGAAGTACAGAAGTAATCATTTAGGTCCGTATGAAATATTTGTGAAATCTAAACATCAGGATGCCTCAGGTGGAAATGGCAAAGGAAACATTGGTCAACTTCACATTTTAAAATTAGGCCAAATAGTCAGCAAAGAAAATATTAGAGGTTTGAAAGAGATAGATAGCCTTGGGAAAAATCTAGCTAGACTTACATTTACGACATCTAATTATGCAAATGATTTCCTTTCGAATCCATTACTGTTATAGAATAATTGGGAAGGTTTTGTTCCATCACACCGAGTACGAAGAATGGGAATTATGAAAGATGTACATCAGTCAATAAGTGAAGATGAAATTTTGCAAAATATAAATTCATCAACAGCCAAAGTAATAAAGGTAAAACGCATTGTGAAGTATAAGTACGAGGAGGGTACTCGCGTTGCTGTTCCAACTCGAACGGTAATTGTAACATTCGACTCGCAATCCTTACCACAATATGTCACACTGTTTTACAAAAAGTTTGATATTGATAGGTACATTCCCTTGATTAAACAGTGCACTAATTGTTTTTATTATGGGCACTTCAGGGCTAATTGCAAAAGTAAATTAAAATGCAAACGCTGTGGTGAGAATCACGAATCGTCCTCTTGCACAAATAAGATCAAGTGTTTCCATTGTAATCAGGAGCACACTGCAATTGACAAAAACTGTCCTGAAAAACAACGCCAAAAGGAAATAATCAAAATTATGACAGTTCAGAATGTTACGTTTAACGAAGCTATGAAGAAAGTCCCAAAAATTAACTATATGTATGGATATGAACAGATATCTACTGACCATGTTCAGGAAATAGAAAAGACAGTAATGCCATTTACATATGCTTCGATATCTAACAATTCGAGTAGCACCTCATATCATAATAATATAATACAAGATCAATACAGTGTATCTAATAAAAGGCCATTGTACAGTTCAAAGAAATCTGGAAAATATTTGGAAGAGACTGAGTCTTCTCAAGGAAAACGCCAGAAATCTTCTCAAACATTGAAACCATCTGGACAAAATGAATATAAAAAGAGAATGACAAACCCTGATTATTCTTTGTCAGGATCTCGAAAAGACAATGCTCCGGATTTGTCGACAACATGCCAACAAAATAAACTATTTGTTCTTGCAGAGGCGGCTCAAGCTATCCAGCCAAATCGGGCAAAAGAACAAAGTTCTACAAAATTCCTAAATAATTTTTCATTATTTATAGAACAATTATGTAGCCTAGCAGGGACTTCGACATTGAACGTTAACCAGGACTGGACTTGCATTGCTACAAGTATTTTGCAATACTTATTTCAACAACCAGCATGCCAGACAAAGTCTTGAAAATATTACAATGGAATATACGAAGTTTAATTCCTAATAGACATAATTTACAACATATTTTATCTTATTTTTCTGCAGATGTCCTTCTTATACAAGAAACGTGGTTGAAAACTGACTCAACATTGAAGTTTAAAGGTTACAATTGGATAAGAGATGATCGTTTAGATGGATACGGTGGTTCAGCTATAGGTGTTAAAAGAAATATACAGTATGACATTATTTTGTTTCAAAATATAAACAGTCAAATTCAGATTACAGGTGTTCGGATTGCTGATACGTCTTATGTATCAATTTACTGCCCTCCCACAGTGCACCTCCCTGTTACAGTGTGGCAGAATATCGTTGGGCAGCTTCCACCAAACACTTCATTTGTGCTGGCAGGGGACATTAATGCACACCACCCTATGTGGGGCTGTTCTCTAACTGATCGATCAGGTAAAGATTTGTATAATTACTTGCAAGATTCCTCAGCTGTATTACTCAACGACGGAACACCTACAATAATCTCAAGACCTAATGAACAGCCGAGTGCTCCAGACATAACTATTACCTCAAATGATATAGCTTCAAAAATCCATTGGAGTGTATTAGAGAAGTGTTACAACAGTAATCACATGCCAATTATGATAACCTTTCAACATAATAAAAATATAACGTGGTTTACTATGCGCTCTGAACAAAACAATAGTCAATATATATCAAGAAGGGTTGAATGGCAGAAATTCTCCGGAAATGTAAACAATGCAATAAAGAATGAATTGTTGAAACAAGAAGTATCGTATGACACATTGGTGTCTCTCATTCGACAAGAACAAATAAATGCAACAGTATCTAATTTTGGATCCAGAAGAAAAGTGACTCCGTGGTGGACAACGGATTGCCAGAAATGGGTAAACGAACGACAAAAAGCATACATAAATTATAAGGAGAATCCTACCATCAATCATTTTATTAGATATAAAGAAATTGCAGCAAAAACTCAGAGGTTCCTAAAGAAATCAAAATCATACTTTTGGAAGTCATTTTGCTCTACATTAACTAAAGATTCTTCTATTTCAGTGACTTGGAAAATAATAAGAAGTATGTCCAATAATAATACTTGTCATTATTTTGGAGGAGATATCAATTCAGCCTGGATAAAAGAATTTCACCGCAAGTTGACACCAGATACGGTTGAAACTAATCTTTGTCAATTGTTAAACTCTATGAAATATCCAGAAACATCCACGTTAGAATCGCTATTCACTATGGATGAATTAGAATATGTTGTTCATAAACGAAAGAAAACGTCTCCAGGTTTAGATGGTAATACATACGAATGTATTCAACACTGGCCTTTGAATGGATACGAAATTTTACTAACTACATACAATTCAATATAGAATAGTGGAGAAATTCCATCACAGTGGAAAGAAGTGGTGATAAAACCCATATTAAAACCAGGTAAACAATCAGGAATACATACGAACTATAGACCTATTGCAATGTCATCATGCCTTGCTAAATTATATGAACATTTAATACTGAACAGACTCACATGGTGGGTCGAATATAATCAAAAATTACCGAAACATCAGATGGGATTTAGGAAAGGAACTGGAACAGTAGATGTATTAGCGACACTAATTTTAGATATATGGCTATCTTTCATACGGCGGGAATTTTGTATCGTAGTTTTTCTCGATCTAAGTAGCGCCTATGATTCTGTCCTTCCAAATATACTGTTACAAAAATTGGAGAAAATGAACGTTCCACGTAATTTTATAAAAAGTATTCTTGGATTATTATTGGCACGTAAGTTGTACATTCGATATGGAGGACAGTTATCCACCGCACGTTATACACATAAAGGTCTACCACAAGGCGCAGTGCTGAGTCCCTTGCTATTTAATATGTACACGGCAGATTTAGGCTCAAAAATTCTTCAACACACTCGTCTATTACAATATGCAGATGACATTGTTATATACACTAGTAGTAAAAATATTCAAGAAGGGGCTCAAAAATTTCAAAAATCTCTGGATGAATTATCATCATGTTGTGATATCAATGGAATTGTATTAAATCCAGATAAGTCTTCGGTGGTAGTTTTTAATAAGAAGAGATCTCATTAATGCATATCAATAAATATAAATGGAAAAACTATTAGTCAACAAAGAAGTCATAAATTTTTGGGACTTATATTAGATGAAAAACTTAAATGGAAGTCACAAGTAGAACTGGCACAATGTAAGGGATCTCAAGTGTTTAACATAATAAAAATGTTGACAGTTAAGAAAAAGTGGGGTGCTGATCCTAAATTATTACATCAGATCCATAGGCAGATGCTAAACTCAAGACTAGAGTATGGTTCCTTTATGTACAATGATAATCTAAGTTGGGCTTTTAACACGCTATCTTCTATCCAATATAGCAGTTTATCCAGGATTTATGGCCTTTGGAAAGGAACTCCAAAACAGGCAACTTTCGTAGAAGTAGGAGATCCACCATACAAACTTAGAGTTAAATATCTTGCGAGCAAATTTTTACTTAAGAAAATTGCCAACACGACATCTCCGATCATACCAAAACTTCAATTGTTAGACTCTCTGATGCTCAACAGACGTACAGCAAAATATAAATCCAGATTACCTATACTATATTATGCTTATAAGGACATTAATAAATTTCAAGCTAATATTATTCGTTTACCTAATGCACCATGCTTCATGACAGACTACTTTAATATGATATCTCCCATGAGGATTCATTTTCCTGCCTACCCAAGTAGAGTTTTCAGAAAGACAATCCCTACAATTTCAAATAATATATATCAAGACTACATACATTCAAAATTACAATGTGAATATCACATATATACAGATGCTTCAAAATCAACGTCAGGAAAAACAGGAGCAGCATTTTACTGTGATAATTCTGCAGAATTCAAAATTTTTCCTTTGCCATCGTATCTGTCCATTTAGACTGCAGAAGCTTTTGCAATACGACAGGCATTGCTTTATGTACAAAAGAAGAAGTTAAATTCAGTTCTAATTGCAACCGATTCAGCCTCTGTGCTAAATTCTTTACAGTTTGCATCATGGTCATGTCATACGGAATGGTACATTGTTAACATTAGAATACTCACACTGAAATTAACGAGATTGGGATATGATATCAACTTTATTTGGACACCTGGACATTCTTTAATAGAAGGGAACAATATAGCAGATACTTTGGCAAAATATGCAGCGAATCAAACAATCCAACGGCCGCTTTCAATAAAGATTCCGTCCGTAGTTTTGGAATCACACACTAGAAAAATACTATTTACTGACTGGCAAAGCTTGTGGACAAATACTGGCACTCAATGCGGTAAGGCCTACTATTCTATACAAGAAAGAATTCCAAAGGAATGTTGGTTTAAACAGATTCAACTCTCCCGGAGTTCCCTCACAACTATAATGCGCTGCAGGTTAAATCACACTATCGCCGCAGCTCACCTTTACAAGAAGAATTTAGTGACTTCGCCAGTTTGTTTGTGCAATGAATATACTGCAACTCCAAACCACATTATATTTCAATGCAAACTTTATGAAACTTACAGAGAACCATTTTTACAGGAATTGTACAGGAGTGAACATCAAGCGCCACTGACACTGCCTTGTTTACTGACTTCACCTTCATCCTCGGTAATCCATATTCTTACAAAATATCTTAATAAGTCTAATATAATTCTGTAAAAGTGTAATGAAATTTGGAAACTATTTATTATGAAAGGAATAATTGTGAGTAAATATTATGTGCATACATGTATATAATACCAATTGATAAATTGTTAACTGGTGCATGGATTTTGTCCACAACCAATAAATATTTTATAAAAAAAAAAAATAGGAAGGAGATCGCCTGTGTAGAACAGGATTTAGAAAACCTCTGGATATAAACTTTATAAATTCCAAAACTTCGAAAATTGTGGTTTACTCGACAATCCCGTATTACTACGAACTGTATTAAACTTTTGACAAATGAACAGTTAAACCGAAATAAGGTGTTCAGTGTTTCCATGATCCAGAGATGGCTTCAGTGAAGGCCTGAAGAGTCTTAGGCCCGACAGAAAGAGCATTTGCTAACAACTGTAAAAAGGAACATAACAAAGTAATAGGGAAAAATGTGAATTCGAAACTAGAATCTAATATAATTTATACTGAAAGCTCGTTATTTTCAACTAATTCCCTTTTTTTCCCTTCTGGCTCGAAAAGGTGAAAAGGGAAATTCCCATTCGGTCCTAATTTCCCTCTAAAAAGGGAAATTTCCCTACAGGTGGCAACACTGGTTCCACTGTTGAGAGACTGACCAACCTCGTGAATGTTGTTACGCTTCCCTGACGGCAATGTTCATTGCAGGCTGGCGATCACCCAAGCCGAAGCTTGAGATAACTGAAAGGGTTATCTGGCTTCCTGTGCAGAGACAAAAAAGTGTCATTAGATGAGAGCCTGACGGTGTATAAATAAACTGAGAAAGCGCGACAAACACACACACCCTCAAAGTTATAAACAAGTTCGCCAAGGTTCCGAAGACTCCAGGGAGCGTTACGTAAGCAAACGCATTGTTGAGGTAACAAGGACACATTGTTGTCTGTTGAGATTGCACCGTGTATTTCTGTCTCTAGATTAATGAAATTCGGTGGCTGATTGCAATTAGACACGTAGGGACACCCTGTCGATTCGGTCGAAGTCGATTTTCTCCATAAATTTTGTTTTCTTGCAGTTCAAGCTAAGTCTGAACTCTTTACAGTACTGAAGTTTCAATTTTCCTTGCTACTAGAACTTACACTTTGGTAAAACAGAGCGCCATTGTTGTGTATTGATTGATCTGGAGAGTAGAAATACCTTCTCTCTGTTACCTCCATTAATAGAGATGACGTTTCGCTTTCCTTGTATATTGCTTGATACAAAGATTTGAAGTCACAAATTCGCTATATATTACTAGATGTAGATTGCTGACGTTTCGATTTCTCTCTATATTGCTTCATGTAGATAGCCGACGTTTCGATTTCTCTATATATTGCCTCATGTAGATAACCGACGTTTCGATTTCTCTCTATATTGCTTCATGTAGATAGCCACGTTTCGATTTCTCTATATATTGCCTCATGTAGATAACCAACGTTTCGATTTCTCTATAGATTGCCTCATGTAGATAACCGACGTTTCGTTTTCTCTATATATTGCCTCATGTAGATAACCGACGTTTCGATTTCTCTATAGATTGCCTCATGTAGATAACCTACGTTTCGATTTCTCTATAGATTGCCTCATGTAGATAACCGACGTTTCGATTTCTCTATAGATTGCCTCATGTAGATAACCGACGTTTCGATTTCTCTATATATTGCCTCATGTAGATAGCCTACGTTTCGATTTCTCTATAGATTGCCTCATGTAGATAACCGACGTTTCGATTTCTCTATATATTGCCTCATGTAGATAAGCGAGGATATTCACGTTATTGTATCTTTCTAGTATCATAGTACATAGTACCTAATCGCGAAGATGAGGATGAGTGATGATTTAATGAAATTGATGTCCAGGCTGGGATTCGAACCCAAGATCCCTGGCGTCGTAACGTGATATTATAACCACTCCGCCACGGAGGTCAGTTCTAGCATCTTCAAAGAGTCGCCATTTATAGCATAAAAAAAACTATCGTACATATATTTTTGTATCATAAATTTCAAAGCTTTTCTTTCATGTGGACATTGATTGAATGACATAGCTATACCCTGTCCCAGCTAACTGTAGAGCAGGGCCGCGCATATCGGCAGAGGAGGAGGAGGAAAATCGAGTGGTGAAAGCGCAGCGTTGCCAACCCTATGGTCCAGACCTTAGTCCGTACGCTAAATGCACGGCTTGTCAAAATTTGCTCTTGGAGTTTTATCCCTAATATTTCCCTAAGAAATGCTTAAACAAAAATACGGTCTGTTTGCCATGTGCGTTCGGTATTATCCTTTTCAAAAGTTGGCAACGCTTACAGAGAGAACGGGTAACTCCCGTCGTCCATTACGCAATCTCATTTCTCTCACTGTTCATTGGTGGAGCCGTCCCACGTCACTACTTGCGCAGAGACTTGTTCTCGTTCGCCTGGTCTACAGTTAGCTGGTACGGAGTTTAGATGTAGCGCACACCTGACACGACCAGTGTTGCCAGTACACCTCGCAATTCCGAAAAGAACATACATATTTACGAATATGCCACAATTGACGCCATGTAATCATATATAATGCATCCAATGCATTATCGTTCTTTTATCAATTCGATAAAAACCCACACAGATTATCGATACACATAGAAATATTTTCGCAAACAACTCCGCAGCTGTCTTTGATCCATGTTTGTGTAAACTTCGTAAAAAAAACTTTTTTGTATATATATATATATCTTAGTAACTTTTTCCGCATACTGAACGTTCAAGTAGAGCATGGTTTTCTTGTTTAATGTTTTAAAAATATCCATATACAAAGTCAATACCCAGTAAAAGGTTTATGACTCTATCGATTTTTGTACAAAAGTTACGCATGTTTAAAGTTTCGGTTGCGTGATTTTGGGGACATCCTGTATGTATAGATTTAGAAAATGATCACATCGTTCACAAGGCGGTCCTGGCTTTTGACACTGGATGGATTAAAACACGCGCACGCATTTCAGTTATTGATTGATATGAACGGATCAGTTCACGCATCATATGCAGGTTCAGTGCCACGCATAGGAACTTCACCCTTTTTGCAGCACCCTCTCCCCCATCCTTACGGAAGCCGGAAAGGTAACTAACGAATACACGAGCTTTCACCTGTCTCGCTAAGATGCAACCAGATACGGCGTGGCGTGAGTTAAATTGAGTTCCAACCCTTCGTACATTATTCACGTGTCCTTTTGACACGTGTGATCACGCGAGCTTCTTCCTAATTTGAAGTTAAAGGGCTGCAAGGGAATCTACATCAGTTTTTTTCCCCTTCTAGTCGACAGGAAGTATCAAAATGTGCTCTTATTATATGATGGACATTTCTACGTTCCTTGTTCCAAGACCAGTAGTTTTTTTTTTTCGTTTCAGTATGCTCACAAATTAATAGAATCATCTCGTGGTGAATTATGAGGGTTGCTGGAAAAGTTTCTGCAAACTACCACCAACAGTGGCGCTAGTGTTCCGCTATTATAAAAATCGGAAGAATATACTTTTTTTATGTTTAAATTATCTTTGACTTCGATTGTTTGTTTCAGCCTATTCGTTTATTTTTCACAGCAGTTTGAAGAAGTAGTTTCGTGTGAGAAATTGACATTTTTAGTGAACACTTTCGGACAATGATTTTTTATGATTTCAAATTTAGTTTAACACCGAAACAATGCACCGAGCGACTTCATTTGGCTTTTGGGGATGAAGCACCATCCAATAGGACTGTGTACAATTGGTTTTAAGAATTCCAGCATGGTCACACATTTCTCAGTGATGATTTTTCTGAAGGTCGTCCATCCACGTCTGCTGCTGCCAGTAATGTGGATTCTGTGCGTGAAATGATTGAGAGAGATCGGCATGTGGTATACCGTGAGATTCAGACATCCTTGAACATTGAAATTAAAGCAATACATACGATTTTGCGTGGTCATCTGAACGTACGGTAACTTTCAAGCCGTTGGATCCCACAAAACTTGACCGAAGCTCAAAAACAGTCTCGTGTAAATTGGTGTAAAGAAATGCTCAAAAAATTCAACCGAGGCAAGTCAAATTTGGTGTACTACATCGTTACAGGGGACGAAGTTGAATCTATTCATACGAATGCGAAACAAAACAGCAATCCACTGTTTGGGTGTTTCAAAGTGAGCCGAAACCAACGAAAGTTGTTCGTTCGAAGAGTGCTGCCAAGCAAATGGTTGCTTGTTTCTTCGGTTATACCGGGCATGTGGCAACAATAGCCTTAGAAGATCGAAGGATTGTAAATGCTGAGTGGTATACAACAATTTGTTTGCCAGAGGTCAACAATGAATTGCGTAAAACAAACCCAAATCGTAGCTTTATTCTTCACCACGACAACGCCAGTTCTCACTCAGCACACCAAACTGTTGATTCTTTCCAGTAAAAATTACTAATTAATGACTCATTGTCCGTACTCACCTGATTTATCACCTAATGACTTCTTTTTGTTCCCACACATGAAAAATAAGATGCGTGGTGAGCGATTTGTGTCACCTGAAGCAGCTGTTGACACATTCCGAACAGCGGTTTCTGAGGTATCAGCTTCAGAGTGGAGAAAATACTAGAACACTTGTCCAACTCCCCATGCATAAATCTACTAGATGAAAAAATCAAATTAAAGTTTTCATTTCACTAGCCCTTGTATTAGATTGATAATACTTCTAATATTGTTAAATTATAAGATTTATCCATCATAATAAAAAATTAAGAATATTAACACACACACATGCACAAACTTGATTTTGTCACTTTTGTCTAATCGCGACGACGAAGATGCTATAATAAAGCTGATGATGGGACATGCCGGAATTCGAACCCGTGAGACTTTGCACCGCTCGAAAACCATCCCCTGATATGGAGGCCCCACACACCTGATTCACTAAACAGTTGACAAAACGAAAAATTAACAAAGTCAATTTTCCAAAGATAAATAACACACAATTGTATTGTAATGTTCGGGGCATTACAACACTTAATGAAGGCAAGACGCGATTCTTCCCACGTTATTTCTCTCTATAAGGACCCTGTGGGATGCGTGGGATATCGAGGATGGTTGTGAGGCATTTCTCCCGATTCCTTGAAAAATTATTCCCTACCGTTCCTCAACAGCTCCGAAGCGGAAGCTACTTATTAAACTTACATCAAAAGTGCCGCACTGAAGCGCTCGAGCATGTGTTTTATGTAGTCTCTGAATTGAGAGGTTTCGGAGAACCAGCGCGTGTGCTGACGGCGTACTAAGCACCTTGGAATATCAAATGAGCATTGCGACACTCGCAGTTTAAAGTATACCGCACTGTACACGTGTAGAGTCCGGCGCAGATATTTCTGCCGTGCGATGCGCGAAACAACTAAAGAAGCAATGTTGCTAATGGAGCAGATAGAAAAATCGCTGCAGTGCGCCGATGCACAGCTGTTACGTACAACAATAAAATTAGAGAATTCAGGTCTATCTAACGTTGAGTTTTAAACGTCATGCATTATACCAGGACTAGGATTAGTATGTACTAACAAGTGGCTTTGTATGTAGCTACATACATATGGACTAAAAATTCGCAAAATATGAACTAACACATAAGTAAAATTACCAAAAATGCTGCAAAGAAGACTTCTTCATACGATTCCTTATTTGAGTGATTTCAAACAAAATAAAAAAATATATATATTATTTTTCATTGCATTAATGCACTGGTGGCGTTCTAACTTTTCACTCCCAAAACCCGTATACAATGGTATGGAACTGCAACGGCAGATAATAACATGCCAACGTGTTAAACCGCTACAATTGCACCATAACACACCTCCTCAAGCAGTATTATTATTTCCTCTCTGAGATCGGCGACAGTCGGTTGCCTTTGTTGTACATTTACAAAGGATGCCGGCTTCCACAATTAACAAGTATATATACTGCCACTAGACGATAAGCTGCGCTGCTTTTTCTTTTGTTATGAACCAGGTCCGGCGCTAGTCATTTTGCCTCCCTGGGAGGTGGCGGCAGATGCCGCTCTATTTCGACCCCCCCCCCCCGGTCATTACGCAGCAACGGAAAATTGAAAATCAATATATTCCTAACTAAAACATCAAAATATAAAATAAATAATGAGACTTCTTATGCTATTTCAATACTATTCAGCGCAAAAGAATATCTCGCTCGATCACAGTTTTCAATAGGCTTATTTTTTTCTTCTCTTCAAAGTTTGCCGCTCTTTCGATGGCACGGTACGCCCTCCCCTTCCGCCGGCCCTGCTATGAACTTGGTCACCCATCAAAGCATGGCAATTTTAACACAGAAAACAATATGTATCGCATTAAGCAGCAAAAATGACAGCCTCCTCTATGCAATTTCTACAAGAACACGTGCCGGAGCCAGGGTTGAAATGATGTTGGAGCCACATAATTTATTTATTTTGAATAATTCCAAAATTATGAAATATGAACAATTTGTTGCTGCTGTTCGCTGCTCTCTTGCCAAAATGCTTTATTGGGATGCTAACACCATGACTGGCTTCCTCCTTCATGAACTCGTGCACGTTGCTTAGAATTTCCCGAGCTTGGCTATGCAAGGTTTTTGATTTCAACTTCGACAGAACTGGAGGCATTATGGAATTTAACGTTCATTAGCAAACACACACTTTTACATACACACACGCAATACACGCACACAACGTCAAACCGGTCAAATACTTAGTATAAAATAAAAATATGGTGCTTCCAATCCAACAAAACTCACCGCCACTTTACCTGCCTTTCCCCTTCCGTGACAGAAATAGTGCTTCATTATTACAGTTGGCAACACTAGTTACTAGCTAGCCAATGAACATGCACTGCATAAAAGAAGCAACCACTACGCCGTGCTATATTGCCACATTACCGTCCCTGCCGAACGGTGGGAACCGCGAGCTGGAGCGCTATTCAATTGTTTTCAATGATGTTTGCGCGAATGTGTTCAGGAATGGAATGACAATATGGCAACAATAGCGAAGGTTTTCGAGCAGGGTAGAACACGTGATGCTAAGAGAGAGGGAGACGAAACGAAAATGCGTTTCTACGCAACGGCAAATTTATGTGTGATGCACTCTACTCTTGATTATCAGGTAGCTTTCTCCACATATCCAGTGTGCGAATTAACGTGGGGGCATGCCGCCCCCCACCACAAAAAATTATCCCTCGCGAGAGAACATGATCATTATCCCTGCCAGATATGTTTTCATCTCCCTTAGAAGAAAATTGAGTTCGATACTCGATACATACTTAAAATTGTTTGTTTGGTTTTTGGCATGTTATTTTACAGGAAGGCTTTTTTCTAGTATATGGCCCTGTACAATATTAGGCGCATCTAGTAATTAAGTTTCCCACTCGTCCACAGGTGGCAGGCCATGCGTATTGATACCGGTTTTGCGCATGCGTGAGAGGCACATGCCCTGGCTAGTGAATGTCCTAGAAGACGCCTCCCGAAAGTTCTCAGTAGCGTCGTGGCAGCGAAGAAACATGGCAGCTCTTATTCCATCTTCGTTCGGGGATCAAGTTCTTGAACGCACAAAACATACAGCCGGTCGAAATTCATCGTCAGCTGTGCCAGGTGTATGGGCCAGACGTCATGAGTAAGCAGAATTCTACGACGCAGGTATACAGAAGTTGTTCCCACGCTATGACAAGTGCCTGAGTTCCGGCGGGAATTATGTTGACAAGTAACTGGACAAGTGCTGTATCTGTGGAAATAAATCATTGAATGCACGACCCCGGGGAAACTTACTTTCTGGATGAGCCTAATATTTGAACAGTTGTTCTTAAAGGCAAATAAAAAATTACATGTAAATATACATTTTTCTGTTTCTGATACTATATACAGGGTGACTGGTAATTAGATGTATTCCCTGAAAGGGGTTAAAGTAGAGACAATTTGCAATAAATTTGACCATATGATACCCCGTCCGAAAATTAGTAGTTTTCGAGATAATCGAATTTCTTTTGTTTCTTTAAAAAATGACAATTTTCCACATAAAAAGATGAATTGAGAAAAAAACTGCTCAATGCATGGAACTTATTTCAGCAGTTTCTGATAGCTAACAGATAAGTGGTTTGTTGGAAAAAAAAGTTTTTTCCCAAATAACAATCACATGTAAGTACCGGGTGGGTCTAAACTTACAAGTGATGATAAAAAAATGCACTCTTAGTTTACTTGGCAACGTATTAATAACAAAAATGGTATGACACGAAGCGTACAAATTACTTAAATTAATTCCTTGTGACTTCTGCTATCCAACAAGGTACAAATGTTGCTAACATTCACATTTGTGTACAAGAAATAATACTTCATTCATCTTCATGTGAATGGAATCAATGAACAATACAATTAAAGAACATTACACGTCTTGCTCAAAGTGGGCACCTCCGTTACGAATGCAGGCACGCAGATTTTTACGGACATTTGGTCTCTTAACTCGTGATGTGATGGTGTCCTTGATGTGTTGACCAGCTGTTAAGATCCTCTCCCTGAGCTCTTCTTGCGAGTTTACCGGTGTCTTGTCATGTGGCTCCAAATGTAAAAGTCGCAAGGCGTCAAATCGATCGTGGGATCGAGCTGGGCAGTCATCATGCTGATAAATCATGTCACGTCTTGTAGCTAGAGGCACATCCTCCAACAACATTGCCATCCCGTTCCTCAAAAAATGTTCATAAGTGATGCCATTTAAGATTTGAGGCAGGAAAAATGGCTCAATCAAATGATTGTTGATGACGTCCATCCATACTTCTGTCTGGGCGTGCGACAGTGGCTGGATGAAAATTACCCAAAGAAATGGATTGGCCGAGGCGGCCCGATTCTATGGCCGGCTCGATCCCCCGATTATTTCGATTATCTCGAAAACTACTAATTTTCGGACGGGGTATCATATGGTCAAATGTATTGCAAATTGTCTCTACTTTAACCCCTTTCAGGGAATACATCTAATTACCAGTCACCCTGTATATGAACTTGTACTTTCTACAGAGTCTGAAGAAGACCTTGCTAGAAGGTTGAAACGTTACGTTTAGTTTATGTTTTAAAATAAAATAAATTTCTGCCTTGGTCAGCATATTGAGTTTTACATATTACATGCCCTATCGTATGAGCTTCACCCCCTCAGTACATATATTTTGTTTCCTTTATTTTCCTTTCTTAGAGTCTAATAGACACTATTAAATGATGACGAGATTAATATACTTTCATCAAAATTGATCCTGATATCTACATGTACATTATTCTATTAATTATTTATTTAAAGTAGTTTCAAATTAATGTAAATTATCGTTAAGTATGAGGAAATCACCAACGTTTAATTGTTACTACTAATTTCATACTTAAAACCAACTGTTCTACTCGTATTAATACATTGTTTCCTTTCACAGGATTCTGCCTTCTTCCACTGTTAAACAACAATACTAGGAGGATCACATAACTCAAGGAAGTGAAAACCCAGTGCCTCGAAGTGATGTGATTTAGCAAAAACAGTGAACACCTTCCCCCCTCACCATCTCTCATGTCCAGCTGCAAACTTCGACAGTATGGAAACATGGTCAAGCAGACGGACTACGACAGTGCTGGCCTCATGTGCAGTGTTTGTTGTGATCTCTAACGCGGGAAAGTTTAGAACCTTGTTGTCCTTTATCTTGAAGCAACTAGTGCGCGGTGATGTACATTTTGACGCTCACTTTGCTACCGAAACTATAGGCGAGACATTGGTCTCACAACAGCTCAGTGATAACGTTCCAAGTACACGTTGTTATCTTGTTGAACATTTGCTTGTTGTTTTACCGTTTTTATTATCGTGTGTGTATACTGTGTTGTCCTTGTTATCCGTTCCGTTACTAGTTCGGCACGACTGCTCTTTCGTAAACGGTGTGGCAGTCTCTACCGATCGAGACAATACCGCAATTCAAAATTCCCGCCGGACGGCGAAAGTGCTGCCATCTATTGGCGGGAAAAGTAAACCACCTCTGAACAGCGTGACCTTAAGGGTCTTGTCGCTATACCATCACGTGTTGTTAGTGATGGTGTTGCTATCGATACGATGGAAAGAAAGCGATCTTCCAGGAGAGGTAGATATCGTCCTCGCGGGAAATCAACGTGGCAGAAGTGCAAAGACTGCTTCCGGCAATTCATAGCGTTTATGTTCAGCAATGTTGGCATCATAGGGTTGGTCATAGGATACACAATCATGGGTGCCTTCACGTTTATAGCCATTGAGAGCAAGGAATCGGAGACGCGCAGTATAACCGGCATGCGTAAGGATGTCCTCACGCGTCTCTGGAACATCACGTACCACATAAACGTCTTCAATGAGGAACGGTACAGGGAGCTTGTGTCGGTGGAGATCAAAACGTACCAGGAGCAAGTGGTGGAGGCCATCGGCGACGGGTACGACGGATCTACTGACATCATCAAAATGGGTACTACTTGGTCATTTCCAGGAGCTTTCCTCTACTCTCTCACCGTCATCACAACTATTGGTAAGTACCAAATGTCATTTTGTCCAAAATATACAGTATGTCCGAGATCTCTCTGCATGTATTGTGTTTTGATTGTGTTGAAGATTGGCCGGTATTCCTTAATTTTCAATTTTACATTCGTTTTATACTCACAGGATCATTGGTAGTGAGCAATCTCAACTTACTGAATACAAGCCCTAGGGTATTGGGCCTCCCCGATGCCGCAGTGGTAGCGTCGCTACCTTGTAATCAAGACATTCTAGGTTCGATACCCGGTGGAGGCACACAGTGGTTCGGATCCAACTTTAAACTGTAGGTCCAGCCCCGATTAGCCTTTCTGCGGATAAAGTGGACTTAAAACACCAACTCAAACGAAACCAAAGCCTAGGGTGTTCATGAATTTAGGTGTCTAATACGAGAAAGGTTAAGTTTGCAGCCATGGGCTGAATGGGCCATAATTTAAATTTTTATTTTTTATGCTCTTGTTATCATGCTAACTTACTGTTGTTGATTTTGTCGCTCACAAGTACGTTATAATAGATAGATATATGTATATGTTATAATAAGTAAACATTTCATATATGTCTAGGGGTATTATGTACTATGTGATATAATCTATGTGTACGGCGACATCTTGAGCAGCCTGAAGATTGTAGATCTCGATGTTTAGTTGCAATGGGTTGAATGGTACATGGTTGAACCATTACTAAACCCAAGAATTTCATTGGTTCAGAAAAACTATTTGTTCTTCAGAAAAGGTTTGTTGTCAAGGATGTGTAAAAAAAAAATGATGGTTCTATAATCAATACAGGTTCTGAATAATGAGTTTTCTTGGCTTCGATCGATAGGCTCTGTGAGGGTTACGAACAGGAAATGACTGAAGAAGCTTTCAAGGGTTAGTGTCTTAAGATGAGAGTGGTGTTAGGTACGTCTTCACGACATCTTCACCACCTTGGCGGTAACCAGAGAGAACATCTTCAGCAGCACAAGTATGTGTTTCCGTTATCGTTGAATTGAATTCGTGTATCGTTGTGAACTATGTTATTCACAGAAAGTGCACTTGACTAATCTTCTCTATTTCACTTCTAATTAAGCAAGTACGGAAGAATAATTGTAGTGGATGTTGTACTTCACTCATTCTAAGTGCAGTAGTGAGAGACTTTGTGCATTCGTTTTATAATGTACATTTCTCACATACAGGGTAATTCAAAATAAATAGTGATAATTTACATAGTTATCATGACGTTACTATTTATGATAGAAAATCAGACAAGCCATAAATATAAAGAAGAGCTCTGGAAGTTTACTCACATTATAAAGATTCAACATGGGAATCACGTGTAACGTGGAAAGCCTGCAAAGAAATGGATGTAAACATTTTCTTGCTCGCTTCGCTCGCAATCATGTGTTGATAGGATACGTGTTTGGCGCTTTAATGAGGTGAATGTGAAGTTTATATACTATAGCTGCATTACAAGACAAGCGATATTCTCGATTATGATGAACGATTTTAGGGGTGGTCTTGAGTGATGGCACCCCTGTTTAGGAAGATGGGGCAGATCAAGAATAGTGTTCAGTAAAGCTAAGAAAAAAGTTACTTTCGGTAGACACGCTGTCGTAATTAAATTGTGCGGATTGCGATATGGATTGAGGGTGCGAATTATATAATTTAGAGGGGGGGACGCATGACATGATTTTGGGGGGATGGGCACCCCTGGAGCAAATACTGTCAGTTTGTATCACGTGAATTACTCTAGAACTCTACAACGTCATCTTAATTTATCTGAAACCTCTGAACACACGGGGTTGTGCTCAGACGTGGCAACAACGGGAACTTTTGCCACCCGCCTAATTTCATAAACGTGCGTTTAGTTGTGTTGTACTTGCTCATCTCTAATTTTTATCCTCACACGACATTCGTTACCGTACTTGTCTGTATACGTTTGTTTCCAAAAGGCATTGCGCAGAGTAGACAAGCTAGGAAGATGAACGAGTCACTTGAGGATGAACGTCGTAGGATAATGCTACTGCTGTTATTATTTAAAAATGAAAGAAAAGCATGGGCTAGATATTTGGCTTGAAAGAAGATATAGTAATCAAGATACAGGATAATCCAAAATGAATGGTGCAACTTTAAACAGTTATTACGACGTTACTATTTGTGATAGAAAATCAGACAAGTCGCAGTGGCTAACGTTAGAGCCTTGTAATCAAGACGTAGTGGGTTCTATCCCCGATGGGGGCACATTGCATTGTGGTTAGGATTAGCCTAGAGCTTAAAGAAAACTGAAAAGTATATTTAAAAAAGAATCTCCTCAATGATAGCGAAGTGCGTCCATCTACAAATTGAATTCATACCACGTAAACAATTTTTTGTCCATTTTGCTAATTGCCTACTTTCATTTCTATCTCGTCATAGTTCGCAAAATTAATGCATGGATTTTTCTCTCCATAAAGTAATTACGATAATGTATTTCAGACTGGCGAGCGAGTAGTACCGCTAACCTTAACTACTATGTTTCATTTCTGCTCTAGACTTTATTTTGGTAGCAATTACATTGGAAGTCAATTGAATCGTTAAACACTAAAAGGATGATTGATTTGATTTACTTGACTTCGCTTTTCTGCCACTTTAGGGTAATCGCGACAATGAAGATGAGCGGTGATGATATGATTAAATTGACGAAAGGACTCTCACAATATCAACGATTTCCAGGCCGGGATTCGAACCGGTACCCCTGGCAAAATAGGTGTTCAACGAACGAGAGCAGGTCTCTGCGCAAGTAGCGACTCAAGAAGGCTCGAGCAATGAATGTGCACGAGAGAACGGAACTGCGTGGAGGGGCTACCAGACTTTGCAGCGGCGTGCACTTCGCCCCGCGCACTCGCTTTCTGCCCTTATCTACCGTTATGTGCCTTGCCACAGATTCCTGGGAATGGAATACGGGACAAAACTTACCATCGACAAAACGTACCTCCCACCTGGGCGGCTACCTGCGAAGGATCTTCCAATGAGTCTTAAAATATTTGCGATGCGACAAAACGTACCACTTGATGGGACGGCATCAAAAAATCATTTACCGAAAATACGATTTTCTCTAGTTTTCCTGATTCCCATCATACTTTATCCAGGCTTTGGACACTTCCACACTGTTATTGGAATTTCCGTGTTTTGCAACCAACTTTTCACAAAGGAATCAGAGAAAAGAGTTAGCTTCGCTGATTCTGGGGCTTGAGAGTGTATTTCCAGCCATCCATCATAAAATTCCTCCGTCTTTAAGAAGGCCAAAGCGGCACACATGCTTATATGCAAACGGATTTCCTCATTCTCTCGATACTCGACCGAACCTACCCTAACCTAACCTAACCTAACCTAACCTTACCTAACTTAACCTCACCAAACCTAACCTTACCTAACTTAACCTCACCTAACCTAACCTTACCTAACCTAACCTAACCTAACTTAACCTCACCTAACCTAACCTAACTTAACCTAACCTAACCTAACCTAACCTAACCTTACCTAACTTGGGCCTCCTCCATGGCGCAGTGGTAGCGTCATTGCCTTGTAATCAAGGGGTCCCGGGTTCGATACCCGGTGGAGGCACAAGTGGTTCGGATCCCACTTTAAACTGTAGGTCCAGTCCCGATTAGCCTTACTGTGCATAAAGTGGACTTAAAACACCAACTCAAACCAAACCTTACCTAACTTAACCTCACCTAACCTAACCTAACCTTACCTAACTTAACCTCACCTAACTTAACCTCACCTAACCTAACCTAAGAGATTAAAGTCGTAATGACTAATGAGGTAAAACAAATAACCTAGCTGGGTGCTGGTTATCGCACCGTGTCGTAATGTCTGACATGTCAAGGTCAAGTTATCTGGGTGCTGATTCGGGTGGCAGATAGCGCACCGTATTGGAATGTCTGACATGTCAAGGGCAAGTTCAAGCGTTTTCCTTGAAGTGGTACGTTTTGTGGTGGAGTAAATATTTTGAAGTTATTAGTGGAATCTTCACAGGTAGCTGTTTATCTCAGTGGTACGTTTATTCGCAAAAAAACCAAGTGGTACGTTTTGTCGGGACACTCCGGGAATGAGTATAGCTGGGAATTTCTATATCGAGAACTATATGTAGTACAGTGGGAAAACAAGTATTGTCCGGCAAATTGTCCATCATAATTTTCATTTGATTTTCCTCTTACATCCTTCGTGGATTTTGTTTGCCGTTTTGTTTCATTTTTTGAAGCTTTGATGACGTAAAGCAAACAGAATGAACATGGTGACGGACAATGTTCTTGGGAATACTTATGCATCCCACAGTACATGGCGCCAAAGTACCTGCCCATTAAGAGATTACAGAGTAGTGAGAAGGTGACAGATTAACATGACGTGCGATACGTTGAACATGTGACCTACAGTTTACCATATCCAGATAGCAGATCTTATCATTACTTTTACTAAGGCCCTGTCGTTGTGCGCGATACGGTGGAACAAAATATCGCGTAATTGGACAAATGCAAAGAGCGGGGAGACGTGCGTACACATATCGCAAAATTAGATTTAATAAATCAGCGTCGCTTGCAGGCGAATTGCTTATCTGACTTTGCAGATCGGTTCCAGATATCCAGTTCCATGTGGATAACGGGTCCTGGAATTTATGTCGACTGGATCGAACTGTGATAATTCTTCAGGTTTTTAGAGTACTGCGGTTGCTGACCAAATTCCAAGAACTGTTTAGGCGCTACTCTACGTTGGATCTGGCTTCGCTCGAACTTTGCGACGGTCATTTTGGTGTGAGCTACTGAATTACCACGTCACGGTAGTTGGCCAATCTCCGTGCTCTGTATGGTTATGAGACTCTCCTTTATCGAGCCCTCTCAGGACGTGTTGAGAAAAGTAACTAACATTTTACCTTTGTCCATAGTTTATTAAAGCCATATCACTTTAAACATTCGCTGTAAAATATTACTACTATTCTCACTTATGCAATCATAATACAATAAGCCACTTCTTTTATTTAAAAACAGTGTCAAACAACGTGTAGTATACTCACATCTTGTGCTGGCAACTGATTCAAGAAGAGAGTTAGACATTTGAAGACTAAAATTGGTAAACGCTGTAAGTGCCACAATAATTCAAACACCGTTTTCCACGTTAAACTGTGAAATGTGCCATGCTTTATAATGTAGTAAACGTGAAAAGTAGCTGGTAGTCCTTTCAGTAGTTCAAATGGCGTGTAAAGAGGTCACTTTTGTGAACGTTCTTATGGGCTGATGTGCGGAACGATGCGATTTCCTCAGTTCTGGACATTTCTTAATACCGGAAATGTCTTCCGCTTCCGGTATTTTGCCCAATCAGCATACAGACACAAGTTATAAATTTAATAACAACACAAAAACATCAATATTAAAACAAACAAATAAGGCATATTAATGGTAAAACAATACACTAATGAAACACATACATGTTAAAAATTAGCAAGGATTAGGAACTTTACACTCAGTGCAAACGCCAATCTCTGTGGAGGAGTGGGTCCCTGGTTCGAATTAAGGCCTGTAGATGAGCGTCTTTTCATCAATGTCATCACTCATCCTCAACTTCGCGCTTAGCCATAAGTGGCAGAAATGCAAAGCAAAATAAACCAAATTAATCAACCAATCAAGACGTCAGTGTGAATAAGTACAGGCGGTCATATTAGAGTAAAGTTCTTGTTTCAAGTGAACTATATGAACAGATGGGCCAATCGAAACTGGGCCTACAGCTTAAAGTGGGGTCATAACCACTATGTGCCTCCACGGGTATCGAACCCGGTATAGCTTAATTACTAGGTGATGACGTTACTGCTACGCCATCTGGGAGGTATTGTCAGAACTATTCTTGCGTGAACGGCCAACCCAATTTATTTTGTATTTTTCGGCCGAATTCTGCAGTTCGTTAAACTTGGTTTCTTGCATTGACTGGTTGACAATAGTGAACAATGAAGAGTTTAGGAATGTATAGCATTAGTAGCTTGGAAGTACCACTTTACGTTTTTGGGGAATTATAACTGTAGCTACCTGCTTTTAAGAGTAAGTAAGTGTAACAAGAGTTACTTTTTTTACAATAAAAGTAGCGTTATCAAAAGCTACTTTGCAACACTTAAATTGTTAACTTGAATTTTGTAATGTGTGGGAAGTGTTACATCTGGCAACTCTGTTTCCAACTAGTACAGGGTGAGTCATAAGTCTCCATACAAATGGTGAAAATGGTGACTAATGTTTATTTTCTTTTTACAAATTGGATTATATTATGCTACAGTTAAAGGATATGTTCCACATGTCTCCCTTCCATGTCCAAACACAATGCCAGGCGCTCTAACCAATACACTGCCTTGGCTGATTCCAATTTCCGCAGAGAGGCGTCGGGTCCCCTTTGTCGGACTCGTGGTCATCGCTGTCAGCACCTGCGTTACCCTCCTTTCATCTGTTGCTGTCTTTGGTCTTCTAGGCCGGCGACGAAACCTGTCCTTCTGAATTTCTTGATAAGTTTGGCCACGGTGTCATGGGTTCTGTGGGTTGCATTGAATGTACGTGCTACATGACGGGTGGTACCACTCCCAGCCAACAGAATGATGTCAATCCGTTCTTCCTTCGTTGGTGGCATCTCTTTTTCATTGGTTCATCTGCTTGGAAAGGAAAAATAAACATTAGTCAACGTTTTCACCATTTGTATTGAGACTTATGACTCACCCTGTATATGTCTTCTCTGGATGCTAAGGTGAAAGTAATGCAATTTATTTATAGTGCACTAACAAATTAAAGGATCACACGAAGAAACAAACCAGTGTGTAAAATGAATTTTCTAGAGGACAGGACGGAGAACAAAATTTGATCTGCTTGCACCATGTTGAACAAAGGTGTTCCTGTTGTTCTCTTGTAATGAAGTCCTTTGTCGGCTACACTTTGAAACGACTTCCTCCTGGCACGAGGGCAAATAAAACGGAAGGTCAATCTAATCTTTTGTTTCTTCAATTATACGTCGGGGTTGGTTAGTTTGAACGACCCGTTTGCTCAGCAAACAAGCTCCGGTTTCTAAGGCTGCCATGAACAGTGTTGAACACCCAAAGGCAGCGTTGCGTAAGAGAGAGTTATCGCTTTGAAGCGAATTGGAACCGCTGCATGATCGAAGCATTGAAGCCAATGTTCTAGAAGAATTTCCGCGCAAATTCTTGCCTTTTGATATACCGTTCTGTAGTTTATCCAGAATTTTACATCTTGGATGATTGATTGAAATCAGGATTGTGCGTCAGCTTTTAGGCTATTTCCTCCCATCGCGTTAGCCCCTTCTACAGCGCAGAAGGAATAACTTGGCAGTGACGTCATCTCCCACCTTCACCTCTCCTTCCAGAAGCAAAGGCTGATTCGCTAGAGCGGACGACAAGGTGACGTGCAAACCAATCGAAATCATTCCGAGAGGCGTGATGCAGGCATGCAAACCCCCACACTGCTACATTAGTCTAACAAACCGCAGGGATTGCAGGCTATTTTGTTTCTTTGTTAGGGAGGTTTCTTTTGCAGGTTTTGTCATTGTTGTACAATGAGCAGCGCGTAAAGAAAGGTAAGCCCTTGCACAGCGATGCAAGAGAAATAGTTTCCAATGTGTATAAGTACTTTGATTGCAATGAAAAGAAAACCACAGCTGTTCACAGAACGTCCGTGGCGACAGGTGTCAGTGAAAGATCTGTGTGTAGAATCTTGAAGGAGAAAGACAAAAGTGTTGCGAGTGCGAGCGGGAAACCTTTTTCAACGGCGGGCAAAAACCGACCGAACGCCCAGCAACGTGTCACAAATCTGGATTATTTTGATGAAGCAGTCGTGCGCCGAACAATCCATGATTTATACACGACAGGCATTGTTGTCACCGTAGATAAACTGATAAAGGAACTGCAAGAAAATGTTAATTTTAAGGGTTCGGGTTGGTCGTTGCGTATGATAATAAGAAAATTAGGATTCAGATTTAAAAAGCACAGCGTAAACAGCAGGAAGCTACTCCTTGAACGTAACAGCATCGTTGCTTTGCGGCGATCATTTTTGCGTGAAGTTAAAGAACTGCGCATTCATTTACATGGATGAAAGTTTCGTGAACACACACCACACTGTCCCCAAAGTTTGGCTGTATTCCAAAGATTCGGAGAGGGGGGGGGGGTAAAAGTGCAAACAGGAAAGGGGCCCAGGTTATTATTGTGCATGCCGGTGGTGAAAGTGGATTTGTGGAGGGGCGAAGTTAGTGTTCCTTTCAAAAACAACTTCTGGGGACTATCATGGGGAGATGAACACTAATAATTTTATGTTGTAGTTCGAAGTACAGCTTCTTCCCAATCTGCTCCCAAACTCTGTTATTGTGTGTGACAATGCTCCGTACCACAACAAGTTAGTGGAAAAAATCCCAACATCAAGCAGCAGGAAGGTTGAAATGAAGTCGTGGCTGTCATGTCACCATATTCCGCATGCACAACGTTTGCTGAAAGCCGAATTATATGAAATATTAAAAATAAACAATAAAATTAACATCTAGCAGTGCTAACATTAAATTGAAAATTGGTAGTTTGCACCGCGATCCTTACTGCTCTTACTCGTGCCATGGTTCCTTTCATAGTAGTTGGCAACGCTGACTTAGCAGGGAGTGACGTCACTGCCAGGTTATTCCTTCCCGGCTGTAGTTCGCTGCACTTTGTTGGCACTATAGGTCTTTTCTACTCTTACGGCAGGCGCCCTACATGCTGGTAAAGGAAGTGGAGAGCGGGGGATACGCCGCAGACGTACCAGACAACAGCGTTGGCGTCGTGGGTTACGTAAGATTGTATTTCATTTAAACCTTCTCTGGAAGCCTCATATTGACCAAGGCATTCACTTGTTTTCACCAGTCGTCTACCCTCTGTGGTATTTCAGTATTGCACAGTTAAGCGAGCAAAACTTCCTGATGTGTTGAGGAAACGAGTTTGATCAGGAAAATAGGTGGCCAGCTGTTTGCAATAAACAGGTGGAAAACTCACGATTCGGCATGGAGGAAGAGCTCCATGGCCTGGGTTTCTACAGGGTAGACAGGCTGGGAGAGGACGGACTTTTGATTTGGATTGGAGAGGGGGAGGACTTGAGAGGAGAGGTCAGAGTGTCACTGGTCAACAAGCAAGGAAGTCCAAAGAAAGTTTAGATAAATAGTATTCATCATTATCATTCTTCAGATAGACAGGTATTTATCCAACCAATATGCATGATTCAGGTTTGAAGGTTCATAAAACCGAATGGGTGACCATTGTCTTTTCTAGTTGCTTAGAGCTCTTATTTCAGATTTGGCTTTCGTAGCCAAGCATTTAGACTTGTCATTTTAATGACAAGTGCTCTCATCATCTACGAGGATGAATGATGAATAAGCTACATCACCCATTGATTTATTGTGGGAGTGGTAGGTTTCGATCCCATCATTCAGTAGAATGATACGCAACGTCGAGGAGGGGAAGTGCAGCGCGCATCTCGTTCTACAGGCTGCTGCATTTCTTATCGATCTGAATTGGTTTCCTATCGCTCTCTTCCCCGCTCCCCACTTCCCTTGCCAGCATGTAGGACACCCGCCGTAAGAGTAGAAACGACCTATAGGTGTAGTGCAAGCAGGGTTTGAAAATGCCCGTTTTTTTTTAAAAAAAAAAAGTTTTTCGGGTTTAATTGGATTTTCCGGGTTTAATTGGTTTTTTCGGGTTTAATTGCGTTTTTCGAGTTTAATAGTTTTTTTTTCGGATTTAATTGGGTTTTCCAGGTTTAATTGGGTTTTGTCGAGCTTTTATTAATAAAATGTGAATACATGTAATATAATTCACTTTTGTAATTGCCACTCAACCCAGCCACTGCACTTCGCCGCCCGGCACACAAACTAGTAGACCACAAAAAACTGATAAACAATAGTAATGTTTATTTATTCTTTATTCTCTTACGATTTCCTGGTTACCTCTGTGCCTCTGTGGATAGCAACTTTGTATGTTTGAATTGATATTAGCAGATGATGTATCAATAATGGATAAATTATGATATTACAACTTTTGTCAGAAGCATCAAGTGATCAATTTGCAGGTGTGTACTATTATCTTCAGTCACAAGCATAATAAAATAGCTATAGTATTGATAGTATACACAGTATAGTATATCGAAAGAAACTGACTTCAAACCTGAGTTCATCTGAGTTCAGTGACTTTTATTTACATAGTTACTTACAGCTTAATACAGGGTCATAGGCGTAGCTACGGGGTGTGCCTAGGCACACCCTAATGGGCTGCTTTATCAAAGAGAATTAAAGACAGATATTTCAATAGGAGAGAAAATGTCATTACTTGGTACAAACGTGCGCATTATCGCCGATGAAACGAGTGTCTATAGATTTTCGATTTTTTTATGTCATTGGAGAAAGAAGATATTTACTGCATCCTACTCTGTACTACAGCGCCATTCTTCTATACCTGTCACAAGCTGCACGTGTGAGAGAGAGCTTTCTCCAAGCTACCCAAGTTAAAACTAAATTAAGAGCAACTCAGAAGCAGGATAGATTGGAAGCCCTGCTCTTGCTATTTGCGGAACAGGAAAAAGCTTATCTATTGGTGTAAATGAAGTTATTGATGACTTTAAGAACATTGTACCTTTTGACAGACGTCTCTTGTTATAGATGACGTGTATTTTGATGTATTTGTTTGTAACATTTATGAACATTTTATGTGTGTGTGATTTCTATGCAATTTGATTTTTTTCTACTACATATATTCAGAAAATTCCAACACTGTCTTTTAGTGAATTTATATTCCTTTACAAACATCAGTGCAGTTCCAAGTGAGTGTGTTGCAAAATATGCTATTAAAAAGGTACAAGACCTTATTTATTTTCTTTGTGCACACCCAAATATAAAGTTCTAGCTACGCCTATGTACAAGGTTATGTAATTTCTTAATAAAGATTAAACGTTTGTATTGGTGTACTGAGCTCTGATATTTCGTTCTACTTCATATCAATATTACAAGTGTTGTGCATTTTAGATAGCAAAATTAATCTCGAGTTATAATGACAGTCGTGATCGCATTCTAAGAATCTAAAATGCAATCTTCATTACTATACACCTCTATGACGTTCCTTCATTTCAGAAATCATTGAAATACCAAAGTTAATGAAAAAAAACACTGGGTTTTAAAATGGGGTTTTTCAAGTGGGCCTTGACAGCAAGTGTATTCCGGTGTCGGGTTGGTGCAAGGAAATGACGTTCAACCAAGTAGACGAATAGCGGTGTTCACGTTCAGAAGATTCAGAAAATAACTGTCTGCTACTTCAAACGCTCACGTGATCAGTTAGCACACAACGCGTGACCATGGGCGGAGTTGGAACTTTTGCTTTGGGGGGGCAGACTCTGGGAGAAGCATATGATGTACCTGAGGGTTGTTGAATATCCCCTCGCTTATAAGGGGTTCGGAGACCTTCCCCCGGAAATTAAAAAAACAACAACTTAAAAACACTAAGTTTTAGGCCTTTTGGATTTGAAAATGTTAAATTTCCTCGCTTAAGTAAACAAATATTAATTAGTATATTGGTTGTCATTTTTAAAAGAAGCAAGACAGTACGATTATTGCATTTTGCATCTCATTAATTTTTTATTGATACAATACTCGTATTACTTTAAAAAAGTTACGGTACAATAGTAAGCTTCACAAATTTTAGAAAAATTAAATTGAAAAGTTCTTTTGATGCCTCAGCAGTAACTGTTGACTCAACACAAAGTTATTTTACGTTTTTCTTTCTTCAAACTGTACACATCAATCAAATCGTCTAAGACCCGCTATTGCGGCGCAATTACCGCACATGCCATCATGCCAAACGTCAAGATTTGCGGTATGGCTTCATAACAAAAATGTTGGAATTGAACTTAATCATGTGTTATTTTTTTTTAGTATTTTTTAAGTTGGGGGGCCAGGCCAGAACTCCGCCTATGCGCGTGACACTTCACCACACACTACACCGCTCCAGAACGTAGTGCAAGCGGTGCAGACACCAAATCAACGAAGTAGACGAGCCAGTACAGAGAGACGGGGCTATTATACGAGACCAGCCCTTTACCCTAAATAAAGGTAACACGTGTCTCCGAGGACTATAATCTCCCTGCCTAGTTAAAAGCTGAGGCTTAAAGGGGCACTCAGCACATACATGGATAATACACAGGACAATAGGGCCCTACAGACGATTGTACTGGCTGTCAGTGTTGCCACAATCTGACGGCATAATTTCCCTTTCCAGTTTTTCCCTTCACTAAAAACCTTTAAAAAAATAGTAATAAATAGTACATAATCTGTACTAATCTGTACTATTTTTGAGTTTGGTGTCTTAAAATTTCCATGGAATTTTGGTAATTTTCATCCCATTTCGTTTAAAATTTGGTTCGAATTTCCCTTCATAAAGGGAAATTTCCCTTCATGTGGCAACACTGCTGGCTGTAGGTTTGGGTGCCAGAGCCTCGTTGAAACATTGAAATGATCGCTGTGTACTACGTGGAGGTAAGGTGGATTTATGGGTGGCTTCTCAAAAAGACACCTCTTTACCATGGATTGGTTGGTTGAGTTGTTGTTTTAAGTCCACTTTATGCACAGTAAGGCTAATCGGGACTGGACCTACAGTTTAAAGTGGGATCCGAACCACTTGTGCCTCCACCGGGTATCGAACCCGGGACCCCTTGATTATAAGGCGAAGACGCTACCACTGCGCCATCGAGGAGGCCTCCATTACCATGGGGTATGTTGTATAGGGGGAGAAGTATGTGCAAATTTAGACCGAAATTAACCATAAACTGAGCTTTTGATTTTTCTGGGGAGGGTGGGGTGATGAGGAAATTTTAGGTGGTGTTACGGGGTGTCTGGATAAATTACTGTATGCGGTCCCGGGTTCGACTCCCGTAGACAACCCAATTTTCTCATTTAATCTAATTTCGCAGCGGCCGTCGGTTTAGGATACCAGATAAAACCTCCGACTGCGCACCTTCCGGGTTCGAGTTCCGGAATGGATGTTTCTTGCAAGTGTTCCTTCATCAATTCATCTTATCTCTCATATTCGTCATCGCGATTAGCCAGAGGTGGCAGAATAGCTAATCGCTTCATTGATGAAATGATGAAATTGATGAAGTGACACTCACAAAGAACACGACATGATTCGAACCCGCGACCGGTGGCGTTGTAGCGCGTCGGCGCGACGCTAAATGACAAATACACAAACAGAAAGCTTTGCTGTTTTCTGTAGAGGAAAACCTGGGCTTGGAAGCGAGATTGAGTTTGAATCCTGGGTAGATCAATTTCATCTGCGCATCCTGAACGTTTCGACCAAAATTTAAAGAGAAAATTTGCTTTGTGGACTTTTTATGATAATCTGGGGAAAAATGGAGTACAATATTTTGGTTCGTAATGCAAAGTTTCGAGCGTGGTCACCAGCATTGATTAATTTGCGTTAAAACTATGTTCCTTAAACACAGGTTAAGCATTAGCCGCTTTCCGAGTGTCTCCCCATTTCCTGGAACAACACCATTCTCACATTTTTATCGGGTTCTTTTAACCCGTCCGGATCCCTCAAGTTCCCTCGGGAGAGAGCGCCTAGGGGAGGAGAGAGGACGGTTCCCGGTTCAGCAAGATTGATGACGTAGAGTCTGGTCCGATTCGTCAGGTCCCTCGGAAAACTCAGCGAATTAATCGTCGACGTACGACGGTTCGTGCGGGGAATAGAGCCCCCCCTCTTCCCCCCTAACGCTCTGCTCCCATTTCGCCAAGATGCTTTGGGAAAACTTCTCAAGTGGCAGAAGGAACGGGGCCAACAGCTTTTGAAGTGTTTCAAACTTTCCAACGGCGTATGCTGCGAGGGGACCGGCAGATAAGAAAGCGACAAAAAAAAAACGTGTTTGCTGAACGGGAATTATGGGAAATATTTGGGAGCTGAACGTGGGTTCCACGGGAATGTTATTGGTCGAGCGAATGCCAAGGGTTGAATTTAAAGTCCACTTTGTGCACAGATATCGGCACTGGACATACTCTGTAAACTGGTATTCGAAACACAATGGGGTTCGAACACGTGACCTCTTGATTGCTTGATTAATATGCACTTCGCTTCTTGTGCCACTTTTGGCTAATTTGCGAAGATGGGGATGAGTTCAAAATAAGTCACCACCACAATAAATCAATGGGTGATGTAACTTTTTCATCATTCATCCTCAATGATGAGAACACTCGTCACTGACATGACAAGTCAAATGCTTGGCAGTGCGAAAGGCACAACTAAAACTAAATAGCTTTACAACTAGAAAAGACAATGGTCACTCATTGGTTTTTATGAACCTTCGAACCTGAATCATGGTTGGGTTAGGATAATTACCTGTCTATCTGAAGAGTGATGATTGATACAAAGTAACGTAGAATAAAATAAACTAAGTCCTCTCTAGGCTTCGTTGCAGGTTGACCAGGACTCGCCTCACTTTCCCTCAACTCCTTTTCTCTAAGCTCTTCTCCCTCCTCAGTCCAAAACAAAAGTCAGTCCCCTCTCAGTCTGTCTCACCTCTATATCTCCCAGGCTATGGAGCCCTTCCTCCATGCCGAATCGTGATTTTTACTACCTCTATTGCAAACAGCTGACTCCATATACCTGATGGAACGTCCTATATCCTGAATACATCAGGAAGTTTGCATAGCACAACACTGTGCATTATTCACATACCACAGAGGTTGAGACAACTTAAGTAAACAAGTGAATGCCCTGGTCAACATGAAGCATCCAGAGAGAGTTTAAATAAAATATAATCTTATGGATTGATACGATATGATGAATGGACACTCACAAACATCCATGCCCAGGCCGGGATTCGACACCGGGACCCTTGGAGTCATAACACAACGGGACCTCTTGATTACAAGGCGACGATGTTACACTACACCATAGGAGAAGCCCGCGAATACCTAGACCTCAGCCCCTTTTATCGCTCAACGCGGTTGGATCTCTTGGTTAAAGAGGAATGATTGATTGATTTTGTTTTACTTCTCTGTTCTGCCACGTTTGGCTAATCGCGAAGATGAGGATGAAATGGACGAGCGAATCACAACACGAGCTCACAGAGGATTATACTGTTTGTAAGTCCAGACGCCAAAGACTCGCTAGTCTGCAAAAGGTAGTGCAATGTGTACTACGTGGAAGGAGGATTGACATTTGGGTGTAGAAAGGGTCACCCCTTATACTTCCTCGTGTAAAGTGGAATCCGGTACACTGTTCAAAATGCCATCACCGGGGAAAGAACCTGACAGAGCGACAATTTGACCACTACTTCACCGGGAAGGCTTTCACCTCATTCAACTGAACCACAATGGAAGAATCACAGACATTACCTTGCGATTTGACGCACACAGGAAGTTGCAGGCTCGACCAGAACTTATTGTTAAGAGGGATGCATTCATAATAATAATAATAAACAAACTTCATTATTTGGAAATGAACTCCATCTTTCATTGAATTATTAATTTTTACTTGTAGGATTTACCATTCAGACCACCAGATTATATACGTTACTGCCAGAAAACAAATAACTCTTTGAATCGATTCGAAAACTTAAACTATCACGAAACGGACGCGTTACATGGCAGGCCACTGTGTCTCTCAGTAATCGCATGTTTATGCGCGGTGTCGCCGTATCATAGTGTGAGAGCTTTTGATTTCTACCACTTGGCAGCGCCACCGTACATTGGCTGCGTTCAATGCAGTCCGCTTTTTAGCATTGACAAGGGCCTAGCAGGAAGGGAAATGGAAGCAGTGCTTACGTTAGAGTTAACATGAAGATGTAATGGAAGTCCCCGAGGGGGAAGCGGCTTCATATACCAGTTTGCCTCTCGTCGCGCGCATTGAGTTTGAAAGCTCCATACAGCGCAACGGGACTCAGTATGATAGCGGAAGTATAAATATTTAATTTTTGCACTAATGGCAACAAAATGTTATTTGGGCTGCAGCCTCCCCTTCATCGGCCGCTACTGCTCTAGCATACAGTGCTATTGCTTTACCAACAGATCTACCGAGGGTAGCCCTGGCATTTCAACATTTATAAACATTTTAATGTAGATTTATCACCAAAGAAATAACCTGTTTCAGGGGACAGTTCATTTTCCATGCACGGCAGAAAATACTACCTCCGTCAGTAGACAATGAAACTGGCGTTTTGGCTAGTTCCTAGACGCTCGGTGTACTATACTCTGTCCCGGGAAACTGTGGAGCAAGGTCGCGCATATCGGTAGAGACGGGGAGACAGCGAGTGGGCAGAGCAAATGAATCAGTACGCGCAGCCGCGTTTTCCCCTCCATGCACTCACTTCCCCTCTCGCACCTTCATTGGTTGAACCCTGCGCAGTGAACTTGTTTCCGTTCGCTTGCTCCAGAGATTCCCAGGACGGAATGTAGCTTTTTTTTTGTATGCCTTTATCTGGACCTTTTTAAACACACGCCAGTTGGAAACACTGTCGCCACTTCCGATCTGAGAACAGGCCGTCTGCCAGAGCAGCGACATCTCTCTATGCATCTTCCTCACGCCGAACCCGGAACATAATTACTTGTTTGGCAGCAAAATGAAGCGCATTTCCCGTGTACTTCCAAGGGTAAATATAGTTCTCGTTTGTCACCGCGAGAGGGCTATAGTGCGCTCGCTCCCATCCTCCATGGAAGCAACGTTCATTAGTTCGCCGAAAAGTAAACATCCACGCTTGTGTGACAGGGACACGTCATCTGGAATATCTCTTTTTCGGTCACGAGGAAGGACTCTTCAGCCGTGATGTATGAGACTAGCTTCCGGCGAAGAAACGCTACATTTTCCCTATTTTAGAGCAACGCGCTCTAAAGAGACGGAAGTAGATGTAGACACACACTGTGATAGAGAGAATGAGAGAGAGAGAGAGAGAGAGAGAGAGAAGGAGAGAAAATATAAGGGTAGCAGAGGAGAGAAAGGAAAATAGAAATGTAGGAATGTAAGGGTAAATAATATATATATGTAATCAGGCGCGTGCATTCCAGTACATCAAGGCCAGCAATGCTGGCCCACAGGATATCAGTTGCAAAATACTTTATTTCCACTATAATTTTTTCTATAATTATTTTCTTCCGTCTCAAAGAATGAACTTGTAGTCCTCGTAGTCAGTTTGCTTCCGAGCTGGCAACTCTTAGCACCATCTTGTGGCGATTTGACAAAGCATCTGTGTATTTCGCCCAACACTACGGACCCAGGGGGAGTAAGACAAGACAACTGGACTCTGTGACCTTGAACCATCCAATACCAGGCCAGTTTCTATTTACAATACCTTTACTCCCAATCAGCAGGGGCTGAAATGCAATCGCAGTACCATCAGTAAGTTCTGCTGCTGTAGCTACCGTAGTGTTGCAAACTGTACGGTTAAATATCTACGTAAAGATATTTTTGTACCATTGCTATTGTAATAATTAAAAGCTTTAGAACACAGTAGAGACGCAAAAACTATGATTTTTGACAAAAAAAAAAACATATTGTGCATGAGCGTGATGTTTTGAAAATGAAAACATTGAAAACAAACGACATTTTTATAAAGAGATAGCATGAATTTGCAAAGACAGAGAAACACCACTTTTCATCTTAGAATAGCCACTTATTAAAGATGTTTCGAAGTTAGAAAAATCTTATATATTCTTATGCTTAATTTTTCTAGGGCTGCTTGCTTCCCCAGGGATAAATGTCACCGCACGCCACTGATATATATATATATATATATATATATATATATATATAAAGAGAGAGAGAGAGAGAAATGTGAGGGAAGATGGGATTGATCTATGGAAGGAGACCCAGAGATAGGGAAAGAAAGAAATATAGGGATATAAGGGTAAATAGGGACAGGAGAGAGAGAGAGAGATAAATATAAGGGAACACGGGAAAGAGCTATGAAAGGAGAAATGACAAAAAAGAGAGATAAAGAATGACAGAGAAACATATAGAAGTGTAGAAGGGGAAATAGCTATAAAAGGGAGGGAAAGAAAGGAAAACGCAGATGTAGGAATGTAGAGTAAAGAAGGTCAGGGAAGAGAGAAAGACAGAAGAAGGAGGATAGAAGGGGAGATAGAAAGGAAAATACTGGAATCTAGAGATGTTGAGGTAAAGATGGACCGGAGAGGGAGAGAGAAGGAGAGAGACAAAAAATGACTGAAATATATGTATACTGAGGGACAGGAGAGAGAAAGAGAGAGTAGAATAAAGCAAAGGAATGGCAGACAATGACAGGAGGGGGAGAGGGAGAGAGAGCAAAGGAAGAGAAAAAGGGAAATATAGAGATGTATGGATAAAGAGGAACAATAGTTAGAGAGAGGGAGAGAGATAGAAAAGAGGAGACAGAGAGAGGGAGAGAGAGAAATGAAAGGATAGAAGTGGAGAAACAGAAAGACAGCAATTTACGGATGTAGGGGGTAAAGAGGTATTGAAGAGAGATAGAGAGAGGAGACACACAGAGAGATGCAGATAGAAATAGGGATAAATGTGTGGAGAGAGAAAGAGAAAGATTGATATACAGGGTGGCTCAAAAATCACTTAACACCCCCCGTACAAGGCCACTGCAACACGCAACATGGAAATGGTAAAAAGGAGCAAATTGGTACAAGAATTTTTACTGGTTAAAGATACATAAAAAAAACCTTCACCATTGCATTTCTCGTGAAATTCTAGCCTGATTTGATATATCATATCACCCCCTTCCCATTTACAATTCTAAAGTTGAATTCAAGATGGCGGACATCAAGATGGCCGCCGACCACGTGGGTAGCGTCAATGTGGTTCCCCCTTGGCCTGATAACGATTGGTCATCACCATTTCCATGTTGCGCGCTACAGTGTCCTTGCACCGGGGGTGTTAAGTGACTTTTTGAGCCACCCTGTAAGTAGGGATGTTGGGGTAAATAGAGATAGGAGAAAGAAATAGGGAAGGAGGATGAGAGAGACAGTGAAGTAGGAAGAATCAAATATGATTTTGGATATGTATAATTTGAAAATAAAATACTTTTTTTAAAATACCATGTTTCAATCCCCTCCCCTTTTTCGTACGTAGCTGGGCGTATAATTAGATATTGTGTGTTATATATATTGAAGTGAACCTTGTACCCCGCACAATACAAAACATACCTGCGCCACTGTACTCTCCAATGCAAACACCACGATTCAGGAATTGCACAGGCATATTGCATGATCCATAAAATCTTAAGAGTTTCCATTTTTTATCGTGAGTGGTTGAGAAATATTACGTGTGATATGAGGTTTACATCTTGCCAGCGGGAAAAAAAAACATATTTATGAGACTGGTCGAAGATTTACATTCACACGTTTCCCACTGCTGAGGAATTATGAGCCTCGCGTGATATGTGCTTCCTTTCGGTCTATCAACATTTGTTCCTCATGATCTGTTTTCCTGCCTTGCTCTTTAATAGCACAACTCCTCCATTATTAAAGATTTCTTTTGTTTCTTTGAAGAGGCCGTTGTACTTTTTTGTATTGCGTTGTTAGCTGCATGTGTCGCTGAACCATGATGAGGAATGAATTGATTGGGTTGCAGCCAAGAAGTAGTGATTCAAAACTATCTGAGTTACACTTACTGCGTTCAGAAAGTAACCCAGTTGCAGTTACTTTGCTCAGAAAGTAACTCGGTTACAGTTACTTTGATCAAGAAGTAACTCATTTGCAGTTATTTCGTTCAGAAAGTAACTCAGGTGCAATTACTTCGCTCAAAAAGTAAGTCAGTTACTGTCACTTCGTTCAGAAAGTAACCCAGTTGCAGTTACTTTGCTCGAAAGTAACGCGTTAAGAATTACTTCTATCAGAAAGTAACTCAGTTGCAGTTACTTCGATCAGAAAGTAACCCAGTCGCAGTTATTTCGCTCCTATTGTAAACAAGTTGAAGTTTCTTCGCTCGGAAAGTAAGTCAGTTACAGTTACTTCAATCAGTAAGTAACCCAGTCGCCGTTACTTTGATCAGAAAGTACCCCAGTCGCAGTTACTTTGCTCAGAAATTAACCTAGTTGAAGTTACCTCGCTCAGAAAGTAACCCAGTTGCAGTTACTTTGCTCAGAAAGTAACCCAGTTGCAGTTACTTTGCTCAGAAAGCAACTCAGTTACTTCGCTCAGAAAGCAACTCAGTTACCTCGCTCAGAAAGTAACTCAGTTACTTCGCTCAGAAAGTAACTCAGTTACTTCGCTCAGAAATTAACCCAGTTGAAGTTACGTCGCTGAGAAAGTAACCCAGTTGAAGTTACTTCGCTCAGAAATTAACCCAGTTATAATTACTTAGCTCAGAAATTAACACAGTTGAAGTTACTATGATCAGGAAGTAACCCAGTTGAAGTTACTTCGCTCAGTAATTAACCCAGTTGAAGTTACTAAGATCAGGAAGTAACCCAGTTATAGTTACTTCGCTCAGAAATAACCCCGTTGAAGTTACGTCGCTCAGAAAGTAACCCAGTTGCAATTACTTCGCTCAGAAATTAACCCAGTTGAAGTTACTAAGATCAGGAAGTAACTCAGTTAAAGTTACTTCGCTCAGTAATTAACCCAGTTGAAGTTACTAAGATCAGGAAGTAACCCAGTTAAAGTTACTTCACTCAGAAATTAACCCAGTTGAAGTTACTAAGATCAGGAAGTAACCCAGTTGCAGTTACTTCGCTCAGTAATTAACTCAGTTAAAGTAACTTCATTCAGAAATTAACCCAGTTGCATTCACTTCACTCAGGAAGTAACTCAGTCACTTGATTGGGAAAGTAACTCAGTTACTTCTCATTAATTCATTTACAGTTACTTCTCTTAGAGAGTAACTTGTTCACAATTAATTAGGCAGGGAGTACGTTAGTTACAGTTTTGTCGGTCAGAAAGTAACATAGTTACACTTACTCTTACTTTTACTTTTTGAACAATGTGTGCTTTCTCGTTGGTAATCTTGAACATGACGTGATGTACTTTCCGGAAGAGACATCAGAGACTGTTTCTAAGACAGGCACCGTCAGTCTTCGCCTTTGAACACCGAAACAATCCTTCCTTTAGAAATTATTAACTCGAAAGTCAACGCAAGATCTCGAAAGATTGGGATTTCAAAAGAGTTAATGAATTGAAGAGATTCCCGTCCCTCACATCTTGAGCAGTGAATTCATTTATCCGAGGTTGAATCACGAACCGACAGGACAAGAGAGCGGAAGTCTCTGAACCAGAAGAAAGGCGATAAAAGAGAATGAAAAAAGATAGGAAGTTTCGTTGTTTTGTGTTACTTTCATCTTTCCTGCACCTTCTTTTTTTTCTTTTTTAATTTCATGTTCATGGCACCGAGAAATCTACTATTTAATTTCGTCTGTCCAAACGTCAAGAAGAAAAAAGATAGAACTGGTAAGAGAGGGTAGGGGTCAGTGAGTAAGGTTCAAGAAAAAGAGGAGAATGAGAAACAAGAATGGGATGCAACGGAATCGGATACATAATTTAAGAGCATAAAAGATTCAGCTTCCCATTGCTAAAACCTCTCCTCCTTCTCTCTCTCCCTCTTTAACCCATCCTCTTCTCTGTCGGGAGGACAAATTAAGAATAGGGTAAAGGAGAAAGAATTACTTCCTCGCTTTAAGAATTGCATAAGAATAATATTAAGATGTTTAAAGGAGAAGATTAAGAAGGGCGGAAGGATGCTTTAAAAAATGGAGGAAAGTGGATTTGGTCCATTTGAGTCGGAGACGAGGATAATTTCTTTTTTACTCATTGAATATGTGATCTTAAGACCAGATGTTTGCATGAGGACTTTGCAGATCAGCTAAGTTGATGTTTCTTGTTGTTACATATGAATGTAGAATACACGATTGATTTAAATTATTTTAAGACCTTTCTATACTAACACACGTTTATACAATTGTCTTTCACCACAAGATTGTTCATTTTTTGGTTAATAGTCCCCATTTTTTTGTGCATTTGATATACAGTGAGATCCATGAGTAGCCTATTACCGTGAAAATTGTCCATCACCATGTTCGTGCACGTTATTTGACCCAATAAGAGCTTCAAAGAAAACTCCAAACAAGCTGTTGACGTCTGCACCAGCATACATAAAAATCCATCGCTTAAAAACACACGGGATGTAAGAGAAAAACTCATGAAAATGGTCATGGCCAATTTGCACGGTAATACTCATGGATCCCACTGTACGTATCGCCCATCACCACGTTTTATTAATATCCTTCATATTTTTTTTGTTATCGTTCATACTGTTTTATCTTTTTGATTTAGTCGGTGTTTTAAGTCCACTTTATGCACAATAAGGCTAATCGGGACTGGACCTACAGTTTAAAGTGTGATCCTAACCACTATGTCCCTGCACCGGGTATCGAATCCGGAATCCCTTGATTACAGGGCGACAAGGCTACCACTGCGTCTTACTGTTTTCGTATTAAAGGGCAACTTCACAATCCACTCAAATGTCAACCCTCTTCAACGTATGTCGTTTGGCGTCTGGATCCACTGGCTTATCCTGTGTATTGTCCACATGCGTTTGTGGTTGTCCCATGCCCAGTGCCGGATCTACAAATCTTGCCCCCCCCCCGCTAAATATTACCAAAGGCCCCTTCCACCTACCTACCTTCCTTTACCCCCACCACACATATATACAGTGGCGACGATTGGGTCCAAAAACCGGGGGGGCAAGGTGCCAAAACTGGGGGGGGGCATAGACAGTACATTTTCCTTTGTAGATAGGATTTAGCATAGTGCGGGGGCAAAAGTGGCGAAAATTGTGGGGCAACTGCCCCTTCGCTCCTCCTAATCGCCGCCACTGTGTATATATATAATGTATGCGTGTGTGTGTAATTCTTGATAACATTTTGACAAAGTCACATATAAGTACGTAGAGGATGATTCAAAAGTTCCTTAACACCCCCTATAATAGTAAAGGAGTTAGGCTGGGTACAATTGGTCATGATAGAAACAGATTAGGCTTAGGGGGAACCACATTGATGGCCGCCATATTGAATTCAACTAAAAATGTTGAAATGAGAAGGGGGTTACGTGATGACACTGTTTTCTCACACGTGGAAAATGATACCTTTGTTAAAATCATGCAGTCGTAACTTTTCCCTGATTAAAGATACGTTAAAGAAACCTTCACCACTGCATTTCTCGTGAAATTCTAGCCTGACTGAGTAACTACGTTCATTTTTTCACGTACGCGAACCCTCTATTATGTCAATTGCTGAGGATCCCCCTAAAGCCTTACTTGTCTCCGGACCCCCACGGACTGCGGGGTTTTGCGGCTTGTAGATCCGACACTGCCCATGTCATCTATCACCACTAATCCTCATATTCGCGATTACCCAGAAGCGGCAGAGAAGCGAAGAATAAATAAAACAAATTAATCAATGCTTTCGCCGTCATTTAACTTCTATTCCACTTCATCCTTAAAACTTATTTCCTTGTCTATAGCCATTATTCCTCCATTCCCATTTAGCTTTTAAACGTATTCACCTTCTACAATCTATTTTTCTGTTCTCTGTTTCGCCTCATAAATTCTTCTACATCTCCGCCATTCATCTTTTATTTGTCCATTGGTTTTATTTTTGACCTGCTATCTTGATTGGTGCATTACTATCGTTCCATAGTGTTCCTTACTTCCAATATGTGATTTTCGAATTCCTTCAACGTCTTGCTTTAATCTTCAAGCTTGCTTATGTCACGTTTAAATTTAGGTACCCAATGCTTTTCATGGAGGTATTGGCAAATTGTGAAAAGTACCACTTTTAAACATAAAGATATCCATAAATATACCTGGTCTTCTCCAGATGGTAAAACTCATGATCAGATAGATCATATTCTCATTGATAAGAGAAGACATACTAGTATAATTGACGTTCGTACACATAGAGGTGCTGACTGTGCCAGTGACCATTATTTAGTAATTGCTAAATTAAGAGAAATACTCTCAGTGTTAAATCATAAGCAACAAAATCTAAAAGTTCTAAAATTTGATACAGGAAAGTTTACTGATGAAAGAATTAAGAAAGATTACCAAATTAAACTGTCAAATAGATTTGATATTTTGCAGGATTTAAATGATGATGAAAATATAAATGAAACAGACGTAAATAAGAATTGGGAGCACATACGTAATGCAATAGAATCAGCAGCTAAAGAAAGTATAGGATACCATAAACCGAGAAAAAGTAAGCCATGGTTTGATAATGAATGTCATAATCTAATAGAAATAAGAAATGAGGCTAGACTTAGGTGGTTAAATAACTCTGATGATACAAATCTAAACAATTATAATAGAATAAAGCGAGAAGTTAACCGAACGTTTAGAAGTAAAAAAAGAGATTACTTGAAAAGCAAAATTAACGAAATTGAAACAAACAGCAAAAATAAAAATATCAGAGATTTATATAAAGGTGTAAATGAGTTTAGAAAGGGGTGGCAACCTAAAGTAAACTTGATAAAAGATAAAGACGGTGATTTTCTTGCTGACCCAAGCGATATTCTAAATAGATGGAAGAACTACTTTAATGACCTTTTAAATGTCCATGTAGGAGATAAGTCAGAAGTGAATGAAGTACACACAGCAGAACCTTTAGTTCCAGAACCTAACTTGACTGAAGTTAAAGATGCTATTAAAAGGCTAAAGAATAACAAAGCACCTGGCATTGATTTAATACCAGCTGAGTTAATTAAATATGGTGGAAATTCATTAATATGTCAAATTCATAAATTAATTTGTTTAATATGGAATAAAGAAGAAATCCCTCAACAGTGGAAAGAATCCATAATTGTCCCTGTGTTTAAAAAAGGTGATAAAATGAACTGCAATAATTACCGTGGAATTTCTCTACTCTCAACAACATATAAAATATTATCTAACATTCTTTTAACAAGACTAACCCCATATGCTAATGAAATTATAGGTGATTATCAATGTGGATTTAAACGTAACAGATCAACTACAGATCAAATTTTTCACATCAGACAGACACTTGAAAAAAAGTGGGAATATAATCAAAATGTCCATCAGCTATTCATTGATTTCAAAAAAGCATATGATTCGGTCAAAAGAGATAAATTATATAATATATTAGTAGAGTTTGGAATACCTAAGAAGCTTGTTAGTATGATAAAAGTATGCACCAGTGAAACAGAAAGTAAAATTCGTGTGGGTATTAATATGTCAGACAAATTTACAATTCATGATGGGTTAAAACAAGGAGATGCATTATCTCCATTGCTCTTTAATTTTGCCTTAGAATATGCTGTTAGGAAGGTAAAAGAAACTAAAGAAGGACTAAAATTAAATGGTGTGACTCAGTTGTTAGCATATGCAGATGATGTAGACTTACTGGGGGATGATGTGAATATAATTAAGAATAATGCTAAAATATTTTTCAAATCTGCTAAAGAGATAGGTTTGGAAGTTAACAAAGAGAAAACTAAATATATGCTTACAGGCCGAAACCAAGTGTTAGGTAATAATCAAAATCTAATTATTGATAACAACTCGTTTGAACCAGTTTCCAAATTCAAATACTTAGGAGTAATATTAACAAATGAAAATTATATTAAAGAGGAAATAAAAAGTAGGCTTAATTCAGGAAATGCATGTTACTTCTCTCTTCATAAACTTTTGTCTTCTCATTTAATATCTAAGAAACTAAAAGTTAAAATATACAAAACAGTGATTTTGCCTGTAGTATTATATGGATGCGAAACTTGGTCCCTTACATTGAAAGAGGAACATAAATTGAGAGTTTTTGAGAATAAAATCCTTAGGAAAATCTTTGGACCTAAAAGAGATAAGGAGACAGGTGAGTGGAGAAGGTTACATAATTTAGAACTACATAATTTGTATTCATGTCCAGATATTATTAGAATAAATAAATCAAGAAGACTTAGGTGGGCAGGCCATGTGGCACGAATGGGAGAGGAAAGAGGAGTATACAGGATTCTTGTTGGGAAACCTGATGGTAAGAGACCTGTAGGAAGGCCAAGACGAAGATGGAGGGACAACGTTGAGATGGACCTAAGGGAAATCGGTAGGGATGGAAAAGAGTATATAGATCTTGCTCAAGATAGGGAAAGATGGAAGGCCTGTGTTGCTTCAGCCATGAACCTTCGGGTTTAAGAAGGCTAGAGAGTTAGTTAGTTAGTTATTGGCAAATCCGATAAAACGGTTCCACTTGCCTCTGCTCAATTCTCTGTGTACATGGTGAGAGAAAGGCTCTTTTCTTAAATTTAGTTTTTACTTTTCATACTTGTTCACCCTTAAACACATTCCTGCCATAACTTGAACAACAAAGGAGTTAACATGAGGTTGGTAACCATGGAAACTTCCATTGTTGTTATTTGTGTTGCGATGCTGGATTGTTGATTTGTTAAAATCTTGAGAGAAGTGACTTTTATTTCACTCTATGCGTAGTGTTTGAATTCTTCTGGTTGCGGTTGTTAAAACACTTTTTTTGGTTTAACATTTCAGAACACGTGTTCCCTTCATTGGATATTTATTTGTAGTGTAATCAATGTTACAGTTACAACAAAAAGATAAATTCCGCAAGAAAGAAGAAAGGTGTCATTTTAATGGCGCCCACGGACCACGGAAACGTATAGAGAACATCAAAACAAACAACTTTTCTCAGTAACATTTTCCTCGTTTGTGCGTCGTTTCGGCGCCACACTCGTTCAAAAAAGGCCGTTTTGCCGCCTGAATGCTGGCAACCACACACAACATTTGATTGCATTTGTGACGTCATATCCCGTCGTGAAGCGATGCGTTCCAGGGTTGCCAGGAACACACATATTCTGTGAAAAATTACATAGCTACAATCAGCCACATTATTTAACGTAAAACAAAACGAGAAAACACGTTCTGTAATCTAACAGGAAGTAAACAAACGATACGAAAAATGGTAGAATGAAAATCGAATTCAAGTAAAAGTGGTCATATCGAATTTTGTCTCAGCTTACATGTCAAATATTTGCAAATGTAGTTACCAAGTTGGCATCTACAATTTAGTCTATCCACTTCGTCCTTCTGATACTAGTTGTCTGTGACACACTGAACAGATGACAAAATAGAAATGAAAGAACTCAAAATTCCAAAGGTAAGCAACACGTAATATAATGTATATTCAGGGCATTATGAGGCAAGTGGCAAAAATGTTTGAAAATACAGGGATATACTATGTAGTAGTAATACAAGCTATCCGACGACTGTGTTTATCTATGCACAGGATACACATGTAATAGTTTGCAACTGTGAACAGGACAGTATATTCGTTACTGACTCATCATTAGATAGTTACTGTGGCTGTACGTGTTTTAGCCGTAATGTAACAACGTGAACCTCGGATACTTCCCTTATCAGCACAAAAGTACCACATGGCATTTGGACACAAACCTGTATTTATCAACCTTGCAACGAGATTTGCAAATATTTGATAGGCCTATGTAGCTGGGCGTAAACAGCCACATGTAAGCTGTAAGTCCAATAAAATTTATTGTTGTTGATATTTGACATGTAGGCTGAGACAAAATCCGATATTGACACTTCATTCTGAATACGTTTTTTTTTTTACCATTCTCATATCGTTGGTTCACTTCTCCCTTCCCCGGAGATGACTGCTGATCTTCTGGCTGACTATGATGTTCGGTCTATTGGACGCGTTTCCCGATTCGTTTTACACCTAATTATGTGGTTGGTAGTTTGTCATTTTTCACAAAATTTGTGTGTTCCTTGCATCTCTGACGTGCGCTGTTTCGCCGCAGGAAATGACGTCACAGATACGATCAAATGTTGTGTTGGGTTGCCAGCATCCAGGTGGTAAAACGGTATTTTTTGAACGACTGTAGCGTCGAATCGACGCACCAACTAGGAAAATGTTACTGAGAAAAGTTGTTTGTTTTGATGTCCTCTATACGAATCTGTGGTCCGTGGGCGCCATTAAAATGACACCCTGTATAATGAATCTTGAATCTCAAGTGTGAAATATTCATTCCTTTATTTGGAACTTAACAGCTCTTATGCCATTTTTGTCCGTTACAGTATACATATAAAACCTTCATTACTTCCTTACATTTTAAAATATCCGTCTTTCCCCCCTCTAATACATAGATATTAGATTCAAAATCAACCACAAAAAAAAAAAAAAAAGTTCCCCTTTACAATTGTATGTTACACTTCCTTAAAAATGATAACAAACTATAACCAATCCGCACATCTGGATTAACAAACAAACTTAACAAATTTGTTGGAAACTGGAGCTTTATACAAGATAGTTCTCTCATGTTTTGAGTATTCCAGATGTTGTTCATCTGAACTTTCCCAGCCACATTCACATTTCTTGTTGTTCTTTATTCCAATTCTGGATAAATGTTGCCTAGTACACAAATGGCCCGTTCTCAGTCTATTAATTAATAGCTACAATTACATTTCTTGTAGCACTTACATGATGAAACCATGGTTTGTATGTTTTGAATTCAGCAAATGGTCTGTATGATTCTCCAACTGTTGGAAGTTCATTTCGACACCAATAAAACCATTCATTCAGAATTTTCTTCATTACTCTAGGGAGAAGATCCGTATAGTATAATGATAAGTTCGTAATATATGGAAGACACACTGCTTTCTTTGCACATTCATCTACATGAGAATTGTCTGTAATATTACTTGTGCTTTAACCCAAGTAAACTCAATGTTTTTTCCAGAGGTTTGTATTGTTTGGACTAATTGAATACAATTTATAATATAAAGGGATAATGTGTAAAGACTCTTGTAAGAAGATTTAAGCGCCTGTAATACACTTTGCGAGTCAATAAGTATTAAGAACATTCGGCAATTTAATTTTTGGACATATATTAAAGCTTGGTAAATTGCGTGAGATTCTGCTGGAAATATTGGACAGTCTTGTGGAAGACGAAATAATACGTCTGTTTTATGTTGTGGATCGTGAAATTACCAGCAAATGTTGAACTGAAGATGTTTCCGTGTATCTTTATCAATAAGAGACTATTGTTGTGACAGCAGCATTGATCAAACTTCAAATAAATATGTATATGATGATGGTAGCGTGTGTTCTTCAGAAATGCTAGATAAAGAAACTGTTGAAATGCTTGTAAGAACTATGAGTGTAACTGTGTTCAATAATCTGCATAACAAAGGAAAAGCAACTGATGGTTTATTGTATATTTATATCACTGATTAACGATTTACACATGAGGTTTCATGTTCTATCATCATTTTCTTTGCTTAACCCTGGAACACTATCATGTTCCAATATTACAGGAATCTATTTTCATCACAACCTCTACATCATGAATATTCTTTGTGAATGTTATTTTGTTTATTTTCCTTATATTGGAGTGTTATTCTTCATTTTAAAATGTATAAAAATGGTTTTATTAAACATAGAATATTTTAAGATAATATATTGATTGACAAGCCCGTACGTACATCAAGAATGAAGGCGGAAAGTTCAAACAATGAAAAACAAACAATAATAATATTCATAACACTGTAAATAAGGAACGAATGTAATTTTAAAGTCTTACAAGACTTCTAAACTTTAGTTTTCAAAATCTAAATATCCAAATCGAATTTACAAATGTCAAAATTACGTGAAAGATTCTTTGACGTACAGTGCACAACATAACAAACCAAATTAAGACGATCAGCGCTTGCACCCTCCTTACCACAGTGCTACCTCGCGTCTGACAGACTGCTTGAGACACTGCTAGGTTGAGGGGTGTGTAGGTGAGATGTAGGTAAGGGAATTAAGGGCACACCACACGTAAATTTTACGTACACTAGTGTTCTTGGGTTAATGCTCAGGCGTAATATTTCTCAGTCACACCTCGTATATATACTGGAGGTCGGTGCCACTTCTGCAAACTGCGTGTGAAACAACTATGCCGATTACATTGTATAGAGTACAGAAGAGTGTCCGAAGCGTGTGAAAATTGGAATTCACCAAGCCTTATACCTTTCCCTTCACTTTCTCCCCATTGCTCCTGATACAGCCTTCCCCGGAAGGCACGTCGAGGTCCCTTCAAAGTCCGGAGACTCATTTCCATGCATAATAGGCGACTCTTCAATTAGAGGCTGTACCCTATTGGATAAAAGGAAACTTTACTCTTACGCAAACGGACCGTTCCCCTGTTTTTCTGCAGTGTGTACTCAGCTAAGAGCCGGTCGAGGTCCTGTTCCGTGCGTTTGTTCCGAGTGGACAGTGGAGCAAGGACCGTTGCCCTCTGGTGGACCAAGGTTTTTTTTTTCTGGCGTCCCAGAAACAAGGGGGAGAAAAAAGCTCTGTCTGCGGTCCTTCCGATGCTCTTTTGTCATTCTGTTTGCGCAAAACAAGTCCTTGTTTGGATAGCATTACTCCCTTCCCCTTCAAAGACTTCAACCCCTTCCCCCCCTTCCTTGAGCTCTCAAGGTTTCTGACTAACTGACCTGAGGTCAACACTGAAGTAAAGGACTTGGCTACACCGAAGAACCTTGTTATAGTTCTGCGGTAAAGTAGTCAATTAGATTCATTGTTACATACAGGCTGTCTCAAAAGTAATACCGCAAACTGACACAGGTGAAAGTGCACGATAATAGAAGCAAAAAAGTCTCTGTAAACATGGGTCTGCAAACGAGCCGTTTTCGAGATAATCGCGAATGTGTAATCACAAGCCGCCACTGACTTCATTTTTTGTCAACGTCGTCCTAGTTGGTAAAATGCTAATAATGTGTGCAAATGTGTCAGTACAAGCAGCCATTGATTGCATTTTGTAAACACCGAGTGCTTTACTCCTTGCGCGGTCCGAGGTTTGCTCTTTGTTTACAATACAGAAGATTTCGGAGAGGTGGCGTTGTGATTAAACAAAATGGATACAATCAGTACATAGACTAATCGTACTGTGGGAGTCAATTTTCTTACTGTATTATTAGCACTTTAACGTGATAATAATCATAGACACATACATGTACAATATCCGTCCTGGCAGTTTCAGCCCACAATCATCTGTTTCATTTTCATATATCACTGTATTGGTAAGATAGAATAAACTACATTCTAACATGGAGATGATTACAGGGCCGTAGCCAGAATTTTATTTCGTGGAGGGCCCATCCCTTATGAGCACGGACGTCGCCAGAAATATTTGTAGAGGGGTTAAGGCCATAGATAAAACTTGATTAGTGCAAATAATAATTATTGTTATTTCACAATAATAACTATTATAAGTTATTAAAACTAAACCAATATCAATCCAAATCTATTGCTACTCAATCCACCGTATGAGTGAATAACACAATTGATGTCCATTATTTTCCTTACATTTTGTACAGTTAGTGTAATGAAAATCATAATTATTGTATTTTGTTATTAACTTTTACGCAATTGTTAGAAAAAGCTTTAACAGTTAGTGGTAAATTTTACTCATAATGTTTATATTCTGTGACTTCTCACAAATAAAACTGTATAAGTTTTGGAAGCTGTGGATACATTTATTCTTTCGATTAAATGGAAGAATATTAAAATATAACCTGTTTTCTCCAGGCCTTTTGCCTGTCCGGATTAAGCGAAATCCGGCTTACCGAGGCCCGGATTAACGAGGTTTTACTGTATGTTCATTTCACTTAATACATATCTCAAACGATCAGTATGAAAACAGCTATATTTTTGGTAAGTTCCTGCACTTTAAAATCCGCCCCTTGTTAATTATAATAGTCATGACAATTGCTTCCCTTTTAAAGGCACGTATTTCAGACTTTCAGCGAGATATTATTGAATAAAGCTGGTAAATGGCTTGTTTACCAAATGCAGATTCAACATGAACGCGGCACAGCGAATGGACAACGCGTCGAACCAAATGACAACGCATCCTCATTAACGAAATACTAATATAGTAATATGCACATGTAATCCAGGTCGGAACATAATCGAAGCTCCCAATCCAAACGGGGTGTAATTAAAAACAAATGAAACACGTCACGGAGATTATCAAAATTCCAAGCACGCCGTGGCGTGTTCATTAATCAACAGAAAACAAATGCAAAATGCATGTCGTCGTAATGATGCTGCCTGGTGCCAATTTTCTTTTTATTGTTAATGGCTCTATTTTGCTTAATCGGTGTTATCGGCGGATAACCATTGGTTCTAGATCCTTTCATATCTGCTGTGTGAATGTTAGCATGACGTGCTGCGAATTGCAAGGGTCCTGGGTTCGATTCCCTGCTGCGGAACGTTGTCTTATTCACCTTCTTGATTCGCTATTCGTTGCTATGCTGGAACCACATGCAAGTGAACCTGCGCAGAACTGCGTTTCCGGGGTATCGTACTCGCGCATGGAGGGGGGAAGGGTCAGGCTTCCTTATGGGCAGGGTGTTAAAGGCCCAGAAATTTTAAATAAATTCAATTCCGGTCCAGCAGAGAAAATCAGGAAGCGTAAATGGGTTCTGGACCGTAAAGAACCTTTTTATTTGTAAAGTATTTCAATTCGATCCAGAAACCTTTATCTCCGGATCAGTTTAAATACGATACAGGAAACTTTTTCAATTATACAATACGCAACTTGGACCGAATTTAAAATGGGCTAGAAAAAAGATTCCGGCCCTGCAGAAGAATCCAATAGAACCCATTACTGGATCTTTAACAACTCTGCTTATAGTCCGAGTTAAACGGATGGAGGGGAAGATGCGCGAAGGCTTTTGGCCGAAGGTTCTTTAGTTGCTGGTCGCTCTATATTAGCCTAAATGAGTGGCACGTAGGGATGTTTCGACCGCCGATTGAATACCTTCAGATCAAAAACAGATCTTTTGATAGTGACGTCACCAATTAATTTTCGTCGGGTCATACTCAATCCGCTTCTGTGGTCATGGCTGATAGAATTCTATATTTTCTATTTTTCTTTTTTATTTGTTACTAGTTCGATAGCTCTTTTGGGTATGAGTTTGGTTTTTCTTAGAATGTTTCTAAATTACGTGTTAAATGTTACAACACAATTTAATGACTAATAACATAAAAAACTTGACTATATTTGTATTGCCAAGTTAAACCTCAATGTCCATGTAACCCACCTTCAAGTTTCTTGTGAACACCAGTGATCTGCATCTACGTGTAAACAACGATAGTCTACATTCTACACGTAGACTATTTTATACACGTAGATAACGTAATCTATGTAAACAACATTACGAAAGGGCAAAGGGCGCTGTAGAAATAAAACAAAATTATACTGCGTATCAGTTGCTAATGTGCGAGAAAAACCTTTCATACTCTTCCTTTCATTTTCGAACAATTTCTCACCTAGGAAAAAAGCCTAACATTGGAAATATTTTAGTGTTTTGTTGAAAAAGGACTACTTTTGCTGCACGACTGCCATCTGTTGTCTTCTTTTGCATACTCTTTATTTTCTTCCATTGTTGATAATAGAAGAGAAGAGAAATTTTGTTGTAAATAGGATTCTTTTCAGTTCGTTAGGAACAAATATAGTTGAAAATGTTACTTTCCTTTCATGAAAGCCTTCAAAATTATTTTTAATGTACTTTAGATTGTCTACGTAGTCTATGTAAACTACAACCAAATGTAATCTACGTGTAGATTACGTGTATACAACGCATGTAGTCGTAAACTTATAGTGTACGGCACATTACTGGTGAACACTTTAATACATATAAAATATCAGACTATGTCATGAAACCTATAGTGCAAACCCTCTGCTGTCTCTTGGATAAGTGAAGTTTGTGAGTTGCAGAATGGTGTCCTTTAATGAGCAATTCTACATACTTTTCGGCAGGGAAATCTTTGAAGACACGAATGACTTTTCAATTGTTTGTGCAGTTATGCAATGTACTTGCAGAGCCAAATGACAATTTTAAAATTCCAATTAAAATAGCAGGGCAGACTGTATACAGCTCAAATTTACATGTGGTATCAACTGTTATTTACAAAACGACCTCGAGGCTGCAACACTAATCAAATGAGCTTGAAAACACCATATTTTGTTATTTTAAAAAACGGCGCCTCTTGCAGACTTGCACCAGAGAAGAGAAGTGATTTCTGTCAGCCTAAAACGTACATAAATTTCTCGGCAAATGAAAATTCAATATTTCTCTGCTTGCTTACCACACCAGCAACTTTACTAATGGAGGAGAAAGTTTGACAATGGACTCGGTTCGCAGGCAGACGTAGATTAGATTACACTGGGTTGTAGTTTACATAGGCTACGTAGACAATCTAATGTGTATTAAAATTAATTTTCAAGGGTTTCATGAAGGTAAAGTGACATTTTCAACTATATTGGTTCCTAACGAAGTGACAAGAATCCTATTTACAACAAAATTTCTCTTCTCTTCTATTATCAACTATGGAAGAAGATAAAGAGTATGCAAAAAAAAAACAGATGGCAGTCGTCAGGCAAAATTAGTATGTTTCCCATAAAACACTAGAATATTTCCTGATAGGTTTTTTTACTTGGTGAGAAATTGTTCGATTTTTGAAGGGAACGTATGAAAAGTTCTCCTCACACATCAACAACTGATACGCAGTGTAATTTTGTTTTAATTCCACGGCGCCCTTTGCTAAGTTATCACCTTTCGCCATGTTGTTTACATAGATTACGTAATCTACGTGTATAAAATAGTCTACGTGTAGAATGTAGACTATCGTTGTTTACGCGTAGACGCACATCAATGTTCATAAGTGACTGCACGTGGATCCTAGGACTTATTCTTCTTAAGATAACAGGTACTAACTCAAATTGAAAATGTATACACATCAGCAATAGGTCTGTTCTAAAATATGCAACCCTACATACAGAAATGTACTAGATAAGAAAAAGAAACTTTTTCTTTTGACTCTTCCATGTATATACGCGTACTATATGCTTTCTATTCCATTTACTTTGAAGCGGATTGCCTGGCAACAATGATTTTAATGATAACAATGATTTTCTTTTCCCGGGGATATTTCTTTTGTGGGCGGGAAATCTCCCGCACCATTCCCTCTGTTAATTCGCATACTGGGTGATTGAATAATATGCTGTACAAAATACATAGTACCGCGACGAAGGTTGGCTGCACCGCATAATGTGCATACTAGAGCGTGTACAGCAATCGAAGAGAATCTACAATCATTAGACGTGCTCTATGAGAGTGTAATCAGGAGAGAACTTAACACTCCAGCACTGGAAACCCCAGGGTAAGGACTCTGGGCTCCAGGTGCGTGTAATGTCCGCCTCTAAGTTCTCCAGGATACCAAGCCAAACTAATGGAAGCTCCAGCATCTACGAACTCTCCTTCGCTAATCCTCCATTTGCCATTAATGGCGAGGGGTTCCATAAGCTGGAAGCATGGAGCTTCCAGTCTCGCTCTCTTCCAACCGGATGATGATTCCAGCCCGTAACAAGATCACTGGAACTGGAGGCTCCAGTCGCTTGCATAGGATTTCGTGAGGGGATGAACCGGAAGGGCCAAGTGCATTGGTTTTCCTGTTTCAAAAGCGCAGCGAAATTATTGATTGCGTAATCGTCGTAAAGTCTCCTTAATATCAAAATCTATGGTCTCCTGGATGCAGAGTTATGGATCGTATAACAGTCGTTTTGGCGTTGGCCCAATTTCCAAGACACCAGCTTAAAGTTTGTTAGGCGAAGTGCTTATTTGGTTTGATTTGGTTAATTTGCTTCGCTTTTGGTTAATCAAGAAGGTGATTGGTTGATTTGGCCGACCATCGTCGCGCTACGACGTCATGAGTTCCGGGTTCGAATCCCAGTACGGGTGTTCTTTGTAAGTGCCCCTTCATCAATGTTATTGTTTCGTCACTCATCCTCATCTTCGCAGTTAGCCAACAAATTGAAGAAAAGAGAAATAAAAAGCCAAAATCAATTGAATGGTTTAGCTTACTTCAATTTTCTGCCACTTTTGGATAATCGTGACGATGAGGATAAATACTGTTAAGATGAAACCCATGAAAAAGCAGTCATAAACAGGTATGGACAATATTGTCTGGTTGTGAGTCCAGACGCCAGAGCCTCGGTAGTCTGCATGAATGCAGTCTAGGGTGTCCTACGTGGTTAATGTGATTGCGTCCTAATTGCGAACAGCGCCTTAATCGTCCTAATTGCGAACACATGAAACTGAGAAATATTTCTACGTCCTAATTGCGAACACATGAAACTGAGAAATATTTCTACGTCCTAATTGCGAACACATGAAACTGAGAAATATTTCTACGTCCTAATTGCGAACACATGAAACTGAGAAATATTTCTACGTCCTAATTGCGAACACATGAAACTGAGAAATATTTCTACGTCCTAATTGCGAACACATGAAACTGAGAAATATTTCTACGTCCTAATTGCGAACACATGAAACTCAGAAATATTTCTACGTCCTAATTGCGAACACATGAAACTGAGAAATATTTCTACGTCCTAATTGCGAACACATGAAACTGAGAAATATTTCTACGTCCTAATTTCCGAACACATAGAACTGAAAACATGTTTTTTAAAGACAGGTAAGGGTAAGACACGAGAATTCTGGTCCTTGCCAGCACCGAAGGAAGAGAGACTTTGAAGACCCAAACACATTTTTTTTATGGATGGAACGTTCAAAAGCTGTGCTACCCAGTTTTCTGATATAATACCATACATGGAGACTTGGGATGTACGAATTTAGAAGCAAGTGTTGTAACTCTAGTCTTTGCGTTTACACCAGACAAGTAAAAAGACACTTATTTATGATTGTTTCGATTAATCTTGAGGGAAATACCAGAGTGGAACCCTGAAACGGCGAATATTAACTTCGAGGCTTCTGCTATTTCTGCTTTAAAAGAGGTTTTTACCACGATTAACATTCACGCTTGTTTTTTCTATTTTACACAAAGTCTTTGGAGGGATATCCAAAAAATTGGCATGACAACATCTGACAAAGAAGATGAAGAAATTAGGAGGAGCATCCGTATGTGTGCGTCTTTAGCTTTTCTAAAACTAGCAGATCATGAAGAAAGATGGCTTCATATTTACGAGCAAGCTCCTCGTAATGAAAACCTCGTGAAGTTCTTCGACTATTTTGTGGACCGGTGGCTCAAATCCCCCTTACTGCCAAACGACATGTGGAACTGTTTCAACAGGACCCACAGGTCGCTGAGTCTCATTTTAAAAGAGCTAAAAGGTCTCAGGAAGTGTGAGAGAAAGTTGTAGGTCACAAGGCAGAAAAATGTATTCGCAATCAGGACGCACCCCTTCTAGTATATTCCTGTTCAGGCAGGAAGTGTTTGCAATTAGGACTGTTCGCAATTAGGACGACACCGTGCTACGTGGATGTTTGAGTGACTTACACCCGTAATCGCGAAGATGGGAATGAAAGCTGATTTTATTTATTACTTATCCTCGCTTTTCTGTAACTTTCGGCTAATCGCGACGATGAGGATAAATGATGAGATTAATGAAATAGCACTCACAAAGAACACCCCTGCCCAGGCCAGGATTCGAACCTGGGACTCCTGGCGTCGTAGCGCGACATGTAGGTCGGCTGCACTGTTAGGAGTTTCAGATTGATATTGATATACTTTTCTCTCATTAGGCTGTCTTATCAGTTCAAAAGTGTCATGAAAAGACTAGAATAGGAATAGGAATAGAGACTACACTACCGACAAAAAGTTTAAGACCACCAGGAGAAAGTGCCAAAAATCAGTAGAAATGAATGTATTTCGTAATTAATGTACAAGAAACAGATGTAAGAATCTGCTTGGCAATGTACAAACATGGGTACAGCCACTATACATACTAATGTCACCTCATATTTTGCTTTCATCAATATGTCCGCCATGGGCCTTAATGACAGCAGCGCAAACACGTGACATGCGCTCCAATAGTTTATCCTGATAGGATGGTTGAATGTTACGCAAGGCATCGTTGATGAATTCCCATAGCTGTTGAGTGTTGCTGGGTAACTTCTTCCTAATGTCCCTATCGATTTGGTCTCATAGCAGTTCAATTGGTGAAAGATCAGAAGACTGTGGTGGCCATGTCTGTTGCCTTGAATTCCAAATATCACATGCACAATTTGGATGTATGTTTGGGATCATTGTCTTGTTGAAAAATAAACCCATTACCAACAAGAAGACCACCAGAGGGGATGGCATGGTGCACCAATATCTGATGATACGCTTCTTTTACCAATATTCCCCCATCTGGTTTCCGGCAAAACATCCCCACACCATTACACTTCCACCCCCATGTTTCACTGTGGGAACAAGACACTCTTCTTTCATTCTCTCGCCGACCTTTCGACACACAAAGGTTCGCATATTGCTGCCAAATAATTCATATTTGGATTCGTCGGTCCAGAGTACCTGTTTCCAGTTATCCACAGTCCAACCTTGGTGCGTTTTAGCCCAGGCCAATCATTTCGTCTTGTTCACATGTCGTAACAATGGCTTTCTAGCAGCTACTCTGCCATGCAGCCCTTCTTCACGCAACCTATTCTTCACCTTTGACACAGACACAGGCGTCACTCTGCTGTTATTCAGGGAAGCAGCGATGACTGGTGCTGTTAGGTGCCTGTTACGTTTGCTAGTTACTGTAATATATCTATCATCAGCTGCAGACATTACATGAGCTCTTCTACTACGTACACGGTCAGCATGACTGTTGGTTTTACGGTATCTGTCCAATGCACAATGAACACCAGTCTTGGAAATATTCAGTTTTCTTGCTATCTCGCGTTCCGAATAAACTTCATTTTTCAGTGCACATATTACAGCACGCTTTTCAACTGAAATTGCCTGTTCCCCATGATGACGGGCCATTTCACACAGCTCCACTTATCTTGCACACCTCACACACAATAATGGGCCGCAATGTCACCTGCATGAACAGCAACTGACCCTGAGCCACTGATAAGGATGCGCATGAGGCTGGACACCGTACTGACCGGTTTCACGCACACAGCTGCAATGTTGCCAGCTTCAGCAACGTTTTTGTCACTTTCCATTTTGCCAACCACATGCTACACATTCGGAAAAAAATTGGTTTCGCGTCTTGCAAGGTTCAAACTAGACTGCATTGCATTTTCCATGTGTATCATCGTCACGTCTTTCTTGGACAGGAACCGTTGGTTCCATACAACACTCCATTCTGATTTTTTGGCCGTTTCTCATGGTGGTCTTAAACTTTTTGTCGGTAGTGTACCTCAATTGATTTCGTAACAACAGAAAATTTTCTCCCACACAACCCCTATACATTCAATTGGGGATTTACTTGAAAAGAAGTAACGGGCCCCCGTCTCGAAAGCCATAAAACAGCGGCGACGGGACTTGATGTGCTGACCATACATCATCCAATAAAAATACCGCTCTTGCAGCCCTTAGAGGGTTGTTGTGCCATTAAGTTTAGTTTTAGTATTCGAGCGTGACACTGGAAACTAAAACTTTAAGAAATAATGCTAAAAATAGGTGCAGTTTAGCATATAAGTTGTTGAGAAAACTTGTTTGAAAGATTTCAATGCGCAAAATTCAAGATGGCGTTAATTTTCAAGATGGCGGCGATAATCTTTAGCTCCTGCCTAAAAAATTGTTTCTAGACGAATTCCGGAAGCTCCCAAATACATACAATTCCCTTAAAAGGCAGACTTACCAGCTGTAGGCACAGAGATAGAGACAGAGTCTGCACTTGAAACAAAATGGCTGCTGCATTATGCAAATCATCTTCCTCCTGCTCTTTGCCAAGGTTCGCATTTGAATATTCCTTTAACTAACAAACCTGATTCGCCTTCACCCCTCTCTCCCCTCTGTTTGTCAGCAACATTAAATTACTACACCTCTACCGACATTTGGGGGAAGGGGGTTACCCTCTCCCCCCCCTGACTTGACGCCTTAAGTAACATGGAAGCTGTTGTTTGAGTCCCGAAGCGCTGGAACGTCTACTGTTACAACGAGCGCCGCCTGCCTGAACATTGCTGCGAATATTCTTTCGTCGAAACAATGTGAGATGGGGTGGCCAGGGGCGACGGTAGAAAATATGAATATTTCATTGGTTTTGTGTTTTAATTTAGTACCTGGAGAGTTATTTTGCGTTCTGAGAAAGAAACCGATTTATGTTACGAATGCTTCTGAGCGAAATATAAATAGGAATGAGTTGGGTGAAGGAGGGTATAGGGATATGAAGTGGGAAAAAACTAGGTCACAGAGAACCACAGGAATTTCCTGGAAAGATCTACAAGAACTGGAGTAAAGTAACAACATTATATAATCAAATGTTCAGACTACCAGGGAAATGAAACCATCGTTGAAAAGGACATTGTTAAGTTATGGAAAATGAAAGAATTGAAATAAGAAGTTCTCAGCAAAATATAACAATAGATTGAAGATAGACAAACACAGATTATAATAAGATTTGAAGCTTTCCTGACGACGAATGATGAATAGATTCTCTCGGGTTATCGACCAGGTGAGTTGCGGATAATATTCCAAGCTTTCGAGAGCTAACGTCGCTCTCATCTTCAGGGTTGAAAGCTTGGAATATTTTCCGCAACTCACCTGGTCGGCAACCCGATAGAATCTATTCAACAGATTATAATATAATGGGATCGAGTGATGGCCAAAAAAAAAGATATGCAGAAACCTCAAGGAAGAAATTAATGTCATGGTATACTTTAGCGAAACCAAAACAGCGGATCAGAATTTGCTATTTGGGTTCACGTTTAGGGTGGTGCAAGGGTATATTTAGAGCCAATACGACCATATATACTGGGTATTTATGAAACAATGAAGGGGTATTGAGGAAATTATGGGGTGTGTGGATAAAAAGATAAACTCATAGCCACGTTATGCCATTGAAATGGAACAAACGCATGTATTACAAGCTGGCTACTCAACGGGAATTCATTGAATTCCGGGAATTTGGCGTGAATTATTGGTTCTGGTAATAATGCGTGTATTCATACATTTACAAGTGCTCCAAGACAGGTTTTTAAGAGTTCAGCTTTTATTTTTATTGAGGAAGGAGAAAGAAAGATACGTGGAAAATGAAACAGAATTCTCTCAATTCGTTTACTTTGTTAGTGCCCTTTGCAAAACAATCTCTCTGACAGACGGAAGATTTTGCTAAGTAAATTCTTATACAGATGGCAATTTTTCGTAGATTAGGATATTCCGTAGATGTTTTTCGAGCCGGGGTATGTGAAAATGGCAAATTTAAACTCCGCACCTTAAATTAAATATATATACTGTTTAATTGAATTGAATTAGAATTTTTGGGTACATTGGAATCACAGAGACCCTTTATGTTGTTAATTTATTTGCGTGTGTATGTGTGTTGGTGGTGGGAAGCGGTAATACGTAAGATTGAGATAGGAAAAACATCTGCTTGTGCCCTTGGATTTTTGGAAAGTTCTCCTTGATAACCGGGAATTATAATTGAATTTTATCATGGTCCTAGGAAAATTAAGAATGTTAAAGAGAGAACATCGAATTAAGTTCATGTTGTAAGTTCTTGAAATTTAAGCAAACAGGAAAAAAAAAGCTTGGAGAGAATTTATAACATAAACACCACATGCACAAAAATACGTTGGAAGGAAAAGCAAATATGATGGTCGTTGTAGAGACAAAGAAAGTAATTTTATTAAACAATAAGAAGCAATCGGAGCCAAGACATGTTAACAAGATGTTGTACAAAGGAAGAGTCAAAATGATATGAACAATCGTATGCAAAGTAACAGCGAAATTAGATATGGTTATTAAAGATGTGAGTGAAAAAAGAGAATGAAGATATATTACGAAAAGTTTGACAACATTAAGGAACTATGAAAGTTACAATCGGTTATGAAACAAGAACAATTTTATTTTATATGAAAAGCGTGTACACGCAGTAAATGGAGTAATCGGTTACGAAATGTCCCAGAACGGAATTAAATATAGTAGAATGTATTACACAAAATTTGAGTTAAACACTGTTATAGGAAATGACTAAACACAGAACATAGGGCAGAGAGATCATGATTACTATAAAATATCCACAAGAATTAATTGGGAAACAAATTAAGTGAGACGTAAGCAATGAACATGAGCATTAAAAAGTGCAGCAAATATCAATAAGAGAAAGAGAATATGAGTCATAGTGGAATTAGAAAGAATGACTAACTAACTAACTCTCTAGCCTTCTTAAACCCGAAGGTTCATGGCCGCAGCAACACAGGCCCTCCATCTGTCCCTATCTTGAGCAAGATCTATATACTCTTTTCCATCCCTACCGATTTCCCTTAGGTCCATCTCAACGTTGTCCCTCCATCTTCGTCTTGGCCTTCCTACAGGTCTCTTACCATCAGGTTTCCCAACAAGAATCCTGTAAACTCCTCTTTCCTCTCCCATTCGTGCCACATGGCCTGCCCACCTAAGTCTTCTTGATTTAATTATTCTAATAATATCTGGACATGAATACAAATTATGTAGTTCTAAATTATGTAACCGTCTCCACTCACCTGTCTCCTCATCCCTTTTAGGTCCAAAGATTTTCCTAATGATCTTATTTTCAAATACTCTCAATTTATGTTCCTCTTTCAATGTAAGGGACCAAGTTTCGCATCCATATAATACTACAGGCAAAACTACCGTTTTTTTATATTTTAGCTTTTAGTTTCTTAGATATTAAACGAGAAGACAAAAGTTTATGAAGAGAGAAGTAACATGCATTTCCTGAATTAACCCTGCTTTTTATTTCCTCTTTAATATCATTTTCACTTGTTAGTATTATTCCTAAGTACTTGAACTTGGAAAGTGGTTCAAACGAGCTGTGATCAATAATTAGATTTTGATTATTACTTAACACTTGGTTTCGGCCTGTAAGCATATATTTAGTTTTCTCTTTGCTAACTTCCAAACCTATCTAGAAAGAATGGGATATAAGAATTATATGCAATTGCTATGGAATAAGTCTGAATAAGGAGGAGTGAGGGATAAGGAAGTACAATAGTTCAGGAAATACAATATAAATTGAATAATTGTGAAAATAAGATAAGTGAAAAAGGAAATATACCAGAATGCAGAATTATTTCAGTGAGTAAATGTAAGATAGAAATCAGGAATTGGTTGTGTTTGATGTGAAACAGGTACGAATAAGAAACGAATGGTGTGAAAGAAAATTGGAGAGGAAACAATGGTGTTAAAGGAAATCGGAATAAGAGTGAATGAAATTGAAGCAAGTTGGAATGAGACCGACCAAAATGGTAGCAAATACGAATTAAGCTGAGTGAAATTGAAGCAAAAAATGAATAAGGAAACGAAATTGAAGCAAATGGGAATAAGACTGAGTGAAAATGAAGCAAAAATTGAATAAGACAACGAAATTGAAGGGAATAAGACTGAGTGAAATTGAAGAAAATGGGAATAAGACTGAGTGAAATTGAAGCAATTGCGAATAAAAATGAATGACATTGAGGCACTAAATGCAACTAAAAGCAAAAAAAAGCAGTAAATAGTTCCGTGAGAATATGACCCGAGTTCGGTACCATTCAGAAGCTTCTGGGGTTGGCAACACTGAATCGTAACAAGGATTGGGTCTGAAAGCAAAGTAGAGGCACGCCGAGAGAGAGGAAGAGAGATGCTTCATGACGTAAAGGGATGCTGCTCTTGACGCCCCTCCCCCACCCCCCTCTCGACCCTCCCCATTTGCCAAGAGTCAAAGCTCGCAACGCAGGGCCGGAGTGTGTCGGTAGAACTGTTTTGTTCGGAAAGTTTACCTCTGCGTGGAGTTGGAAGGGAACACGGGCGCTCTGTCATTTATCGGGGTCTCATTAACTTAAATTTTTTTTAAAACTCCAAACGGACCGAAAACTAAAACACTCGTGCGTAACCCACTCTTCGCGGGATCGAGTTGCTCTTGGTTTTACATTTCCTGTAATTCGAGAGTACTATGTCCCACTGATTCCCAAAGGTTATGCTGAAACATGAACCTAACCTCGATGGCATTTGTACGTGAGCGAGTACAAGTACATGTGTCAATACTACAGTGACAAAGAGAATTGATCGCAACTTAAGGAAGATTTCAGACTGAAGTGTTGCTTCGAAACGAATCTTCAGAAATATACGCAACCTTTCACATCGAAACGACACTACAAGGTGCATATGTGTCTCGAACTACATCGTGGTTAGCACAGCGCGTTACGACGCCAGGGGTCCCGGGTTCGAATCGGAACGGGAACGGGAAACGGAGCCGCGATGGTATAGTCGTTAGGGTGTCTGGCTGGCACGCGGAGGCCGGGTTCGATTCCTGGGAAGGTTATAATTTTTCCAGCCTTGTCCCAGCGTAAAGCGGCTCTGGGGCTCACCCAGCCTCAACTAAATGGATATCTGGGGGCAACCCTAGGGGGTAAACACGGATAGAGCATGGTGCTGATCACCTCCAAGATGGCTGAGATCGAGAATGTGTGTGACCTAACAGCACATCCCCTAAATTTGCCTTCATGACACGGTGCAGTATGCATGGGGAAGTTTACCCTACCTTTACCTGGGAAAGGAAGTTTTTTTGTTCAGTTTAGTTGTAAGTCCACTTTATGTACATAAACTCTAATCGGGACTGGACCTACAGTTTTAAAGTAGGATCCGAACCAGTATGTGCCTACACCGAGTATCGAATCCGGACGCCTCGATTACAAGGCGACAACGTTGCCGCTGCGCCATCGGGGAGACACTGGATGTTTTTTAATGTCCCAGTGTCCTTTCATCAATCTTGTCATATGATCACTCATTCTCATCGTCGCGATTAGTCAAATGCGGAAAGAAAGCGACGGGAAGAAACCCAATTCAATCTGCTGTAGGAAGAATTGTCAATGAGAAGATTTGATTTCATTATTTTTAATTTAGCGTCCTTCTCTTAGATTTGGCTAATCGCGAAGCTGGACCTTTTGGCCTACTTTCAAATTTTTCTCTCCTTTCCAAGAAGCTCTACGATATTCCCAAATCTGTAAACAGTGGCGGCGATTAAGGGGGCGAGGGTGGGCAGTTGCTCCACCAAGTTTCTGTCACTTTTGTCTCCGCACTATAGTAAACCTTACCTACGAGGGAAAGTCAATTGTCTTTGCCGCCCCCCCCCCCAGTTTTGGAACTTTGCCCCCTTAGTTTAGGAACTTTGCTCCCCCAGTTTTGGAACTTTGCACCCCTAGTTTTGGAACTTTGCCCCCTTAGTTTTGGAACTTTGCCCCCTCGTTTTGGAACTTTGCCCCTAGTTTTTGAACTTTGCCCCCCACCCCAGTTTTCAAACTTTGTCCTCTAGTTTTGGAACGTTGCCCCCCATTTTTGGAACGTTGCCCCCAAGTTTTGGAACTTTGCCCCTACTTTTGGAACTTTGCACCCCTAGTTTTGGAACTTTGCACCCCTAGTTTTAGAACTTTGCCACCCTAGTTTTGGAACTTTGTCCCCCGTTTTGGAACTTTGCCCCTAGTTTTGGAACTTTGCCCCCTAGTGTTGGAACTTTGCCCCCCCTAGTTTTGGAACTTTGCCCCGACAGTTTTGGAACTTTGCCCCTAGTTTTTGAACTTTGCCCCCTAGTTTTGGAACGTTGCCCCCCAGTTTTGGAACGTTGCCCCTACTTTTGGAACTTTGCATCCCTAGTTTTGGAACTTTGCCCCCCCACCCCAGTTTTCGATCTTTGTCCCCTAGTTTTGGAACGTTGCCCCCCAAGTTTTTGAACTTTGCTCCTACTTTTGCAATTGCACCCCTAGTTTTGGAACTTTGTCCCCTGTTTTGGAACTTTGCCCACCCCCCAGTTTTCGAACTGTACCCGTAGTATTGGAACTTTGCTCCCCCAGTTTTGGAACATTGACCCCTAGTTTTGGAACTTTGACCCCTAGTTTTGGAACTTTGACCCCTAGTTTTGGAACTTTGCCCCCTACTTTTGGAACTTTGCACCCCTAGTTTTGGAACTTTGCCCCCTAGTTTTGGAACTTTGCCCCCCTAGTTTTGGAACACAATCGCCGCCACTGCTGAAAAATTACATTTGCTTAGAATTCCTTCTAGAGCATTCATGTGAATCTTCATGTAGTTTGCTTTCAATGTTATCTAGATACTATCATTAATTTAATAGGTTGCGTAGTCACGAAACTATTAAAATTTTCTAGGCAACCGCAGAAGCAAACTTCACGATCATTCACGCGAATGCTCTAAAATGAATTCTAAGCAAATGTAATTTTTCAGATTTGATAATATCATAGCGCTTCTTCGAAACGAGAGGGAAATTTGAAAGAAAGCCAAAAGGCCCAGCCAAGCCTTAATTAAGAACACCCAGGCAGAGATTCGAACCTGGGACCTCTGTCGCCGTAGCACGCTCTGCTAACCACTTCCCAACGCCAAACAGAAGGGTCTATCAGTACTACAAACTGTAATATTTTTTCTATTTATTTATTTATTTATTGAACTCAACAGGTACATACCTAATTACAGAGCCGTTATAATGGAGACATAGTGAATACATACATACATACATACATACACACGCATACACATAAACACACACACACACACACACACATATACTGTATACCACCATTTTATTAGGAAATTATGTGTTTAAGCTTAAGACAATGCCATTGTGTTAATAGTGGCTTTACTGAAGTCCCTTAGGTTCATAGAAAAGATGTCAATGGTGTTATTCTTGATTAGCAAGCTATTGTAACTGGTGCGCATTCTCCACAATGGAGATTTCTTTTCAATTTCAGATCTAGCCTTCTTAATAAGAAAAACTTCATTCTTGAGTCTAGTTTTCGAAGACGGGTTTCGAAAATTAATCTGACAGAGTAGATGTTCCCCATCTACTTCGTGATTTAACAACTTCCACAAGAATATTATTTCCTGTAACGTTCTTCTGTGACACAGCTTTGTAAACAGGCTTTCATATATTAGGTTTTGTAGTGTTCAAATGTGGGGTAAACTTTCTGAAATTTGTATTTCAAAAATCTAAGAAATCTTGATTGGGCTCTTTCAATTGCTTCACTGTACTTTGCTGTGTCTGTATTCCTTCTAACAGATGCATATTAAGAGTTTTGGTCTTACATATGAATAATACAAAACTTTTAGTGTCTCTATACTCTTGAAATCCCTCCCCATTCTAAGAATAAACCCAAGGTTCTTGAACGCTTCACTAATTATTTGTTCTACGTGTTTATTAATTTAGATGGACGTGAAGTAAATTACCTAGGATGGTCAAGATTGTATTGATTCTGCCGAGGATAGCAACAGACTGAAAGTTGATGTTGCTATGGAAATAAACTTCCAAGTTTATGAATGTCGGGGAGTTAGTTAGAATGGTCTACCAAGGCACCTAGGAATTGGAGCCGAGTGAGAAAACATACACAGATTTGTCAGGCTTCAGTTAATTTGTGGTTCGGGTGAAAAGGACATCGATGAATATAACGTGTGTGCTATGAATATGAATATATATATATATATATATATATATATATATATATATATATATATATATATATATATATATACTGGGTGGTCCAAAGTCCCGGAACGGTCACATATCGTGAGAAATACGCATCGAATCGGAAAACGAAGAAATACGTGTTTAATAAGTGAAAGCAAGCTATTCAATGATATCACACTTGATTCCCCACCCCCGCCCCCTGGGAGTGAGGCAGGGGGCAACTGTGAAATATTAAATGGAAACCCCATTCTGTATTGTAGAATCGGAAAGAGGACTTCATACCGAGTCCAACGAGCTATCAAGCATTCTCCTAGCTCAATTAGGAGCGGAGATATGGCGCTTTTAAATTTTCAATTTTTTTTTTAAAAAAATCAAAAAAATCAAAGGGACCCTCTGCCCCTAATTGAGAAACAGTGAAAGCGATTGCAGATTCGGAATCTGAACATCAAGACCTTTCAGTAGAGTATATGGTAGACCGTATGGCAGAGCGTCCCTTTGAATTTTTTTGGGTTCTATGAAATCTTCACGTGTTTTTTTTTTTTAAATTTAAAATCGCCATATCTACGCTCCTAATTGAGCTAGGAGGATGGTTGATAGCTCGTTGGACTCGGTATGAAGTCCTCTTTGCGATTCTACAATACAAGATGGTGGTTTCCATTTAAAATTTCACGGTTGCCCCACCCCCAAGGCGGGAAAAACACAAATGCTTCAAGTTTTACATAGATCTTAATTTCTACAAATACTCCTCAACGTACCAAGAAACTGGGCAGTGCCAATTACAGGGAAGCTTACCCTACTTGTATTTTGTATGTATACTTGAATTTTGTGTATACCTAGGCAAACTTGAATTTGTGTATGGGTAAACTGACTTTTGCGTCACCTGCTGTATATACAGGGCTATTCTAAATGACCTTCCCGTTTTCAAAGTTTAATATCTCACATTTATTTAGTCACAATGACACGCAAATTACTTGAAATGAAAGAAAAACTGAAAAAGTTTTAGTGTCTGGCAAAGCTGATGTTTAGTTATGCATTCTGCCGCTAGGGCGACAGTAAATCAAGATGGCTGGAAACTAAGACAGGAGAGCATTTTGTGTCCTGGAATTTCATGTACAACAGTCAGTTATTTGTGTCCAACGAAGTTTTAGGACGAAGTTCGGGTTAGATCCACCAAGCGGTCACTCAATTCGGAAGTGGTACAGACAATTTAAAGAAAGTGGGTGTATCTGCAAGAGGAAATCAAAAGGCTGGCCAGGAGTTAGTGATGAAACAGTTGATCGGGTGTGTGCGACTTTCATCAGAAGCCCCAAAAAATCAACGGTTCATGCAAGCAGATAATTGAACATTGCCCCCACATTGGCACCGGGAAGTCAGGAGGGAACTCAACAGAAGGTTACCAAATCAATGGATAGGACGAGCTAGTCGTGAGGATCAGGCTCTGCTTCCTTGCCCCCCCCCCCCCCGTTCGCCAGATATCACCACGTGCGACTTTTTTTCTGGGTTATGTTAAAAACCAAGTGTATGAGCCTCCCCTACCTAACAACTTACCTGAACTTAGAGTACGCATCCAAGAACCAGTTGCGTCCATTGACTCAGATGTTGGGAAGAGTGTGCCAAGAATTTGACTATCGGATTGGTGTGCCGAATTACAAAAAAATTATGAACAATACAATTAAAGAACATTATATGTCTTGCTCAAAGTGAGCACCTCCGTTAAGAATTCAGGCACGCAGGTTTTTACGGACATTTGGTCTCTTAACTCGTGATGTGATGGTGTCCTTGATGTGTTTACCAGCTGTAAAGATCCTCTCCCTGAGCTCTTCTTACGAGTTTACCGGTGTCTTGTCATGTGGCTCCAAATGTAAAAGTCGCAAGGCTTTAAATCGGGGGATCGAGCCGGCCAGGGAATCGAGCCGCCTCGGCCAATCCATTTCTTTTGGGTAATTTTCATCCAGCCACAGTCTCACGCCCAGGCAGAAGTATGGATGGGCTTCATCAACAATGATTTGATCGAGCCATTTTTCCTGCCCCAAATCTTAAAAGGCATCACTTATGAACATTTCTTGAGGAACGGGATGGCAATGTTGTTGGAGGATGTGTCTCTAGCTACAAGACGTGACATGATTTATCAGCATGATGACTGCCCAGCTCGATCCCCCATCGATTTCAAGCCTTGCGACTTTTACATTTAGAGCCACATGACAAAACACCGGTAAACTCGCAAGAAGAGCTCAGGGAAAGGATCTCATCAGCTGGTCAACACATCAAGTACACCATCACATCGCGAGTTAAGAGACCAAATGTCCGTAAAAACCTGCGTGCCCGCATTCGTAACGGAGGTGCCCACTTTGAACAAGACATGTAATGTTCTTTACTTGTATTGTTCATTGATTCCATTCACATGAAGATGAATGAAGTATTATTTCTTGTACACAAATGTGAATGTCAGCAACATTTGTACCTTGTTGGATAGCAGATGTCACAAGGAAGTAATTTAAGTAATTTGTACGCTTCGTGTCATACCATTTTTGTTATTAATACGTTGCCAATTAAACTAAGAGTGCAATTTTTTATCATCACTTGTAAGTTTAGACCCACCCGTTACTTACATGTGATTGTTATTTGGGAAAAACTTTTTTCTCAACGAACCACTTATTTGTTAGCTACCAGAAAATGCTGAAATAAGTTCCATACAAAGAGCAGTTTTTTCTCAATTCATCTTCTTATGTGGAAAATTGTCATTTTTTAAAAAAAACATTGAAATTCGATTATCTCGAAAACTACTAATTTTCGGACGGGGTATCATATGGTCAAATTTTTGCAAATTGTGTCTACTTTAACCCCTTTCAGGGAATACATCCAATTACCAGTCACCCTGTATATATATATATATTTATATATATATATATATATACATACATATACACGTGTGTGTGTGTGTCTGTTGTCTGCTTCTATTGAAATCAAATGGTGTAACGCCAACTACAGCGAAACGCGCGGAATTCCCGGTCAGAAGTCTAGGGTGGTAAATTTCCATTGGCCGCGCCTTCAAATGCCCTCTCGTGTAATTCCGCGTCTCTTCGTTTAGCTCCGGCAAGCGTCATGCTCGGCCCCGCTGTAACCGAGCATGGAAAATGTTCGTGGTTCGGTGTGTGGCCGCGCGGTACATGGGCGGACTATCCTCGGAAAGGCACGTGGAATTTTCCACCAGAAGGTTCGGTTTGGCGCGTTTCCGGCTTCTCAGTGGGCGATAACCTTTAAGTTTAAGAAAAACTAAATATGCTGACCAAGGCAGTCATTTATTTTATTTAAAACTTAAACTAAACGTAACGTTTCAACCTGGAAGGAGGCCAAGGAAATAGAGAAGAAAGGTGAAGAAGACACAATGAACTGGAATGGGGGACTGAAGTTAAACAAAGAATGGAAGAAGGTGTTAGAAAGAGTGGAAAGGACAAGAGAGAAAGAGGAGAGAAGAAGGAAAAAGAGCGTGAAACAAAAAGTCCAACCACATTCTATATGGAAGTGAATATGTTTAGCCTTTTAGGTGAAAGTACAGTTGACAAGGGAAAGCCACCTGCTAGAATGTTCCAGAACAACTTTCTAATAGTCTGGAGGGAGTAATGTTTGTGTATATATAATGCCCTGTTTTTGTATCTTGTTACTTTTGCACTTGATACAACGTCTGAAGAAGACCTTGCTAGAAGGTTGAAACGTTACGTTTAGTTTATGTTTTTAATAAAATAAAATACTGTCTTGGTCAGCATATTTAGTTTTTCATATCGTGGAAACAAGGCTTAATGGTGTTATAATTTAAGTTTAAGATAACATGCAGACTTCTGGCACGGTAATTCCGCGCGTTTACCTGTAGTGGGCGTTACACGATTTGATTTCAATAGATGCCAACATCGGAACTTCTGTTCGTTTAGCTGCCGCGCTTCAGTGGGGGATCAGCTTTAAGCGATATCTCGTCACCGAAGTTCTCGGATTCAAGTCCCTGCCTAGGCACTGGATGTTCTTCATGAGTGTCCCGTCAAAGTGACAGAAGAGAAACGGAAATACAACTACAAATGGCTACAGCAGACTGCCATTTTCAAAATTGGGATTGAAGCTAATCTGTCCCAGCTAACTGTAGTGCAGTCAAACGAAATCAAGTTTCTGCGCAAGTAGTGACTTGAGAGGGCTCAACCAATGAACGCGTGAGAAGTGGAGGGGAAATGAGGCTGTTGCGTGCACCAGATTTCTTCCCTTCTCTACCGTTATGCGCGGCCTTGCTCCACAGATTCCTGGGTAAAAAAGGTAAAGTGCTTCCCTGTGCTTAGCACCACGCCATGAAGGCGTATAGGGGGTTTGGGGGTAACGCCCCACACTTTCTTGATCCGGTCGTGAGTGGGGGTGATGTGATCAGCATCACGCCCCTGACCGCCTTTACCCCCATGGTTTCCCCCAGGTACCCATGTCATTCGACGCTGGGTGGGCGCCGGGGCCGCTTCCAACGTTAGAAAAGTTCCCGGATTGGAACCGGCCGGGGATCGAACCCGGGACCTTTAGCATGGTAGTCAGACGCGTTACACACTTCTTTCTTTATAAAGGAAAGCTACATTTATCTTTTTCAGGACTTTTCAGGACAGACACTCACAAACATCTAGGTCCGAGCCGGGATTGGAACCCGGGACCCCTGGCGTCGTTGCGCGATGTGCTAACCACTCCGCCACGGGGACCGACACTGAGCCACCGCGGCCACACAGATTCCTGGGATAGAATATAAATGTGTATGAAAAATATTAACCCTTAAATATCCTAAAAGTGACCATTTGTAGCTCGAAGACTGGGACAGAAATAGCCAGTACAAACATGCTATGTATTTAGCCATCATCGGTGTATGAGTAAACGCACATACCGTGCCCCACTCCTCTTTTCTCTTTTCTCTCTGTGTAAAGCAAACTAAAAACAGAGCGAAAATATAGACCTCCATTTGTATAACCCCCCTCCCCTTCCCCCAACGTTTTTCGTTTATCCTTCCAAATCCAATTTTTATTTCTCGTCCTGTTGCGTCTATCTGAACTCGACGCTAAAGCATCGATTACAAACTTCTCTAACGAACCGCGAATCAACGGTAATGAAACGGAGCTCGCTTTAAAAATAGGGAAGAAAAACAAACTGAAAAAAGGGTTGGGGGCCTACCTTTAACCGTGTCTCTGTTATCGTAGGCATCGCATTCTCGTATTACCAGATTTTTAATTTCGCATCATTATTTTGGCTATATCTCTGAAACGAATTATAAATTCCACAATTTTAGACAAAAGGGTACGTAACATTTTTTTTACAGAAATACGATACGTGCGTCAAAGAAGATCTTCAAAAGCCCGTATCAGAGGAAAAACGAAACAAGATTAAATAGAAATTCTTCAAACAGAAATTTATATAAGTTTTTTCTCCTTTTTGCGTGATGTTTCTGAAACATGCGTTACCGGTGCTTATATTTTCAAATTTAGACACACAAAGCTTAAGACTTGTACATTACTGAACATGTATTTAGGAAAGTTGCGATTGGCAAGATCGTCTTAAGTATTGTAGCGGTAGGGTTCGAGAGACCTCAGAACTATTGCTAGGGGTATGTAACTCGAACACCTGGGCTTATTATCTTGGTAGAGTCTCAATACTAAGTGGGAGAAGCTGTAAGGTGTAGACACAATTTGGCGCATAAGTAATGGTTAACAGTAACAAGATTTATTATAAGAATAGTTGTTGTTGATATATGAAGAATATCTCTACCTAAGTGTTATGGTAAGGGAGCTGCTTGAAAAGAAAGGTAGATTAGTGATACTTAGTAAGCTGTAGGTGAAGATCCTTGTCCATCTTCTAAGTGTCTAAAGATAGCATGGACTTGGCTGGCTGTAAAGTCATCTTGGGTTGGAAACTGGACAGCGCCTCTAGCCGCACTTCAGCTTTGCTGGTCGACTTCCCCACATCTAGTTCTACGACTAGGGTTTATATACTACGGGTGTGGCCGAAGCAATTATAGGCATTGTATTTCTGTTGCCTCGTGTCGTTCTCAGGAAGTGTAGAAGGTTAGAGATGCGTGGACAGAAGACTGATCATATCTAGTGTTGTTGCTATCGTGTCATTGGATCGTTCTCATGTGGTGTCCTCACATGTAGAGCTGTACCCATGAGGGGTAGCTGATCCCGATCTGTTCCTAGAAACCAATTCAGTAACCACAGTTTTCCCGTTGTTGCTGACCTTACTTCTCTGAAGGGTAGAGAGTGCATGTGGACTGAAGACAGACGAAGATAAGATCTACAGCGCCTTCAGTGCTTCCTGTTGTGATCCGCATCCAAATCCGAGTTTGCGGAAAACCATGAACGTGAGGAAACTTGCACGTTACAGTATTCACATTATTTTTGCATTCGAGAATTTTATTAACAAACCACGAGAGCTATGGTCTTATATTGAACACAAACCTTGGTTTTATCACAGACATCCGGGTACCAGACCGGAAACGTGGGGCTTATAACATGGGTCAACATGAAGCCAAAACTTTCAAAGCAGGTGATACTATCATGGTGGCGAGCATACCTTCATATTTCTATTGTAACAACTATTTTGAAGATTGTGAGTCATTGCACAGCACAAGATTGAAATTATTAAGTTGACTGAGAAGTATATTGCTCTACGTATTACATTCCACAAGTGAGTACAAATAATTTCTTCACAAAAATGAAACCTTAAGAAGCTCTAATGCGATTCCCCGCCATATTTCTACCAGCATCATTTCAAGTCTGTAATTAGAGGTCTGTGGGTTTTATAATGATAAAGGATATAGGAATGCTTTTGATTTCATAAATAGACTGAGAAGTGGTCGGTCATACCATAACTTGGCATCAATAATTGAAAAAAAAAATAATTAAATCCTACAAATTGTGACTGTGGTAATCAAGCGATGACGCTGTAATTGACATTATTTTTCAATTCCCTATTCATGCAGAGAAACGAAATATTTATTACAAAGCACTATCAAAAATTAATGTGCCCTTTCCAGTAAATTTGACTTCATTAGTATTGTCAGATATTCACATTGGGTACACATTAGACTTGCTTTTTCGAGACAAACTAATGTGAAATTGTATAAAAATTATAATGAATGACTGAATGCATACATGTAATTTAATTGATTGATTGATTTGGTGTTTTAAGAATGTATATGAACTTAATGTGTAGAAAGTTTCACCAAAAGTGTTTATGTATTCGAAATGTACGCTGGGCATAAACAGCCAAATGTTAAGCTGTACGTCTAGTAAAGTTGTTGTGGATGATAATAAGAAAACTAACTTTTGCTGCAAGCCGTTTTTGCTCATGATCAGACAAACGTTTTTGTTAGTTTCGCCAAGCAGTGGCGTAATGTTGGGTGCTCTGGATCCATGTTAATTCACAGCTTATTGATTACCACACTGGATTAACACTCGCAGTTGTGCCTGAAGACACGAGAAGAGGTTCTGCTTCGAGATTTAGACCCCCTTTAGACGAAAGCATTTTTTGTTAGCATAAATGCTACATAAATGCTTCCAAAAATCTTGTAGCATAGAGTACTTTACACGAAAGCATTTCTTGTAATATTTTGGTAAGCCTTTGCGATTACAATGTATAATATATACAGCACGAAAGGCACGTCGAGTTACACCATCTATGGTGAGTTTATGCTGTTTAAAATTGAAATAACTAAAATATTATTCCATACGTGTACAGTAAACGATATAAAGCATGTATTTAAGCAGCGCCATTGATTTGTACCTAAAACCATTTAATACGATACGTTATTCCTCTCGGTTGACTAGTTATCATGTTTTAAAAATGCGAAGTGATACATTTTTTACATCTCACGCGGCCGCCATTACAGCTGCACTCGTGACCTAGAGCTCGCTTCTGATTGGTTATGCTACGAAAAATGCTGCGGGAATAGAGTCGGTTCTTGATAAATACCATGAAATTTGCCATGGCATCTGAAATTCCATACGATTCTTCACTTTATACGATAGCATTTTGGTCATGGCACAAATGTTAAGAGAAATGCCATGGAAAACGCTTTCGTTTAAAGCAAGCGTAGGTAGGTAAAGTTGACCAAGGATATTCTCAAATTAAAGCAGTTCGAGTTCTTTTTCAACCTCGATCAAACATTAGAGAAGTGAACTAGAGATGATCTTGGTTTCGAATTGCAGGATACATTAATTGGGAAAAAAATCCATCACCGATCCGACCCTCTGAGGGAGGAAGAATCTTAACTAATTGCATCTTCCTTCGTAGGTCTCGGATTTCATTTCCAGGCCTTATTCATCCCCTGATTTCACCCGAGCAACCCTCTTCCCCGGATCGAACCCAAAGGACCTGCGTGGACCCGAGGACCCTTAATCGGGTTAACCGCTCGGAGTGGAGTCAGCAGAATTTTGACCCTCAATTAGTTAAGCATCCAGATGTGCTATAGTGGTGCTCTTTCCCCTCTACTCTTCCTCCCCCATGCTTTATATCCACCCCCTCCCCTTCGTGGAAGGGTGAGTTTGCGGCCTATTTGGGAGCAGTTAGCAAATTCTAGGCTGCAGATGGAGACGCACGGTGACCGCGATTCCCGAGGTCATCTTTCGGTAGGGACTGGGAGAAATTGTCACCGGTCTCCTCGATCGAAACCGCTGGGTAAATTTTCAACTTTTGGCTTCTGATGCGAGGGCGCTTGAGGTGTATTGTGGAGCCCCTCGTGGTGGAATATGAGCCCAGAACTAGGCTTTGTGCTTTGATCTCGATATGTAGAACATGGAGTGCATACATACCGTCTAAGGCAAGGTTGTTAAAGATCCTGGAATCCATAAAAATTCTAATGGGTTCTGTTGGGTTTTGTTGCAGGACCGAAACCTTTTTCTCTCGCACAATTTAAATTCGGTCCAAGTTGCGTATTGGTTCATTGAGAAAAGATTCCTTGACCTATTTAGATTGATCTGGAAAAAAGGTTCCTGGACCGAATTGAAATACTTTACAGATAAAAAGGTTCTTTGCGGTCCAGAACCCATTTACTCTTACTGATTTTCTCTCCTGGACCGGAATTGAATTTATTTAAAATTCCTGGACCTTCAACAACCCTGGTCTAATTGGTGACCTTCTGGCAAGGCACCAAAAAGTCAACCTATACTGCTTTTCCGGATTCTCTGGAGTAGCGACGCGCAGAGGGGAAAGCTTGTGGGCGGGGCCAGACTAGGTGGGGAAGGGTGCGGGATGAAAGCAACGAAGTGCTGCTGGTGTAACGGCCGTAAAGCATAACGCTTTCTGCTGCCAATTTCTTCTTTTATTCTTAACAATGGCCAGTGTATTGTTTTACACAAAGAACAAATAATATTGCACGTTTATTTGTCTTTTGATGCTACGAAGAACGAAAAAAAATTAAAACAAATTTAAACATACATTTTCAAAAAACATGCAAATAACCACAAACTATGAAACATCATGTATCAAAATGTGTTTTAAACAAGTCTGAAAAACATGTTTAAAACACTTTGTTTTAAACGTTTTAAACATTTGTAAAAAAACAAAGCCATGTGTTTTAAACTTTTCAAACAAGTTGTTCTCGAACACATTCAACACTATGCGGCGCTTTCCTGAATGCAGAGTTCACCTATACTTGCGAGCTGACATGTTTACTACAGAACTACTGGACCGCGAATGAGCAGTCGAGTCGCCCCATCCCGTGGATGCCCCTCCCCGCCGCGCGTTCATTGGACGAGGCGCAGACCCTTCAACATGCGCACAGAACGCTTTCGCGTTCTCTTACTCCAGAGAATCCGGGAAAGGAATATAGTGCATCCCAGCAACTGCGATGTTCCAGGGCAACGAGGCTCTGGCGTATGGACCTACAGTCAGAATAAGTCTCCGTAGGCCTGCGTTCTGCTGTGTTTGTACTTATGTGTGCTGAGTGCCCCTGTATAGCATCAGAATTTCACACGTAAGGATATATTAGTGCTTAGAGTGTCCCCGATGAGTCTGCGAATAGAATTAGGGAAGTGTTCTCAAGGAGCGCACGACACAAAGACCCAGTGACTTCGAGTTGTGTTCCAACGGTAATCCCCATCTCTTCTGAAAATATCTTTGCACGCCATCTGCTGGACACTCGCCATTTTGCGACATTAGCGATCCTGGCGGAGCAGCGGCAAAGCAGCATAAGCGTGCCAAATAAACTTCCCCGAGTTCATCTTTACATTGATGCCTCGTTTGAATTTTCTATCATAAACAGTTACGTCGTAATAACCGCCTAAAGTCGGTTCATTCTTTTTTGTTTACCCTGTATATGAGCTGGGTACAGACGGATACAACACGCAGGTGTCTAGATCTTCTCTGTGAATGGCAAAATATTCCTGTGAAGTCAAGTGTCAAGTAGTGAAGCGAAACGGGAAAATTAAGCACAGAAGGAAAGAAATAAGAATGGAAGAATACTGGGGTTACAGTGTGGGAGGCAGTAAAGCAATATAGAGTTCTGATATCTGCAGGAGAGAGAAGGGAGGGGGTTGCGGGGGGGGGAAGAAGACGTCTCCAGCGTTTCTGGATGACAGGTTTCCATTGACGTTTTGAAGCGTCTACCAAGGGAACGTTAAAGATGTGAGCTTCTCTTTTTACCCGTTTTTTTCTTCTCTTTACCTTCTTCTGTCCACCTCTTTTATTTAATATTTCTTTATCTCTCCTTTCCCTCCTTTGTCTGGCTCCATCTGCGATGCCAGATGCGGGGGACTGTCTCTCCTCGCTAGACGTGTCTCAGCGGAACAAGAACTACAAGTCTGCACCTACGGAAATGTAAACGCGTTAATTAAGGAAGGAGAGAGCATACAATGAGTAGCTTCAAACTGAGTTTGACTTGTACACCTATAAAACTGGAATGATGCCTGAATGACACGAAGCTGAATTCCCGGATGGATTTTTCAGTTGGACTTTAACCAAATGCACGGCCATGAAGATAGGCGTCTGGGCAGAGTTGCGCTGTTGCCACATGTGGGAAAAGCAAAGCGAGGGCGTGACAAGAGTCGCTGGTTCCCGCGCACTGTGTGGCAACGTCAATCGGGCTGCGTTGCCTAGTTCGAGCGTCAGACTGACCTTTCCAGCAAATCAGGGGTGCCCACAGGGGGATTGTTTCCCTCCAAATAATATAAAACTCAACATTTATATCTTTTTCCAGAATATATGTAAAGATTTTACAGCTTTAATGCAGAATATTTAATCCATTACATGAAGAAAAAAAAGTGTATAAGGGTATTATCGAAGATGGGGGAGATATATTCAACTTTTACATATTAGGCCTTAATTGAAATGTGTTTTTTTGGGGGTAGTCTGAATAAAATTTGGGGGGGGGGCAGTATCTAACTCTAGGTCTTAGATTATGGCGGGTATTTTAGTTAGAGGGGACTGAGCATTACATTGAGGGGGTATCCAATTCTTGTGTATTGCTATTGTCTTAGACTGTTCCGGAAATTCTGATGTGGAGACTGAGATTTAATTTTTTGGAGAAGACAATATCCACTCTTCAATATCAACAGTAAGTCTAAAATTGATTGAGCATTAATTTTAAAGCGAGAGATAGAAAGCTCTTGATCAAGTGTTAAATCTTAGATTGTCAAGGGATTTCTGTAGTGGAGAGAGAGTTCGAACATTAAATTTTGGAGAGTGAATTTAGTGATATGGTATCCACATGATTTCGACCCCGAATATGCCGAAGGAGAAGCTGGAAAAGACTGAGAATGTATTGACACCATTTTAAATGAATATTCTTGAAAGCCTGCAAAGAAATGGATGTAAAAATTTTCTTGCTCGCTTCACTCGCAATGGTGTGTTGTTAGGATGCGTGTTTGGCGCTTTGATGAGGTGAATGTGAAGTTTTTTTAACTATAGCTCCATTACAAGACAAGTGATATTATCGATTATGGTGAACGAGTTTAGGGGTGGTCTTGAGTGATGGGCCCCCTGTTTAGGTAAGGAGGAGCAGATCAAGTATACTGTTCCGTAAAGTTAATAATTACGCTGTCGTAATTAAATTGTGCGGATTGTTGAGGGCGCGAATGATATGATTTAAGGGGGGCGCATGACATGATTTGGGGGGGGGGGGGATGGGCACCCCTGGAGCAAATACTGTCAGTTTGTATCACATGGATTACAAATACCAACTCTAGAACTCTACAACGTGATCTTAATTTATCTGAAACCACTGAACACACGGGGTTGTGCTCGGACGTGGCAATAACGCGAACTTTTGCCACCCACCTAATTTCATAAACGTGCGTTTAGTTGTGTTGTACTTGCTCATGTACAATTTTTATCCTCACACGACATTCGTTACCGTACTTGTCTGTATACTTTTGTTTCCACAAGGCATTGCGCAGAGCAGACAAGCTAGGAAGATGGACGAGCCACTTGAGGATGAACCTCGTAGGATAATGCTACTGCTTTTATTATTTAAAATTAAAATTGAAAGAAAAGCATGGGCTAGATATTGACTCGAAAGTAAATATAGTAATCAAGGTACTGGATAATTCAAAATGAATGGTGCAACTTTACACAGTTATTACGACGTTACTATTTGTGATAGAAAATCAGACAAGTTGTCAATATAAAGAAGAACTTTGGAAGTTTTGCTCACGTGACTCACATTACAAAGATTCAATATGGGAACCACTTGTAACGGGGAAAAGGTAATCTTCCTATGCACGAGACAGCAAGTCTTTGTCAACGGGTTCGAAGGCACTAACAATTCACAGTTGTAGCTTTGACAAATCTTTCGGGAGGGTGAAGCATATGCATTACTACCAAAACACATACGGAAATGTCTTTGCACCATTGTGATTGAATCAGTGCTCGATAGCTCTTAACACACAATACGCCTTCTACTGGTCATTACCCATTATGCGACACTGGCGATCCTGGTGGAGCATCGGCTAAGCAGAATAAGCCCGCTAGGTGGGAATAAAACTTCCAGAGTTCTTCTTTATATTGATGCCTTGTCTGATTTTCTATCATAAATAGTAAAGTCATAATATATTCACCAAGCTTTTTAATGAACTCGGATATGTGTATTCATGCATAAGATTCGCACGATTCATTCATACAAATATATTTTGTTGAATTAGGGATTTAATATATAGGTAAGAAGGATCAAGAGTCTACCGGCCACCAAGTCGGCTACTGAACAGTCCCAGTTACCCTAAGTGACCTTAAGGCAACCTTTTCTTTACACTGCAGATCCGATGTCCATTTCCTCACGCCCCCATCACACCTTACTTTCCGAACTTCCCTTCCAGCGTAGCCAGGTCGTCTGCTGCAAATAATCCCGACCGAAGCGTTACGTGTTTATTTTTAGTTTTATTAAGCAAATATAAACGAACAGGAATTCTGTGGAGGCTGGCGTCTGCGTGTTTGTTCTTGTTCTGCAGTTCAACGGGATTTCATCTTCTTCTAGTCCCATTGTCAACAAGCGGAGAAGAACTCCTCCTGTCGAAAAATGATTTGTTACATCCCGAGCAGCATCGCACGAAGCAAGGGAAAGGCGGAACAATGCAACTTGCTTCGAGTCAGCGAGAAAAGTAGTGCGTTGCCGTTGGGGGGGCTACAGGGGAAGAGGTAAAAGTAAATGAAAATGTTTCTTCTCCCGTGTTTGTCCGGGAGGGAAGGTATCGCTGCAGCTCAACTTCTTAGATTCTTTCACAAAGCCCGAAAAAAGTTTCTCAGCCTCTTCCCAAAGACGCCGGAAAAGCGTACAATGTTTTTATGGTATGTATCAAGGTGATATCTTCAAAATTTATACTTTCGGAACGGTCATTCCGGATCCGTTTTCGTCAGCCATTAAGATAGCAGAAGGAACAAGACATTCAAACTTGAGGATGGGTTGCTGATTCTTGTCTGACCGGAATTCGTTTCTGGACACAGGTCGTCCCAACATTAAACATTAAAAAGAACTCATGAAATATACATAACATATTGCTTCATTGCAAAAAACTTCAAAGAATTAAATATTACGTCTCTGCTTTCGCTGCGTACTATCTTCTTTGTGATTACAAAACCACTTGACACTAAATAAAGGTGAGGATGATGCGTTCAAGAACAACATATATTTTGGCAACGCAGGGGAAGCAGCTGATTGCATCGCCCACACTCCCTCCTCTAGCTTACGACTGAAAGATGGACGACAGCGCCAGAGGTGTTTTATCTTGTCGATACGTAGCAAATTCAATGAAATATTAGGACCAGAACATACCCGAAGCTAGAATTCATTATCAGCAACAGCCATATAAAGGCGAGAAATTGAGGGAATAAAAGTCCTAAGGATGAATTTTTCAGTACATTTAAACTTAATTGTACAAGATGCTCAATCCTGCTAAAGAAGTAAAATTAATTGTCACTTTACACTATGTACATAAGCTATTTTTATGAGTTCCGAGTGGCTTCTGCCTCCCGAGCCCTCCCTCTGGCTACGTGCTTGCACCACAAATACATTCTACCCGTCAAATATTTACAAATATTTCCTCAAATTTTCAAACGCAGGTTTAGAGACAAACCCAGACACACACACACACACACACACAGAGAGAGAGAGAGAGAGAGAGAGAGAGAGAATAATTTCAGTTATTGATTACGCAAGGGTTGTTTTTTGCGAACACTTGTTTGGATAAAACTGGGAGAGAAATAAGTCTAAGCGGCCCTGAAATTTGGTTAATTAAATTGGTTTCACGAGGAGGGAAAGCTTAATGAAATGAGCTATGAACAACATTTTGGGATCGAGTGCACTTGCGCATACATTCCTACCTCCCTCCCCCTTCCCCCCGCTAATTACGCCGAGTGATGATTAAAATTCATGGCTTGCAAATTAGATAGATTTGAGTGAGGTTGGTGCACATGTATCAATCCGCGGGGGAAAAAAGCAGTGCGGAATATCCATTTGGCTATTTGGAGGTGACTGATGTGCGCTTAACCCCTTGGACACCCTGCGACATGTTTGTCCCGTGTTGATTCGAACCTTCTGCCATGACGAAGATTGGTAATAAGCAAAACTAACGAAGATCTTGACTGTGTACGCTTCGTAGAGTGGTATTTATTTAATTAATTACTTCCCTCGACAGTACTTCACCTCTATTTACCTCTATTTGTTGGTTTAAACACAACTATCATAAATACAAGCTAATATTACTGTACATACATAGACTTAAAATACAATAAATCAATTACGTAATTGCACGTAATCACCATAGACTCGAGCAATAGTTTGCATCTGTAAGATATAAAAATGTATATATTTGCATTCATAATGTTGACTCTATTAAGTTTTATATTAACTGATTATACATTTTGAATAACGATAAGCTTATTATGCAAATTACAAAGCATATCTTCTTATTTACTCGCGTTGAGGTCAAACCGATACATTTGGTATTTTTCTTTTTTGCTATTTACGTTCGTTTTTCTGTCGAGAAATTTCGAACATTTCTACATTTAATCTGAAAATAGGGATTTTTTCCCGTCTCAAACGTCAGGATTTTAAAACTTCCCTGTTCCAATACCGTCTCGACCAAAAATGTTCCGTCCCGCACACCACTAGCAATTTCAAAAGCGAAAAATTAATTTTAAGTCACAGTTTCCTGTTCTCCGATTGTGATATTTCTTGATTATTGTGTAGCTAATGATTTACTTTCGCATATTAATTCATTAAATATTTTGTTGTTCACTATTGTCACCAAAAGAACGCAAAATGTTTAGTGTAAAGTGCTAGCACGCTTTTTAAGAATTCTGACGAAAATAAATGGTTTGGTTCGAATCGGAAGCACAGCCATGCACGCCAGAAAAGTTCGGTTTCAATGTGATCGCCCCTATTTATTTACATAGTGTTTTTCTTCCGTTTTCTGGTGTACACAGCGGTATATAAGTACGATCGCAACCGCCTTCATTGTGACCATACACTAAAACTCACTTAACGTTTACACAGTGCACTGAAAGAGAAAAGTTTAGAGTAGAATTCTGCATAGAGATGATTTCGCTCGAGCGCCAAATAGTTCGTAAGGACGACGCTAGATAGCGTACGGAATTGAGAGAGAATAACGCTCGAACACTCAAAACGAGTAATTTGGCTGTGCGCATTGAAATTGAAACTTAAGTGAACATAGTCATCATCTCCATGTAAAAATGTAGTTTAGTCTATTTTACCAGTATAGTGAGATGTGAAAATGAAGGAGATGATTGTGGGCTGAAACTGCAAGGACGGATATTTTACATGTGTCTACGATTATTTTCACATTAAAATCTTCGATTGTAAACGATTGATTGCACAAGTTTCCCGTGTATTCCGAGTACAGTGGGATCCATGACTATTACCGTGCAAATTGTCCATCACCATGTTCGTGCACTTTATTTATAACAATAATAGCTTCCAGAATTAAAGCAAAACTCAAAACAAGCTGCTGACAACTTGTGCACCAGCATACATTAAAATCCAACGCTTAAAAACACATAGGATATAAGAGAAAATTAATGAACATAGTCATGGACAATTTGCACGGTAATACTCATGGATCCCACTCAGTGATGTGCCGTAGACTATAAATTTACGTCTACATGCGTTGTCTACACGTAATCTACGCGTAGATTACATTGGGTTGTAGTTTACATAGACTACGTAGACAATCTAAAGTGCATTAAAATTAATTTTCAGAGGTTTCATGAAAAGGAAGTTACATTTTCAACTATATTGGTTCCTAACAAACTGAAAAGAATCCTATTTACAACAAAATTAATCTTATAGTATAGTATAGTGTAGTATGCAAAAAACAACAACAGATGGCAGTCGTGAGGCAAGAGTGGTCTTTTCCCCATAAAACACTAGAATATTTCCTATATTAGGTTTCTTCCTAGGTGAGAAATTGTTCGAATTTGAAAGGAAGAGTATGAAAAGTTCTCCACACACATCAGCAGCTGATACGCAGTATAATTTTGTTTTACTTCCATGGGGCCCTTTATTAAGTTATCATCTTTCGCCATGTTGTTTACATAGATTACCTAATCTACGTGTATAAAATAGTCTACGTGTAGAATGTAGACTATCATTGTTTACGCGTAGACGCACATCACTGATCCCACTATACATGTACATGCTTTCCTATCTTTAGCGAACGTACGCTGAATGTTTATTAACAATATTTCTTAATGCACCTGTTTGCTAATTACAGAACATATTGCCATCAAATAAATGTAAACAGTTTTCCCACCACAGATTATCACATAATTAATGGAATTGGAAACTAAATAGAATATGGCTAAACTTAACATAACCGAACACCGCAATTACAATCCAGAGTGTATATTCACGAAATTATCATCTGTTGACTCGCATGTCGCTAAACAAAATAGACAGATGTGTCATTTTCCACGGCAATTATTGTCCAATAGATCCAATATGTAAAGTACAAAAAGAAACGAACACAGATGAACCTCAATTAGAATCTATAACAATATTATTGAAACCGCACATTGAACTGTGGTTCATTTTTTACTTCCCAGATATAAAACGAAATTTACTGCGTGATATGACTATTGTTTAACAAGCTTATTATAATTGTATAACTACGCATATACATACAATTTGTGGTATGGTTGTGGTATTAAAAAGCCATAGACTGAAACTCATCGACCCCAAAATAAAGAAAATATAAATTTCATATCAATTTCAATTTCACACGTGAAGCAATTAATAATTGTTTTCATGTTAGACGAGTACTCTGAATAAAAATTGCAGTATTTATTAGGGTGTGATGAATTTGGTGAAATATATGTTGTTGTTTTTCTATTTGGAGTGTGATGAACCCCTCGACAAATAACTGATTGTTATTCTCTTTCTTCAACAATACGATACTTCTTTCTAACGGCGAGTAAATGGATGATTTTTCAAGTGCGATTAATAGTTCACTAAACGAATGGATGCATGGAAGAGTCATAATACTAAAGTACTAATATTAGGCGCATCCAGAAAGTAGTTTCCCTGGGGTCGTGCACAAAAAGGAAACATTATTTCATTCAATGATTTATTGCCACAGATACAGCACTTGTCCAGTTACTTGTCAACATAATGCCCACCAGAATTAAGGCACTTGTCATAGCGTGGGACGAACTTCTGTATACCTGCGTCGTGAAAGTCCAGCGCCTGGGCGCCGAACCACTGTGTGATAGCCGTCTGAACCTCTTCGTCGCTGTGAAAATGTTGACCGGACAGGAACTTTTTTAGGTGCAAGAACAGGTGGTAATCACTGGAAGCGAGATCCGGGCTGTACGATGGATGATCGAACACCTCCCAACTGCACTTGTACAGAAGGGCTGCAGTGCGCCTAGCCATATGCTGCTTCGTATTGCCGTGCAGCAAAATCAACCCGGCACTGAGCTTACCGCGTCGCTTATTCTGAATGGCTCGTCGCAATGTTCCCAGTGTTTCACAGTAACGATTAGCGTTCACAGTCTCACCTCTGGGCAGAAACTCGATAAGCAGAGTAAGTGTAAGCGATTATTTTTGAGCAAAATAACTGTAACTTAGTTACTCTTGTAGAAAAGTAACTGTAACCGAGTAACTCTTGAAATTAATTGCAACGGAGTTACTGTTTGTGACTTATTCTTCAGCAAAGTAAGGCCCATGGCACAGTGGTTCGGATCCAACTTTAAACTGTAGGTCCAGTCCCGATTAGCCTTACTGTGCATAAAGTGGACTTAAAACAACAAATCAGTGAATCAATCAATTTAGCAAAGTAACTGCAACTGAGATACTGACTTAATTTGAGCATAGTAACTGTTACTGAGTTGCTGTTTGAGCAAAGTAACTCTCACCGAGTTAATGTTTGAGCACGTAACTGTTACGGAGTTACTATTTCAGCAAAGTAACTATCACCGAGTTACTGTTTGAGCAAAGTAACTGTTACTGAGTTACTATTTGAGCAAATTAACTTTTACTGAGTTACTGTTTGACCAAGATAAACTTTTACTGAGTTGCTGTTTGACCAAAGTAACTTTTACTGAGTTACCCTTTGAGCAAGGTAAATATAACTCTGCTACTATTTGAGCAAAGTAAGTGTAACTGAGTTTTCATTGAAGTAAATTGCCTCTGAGTTACTGTTTGTCTATAGTAACGGTTACTGAGTTATTCTTGGAGCAAACTGTTTTTTTAAAAAGTAAAGACTGATACGGAAGCAATGCCTCGAAACTGGCGGTGTCAAATTCATAGCGTTTTCCCAGGCGAATCTTAGAGCAAGCTTTATCAGGGCCGAATCCTTCTCCGCCTTGTGTGCCTTAATCGTTCTCCCCCACCCACCCCCACTTTCCTCCTTCTTCTTCAACTTCCTCGCTGTTCCAGACGTGTGGGATCTCCCTGGACACACCAGGCTGTGCTGGAAGGCTTTCGTTTCTCCAGGGGGTTCCTCAATCGATATACTGGCCGCTGGAGGGAAGGGGAGGCAGGAAAGATAGGTTCGGAGAGGCAGAGAGATCTCTCTACTCCCAACAGGATGGGATGCGATAGAATCCCGGGGGCGCTTTTTGGATTTCGATTTGAAATTCAACCCGGTACTTCGGCGGTGGTTATGTTCTTTGCTGATTTTTCTTACACTTTCATTCCACGTTAGGAGCTGCTACTCTTATCCTTCCGTCAATCCTATGAGTTCGATTCTTCTCTTTCGATATCTTGTGCGGAGTTCATGTTTGTTTCATCTTGATTCAGCCAGGGCTGTAGTCGAGATCCTTAATCTTACTCATTAGCGTTTATCTTATTCTACAATGCGTATCGCTTCATTTACACAGTGTAATGCTCTGGACATTACATTATAGTTATATGTAGGGCCCGAAACTTTATGTCCTATAAAACTGTAAAATATGTATGTAATTATATCATAAAAATTGAAAAATATGTCAGAAAAAGGTAGAAATATTCCCAGTAGATCCAAAAATATGCACAGCAGTACTTTCGAGTTTCTCATAATATGGGATTCAGTATATTCCCGGAAAGATCGAGTAGGGTGGGTTGGAGTATTAAATGAAGCCAGAATCCCGCACAACAATGAGAGAATATTTTCCCTCAATAATGTTTGTATGGCTATTAATTGTCGGCGGGATAAAAAAGGGGGGCTATTATCGTTCTATTTTTGCTTGGTAAGAAAAGACTGCATCTGCTTTTAAATTCTTCGTTCGTATTTTCCTTATCCTGGCATCGATAATATGAAATATCAGTTGCGCTAAATATACGAAGATAAATTATAAAATAACAATTACGAAATTATACAGAAATATGTCTTATTACTAGAAAATTGAAGAAATATGCTGCAAAAACGCGAAATTGGTAAAATATGTCAAAATATGTTTTATCAAGTTTGTCTATTTCGGCTGATTTTCATCAGGTATGTAAAGATCTCACCCCAGTACACGATCCGAAGCCAAATAAAAAGTATGTTATAACATAGAGCCCCGGGTCCTAGTTATCTGCTATTCACTTGGAATTATTTATTTATTTTATTTGGAATTACCGCTTTTGCAGTTTTTCCCATATCAATGTACTCTACATAAACTTACATTTTTTTACTTGCTCTACATTACTTTTAAAAAAAATCCACTTACTATACCGATATTCCACATTTTCTAAAAAAATGATAACAATATGTATACGACTGTAAGGTTATGCTCACAAAACAAAGATTCCAAACACCAAGGAAGAAAAATTGCACAGTTTATGTGTTTTGTAGAATGTCTCTCTTTCTTGCATGTATCTATCTATTGCACTCAAATATAATAAGGTTTATTTATATCTTCCTTATTGCTACATGTACAGTTTGGGTTTTGAACAATCCGAATCATTTGTAAATGACTTTTTGTAATTGTATGTCCTGACCTAATATGACTTAGCAATATTATCACATTCCTTGTACCTTTAACTTTTGTCAACCAAGGCCTGATTCTATTGAAATTAGCTATTCTCTGATAAAAACTTCCCGCATTTTGAAATTCACTTTTGCACCATTCCTTTCAGTTTCCCTTCAATGTTTTCTTCACCCTCGGTAAAAGGTCTGTGTACCATGTTTTCAGTTCAAGGACAGGTTGAATTTCCCTAGCTTGTTTTGCATACAAATCTACTATTTCGTTCCTTAAATTTTGATAATGTTCATTAACCCAGGTTCAATTAATTATTATATTTCTTCTATTCCTTAAATTCTGTAGTTTTTATACAGTTTATAATGTATGGAGAGCATTTAAATAAAGAATCGTAATTAGGCTGCATTGAATTTAATTCACTTTTGGAGTCTGTTAGTATTAATATTGTGTTTCTTCGTTTTTAAATTTGTCAAATAATTTAGCTGTCACAGGCAACTAGTATTAGATTGACAAATAGACTAACCCAGTGTTGAATCCAGTCACATTCATCCGGGGGATATCAAACTTCACTAGGGGGAACGTTATAAGCATAAAATTCTAATGCTATTGCCCCTTACCTTTGATATGTAATTAAATTGAGTATAAATTTTGATAAGACTGCAGAAGCGCGTCACCACCATTACACAGAAGATTGTTGACTGACTAACCGTTAAAATAGCTAACCGTTGAAATTCGTTATCAACGATTGAAACTCACATTACACCAGCTCTGCTGCTCTACACGTGTCCATTGTTGAGTTTAAATGAAATGGAATTTTATTATACAGGGAGGGCCAAAAAGATGTTACCACTGACATGGACATGTCGAGGTTACGGTTAGTTTATTTTTACGTATTTATTTTTCACTGTAATTTACATATGTGTATGTATATAGGTATGTGAATGGTAAAAAGTGTATCTCAAGGATGCAGTGCAGTTCAGTTCAGTAAACACGTACAACAACGTCGTCCTACATTCTCGATGCACACATGCTACAAATTGCCACGTAAGTGGTAACATCTTTTTGGCCCTTCCTGTATATTACTAGTTAGCAGTCATCAAAACGGACGATAATTAAAATTCGGTAATTATTTTGACTTTTAATCATAAAGATGTCTGGATCAGCGCTTATTATTAAGAAAATGCCAGAGAAACTAAGTTCTACATTAAATTAAAGTGAATGAGAGATAGCAAAAGTGAATTATGGTTGCCACATTTCCTAGTTATTGTCCGAATGCTTTGCCAGGTTATTGAAATTTTCTAGCAGGTAGAAAGTTTGTCAACAGACACAACATGGCCTCAATCCTGGCCAAGCATTTGCATAAAGAAATCACAAATCATTAGTTTCGGCTTTTTAAGCAAGCGGCGTAGGAAACGGGGGGCACAGGGTGGTGTTATCCATAATATGTATCTTTGATATTATTATATGACGCACAATTCCTCCACATATGATTTGAAATAGACCGAAAACAGCCTAAACACATCTTGGCGTATATATTTCTTAGGAAATGCCTTCCCTTAATAGACCTTCCATGTTGGCGGCCTGGTCTGAACCCATAAGATACGAGCCTGTGCTGCGAAATCCAATTACTCAAAACAAAAGAGCATCTCTTAAAAGCAAATTTTATTGTTTTCCCTCGGCCACAGGTTCTTTGTGCCAGTTTTCGTGGCGTTTAATTAAGAACGGGAAGCTGTTGCTGGATTCTTACGCAAGATGGCAGGACGTGTAGGCGTCAAGTTAATAGGTTCATTAGTGTGAGTAACGATGCCTTGCAGAAGTGCTGGTCTAGTTTAGATTCTTCTCGCTAGATGGCATAGTGCTAAGATTAATTAGATTTGACCAAGAATTCCATTAAGAGAAAAGAAAACTGTAAAATAATGCTAAATTTAGTGTACATAAAGGTGCTTCTAAAAAGTCGTCTAAAATATACTTATTTAGAAAAATGAGTGACGTGAAAACTATAGTCCGCCTGATGAGAAGGCAAATGTTATATTGGATGTTGTCATATTAAGATATGACCAAACACATTTGCTAAATTTCATTCTGTTACAAGTCAATTCCTTTCTTATGCAAAATATTAATATTATCCGACGTTCTTTCCATATGGTGGCGTTACTTATCTGCAGAATACTTAATATGTTGTAACTGATGTTACAAACCAAGCTGTTATCAAGAAGTTCTTATTTCGTGAAAACTTGAATTTGTCCGCCATTTTTTAATATGGCGGATTAGTAAGGGTGATCGCCGGAGGCTTTTGGTATGTTTTTTTTAATGTTATAGGGAGTTATGTACCAAATTTCAGTTTGTTATTAATTAGTTCATTTATATTTCCTATTTTGACTGCACTAAATAGATTATCAGGAGAATGCGTGAAATGTACAGTCACAGGCACTTCTGGGATCGTTGCAATCAAGAAACGTCCGTGGCTGTACAACATTATTTTGAAAGGCTATCATACCTAGATGTTTTTAATATGCCAATATACAGGGATAAATAAATGTTGTAAATGTTCAATGTCAATTTATGTCCATATTTTGATGTATTGTTTATGGTTCTAGTTAATTACAGATTGTGAATCACGGTGATTTTAAAGCATTTTTATCCATATATATAATCCCATCCTGTAGACTCGTATTAAATTGTTTTGGAGAATAGGCTCATCTCTATTCACGCTTCTTTAAGTTTAATTTGTTACTAGATTATTCATAAATGCCTTACTACGTTTTGACCCCAAGCTTTTCAGTGGCAGATCAAGCAGCCTGAAGACCCCGAATGTTTGAATGCAAGAAAGACTGTGCTATTTTAATCCAGTGTATTCAGTTAACATAAAGGTTTTTGCACACCTTTTCAACAACAAGCGCTCTATTTACGCGGGAGATGTGCTCCGTAATTTTGGTGCATATCTGGTGGGAAGAACTAGGTACTCGTACACGAATGTCTTTGTGCCATAAACGCAGATTCGTGGCTACCCAGATAATGAACCATCAACGTCATAAGTTATTGTTCCATCTGGAAACACAGGGAGTGATAAAGACTCCCTTCGCCAACCCTATTGTTCGCTCCATTTCCACTGTTGAACAGAATTCTCTAGGTCTCCGTATGTGTCCCGTGGATTACTTTTTGCAAAGGGATTCATGCCTCAACGTGAATCCATTCCTGCAGATGGTGGAAGCGCCGGGTAGTCGACAATATAGTTTTGGAGGTAACGAAACGTCCTTTATTTCCCGCAACTTTGTTGGGCGGAGGTTGAGATAAGCCTTTTTTTTATTTTTCCCGCCGTCTAACACTACCTCCCCCACCTCCCCCGCCCTTCACGGGGTCGCTTCCACCTTCGATTCGCCCTTTTGTCGAGTCGGGCTCGGAGCGACTGACAAAAGCTAGTTGCCGAGGAGACATGTTTCAGGCACAACCAACCAAGTCTGCACCTGGCCCTGAATGACGTATGTGGGCATCGTGTCAGCGACACGCGGCACTAAAGGGCATTAAGGGAATGTTGAATGTACAGGGAGAAAAGGGTCTTCAAATACAGAATCCAAGATTTGCTCTGGTTGAAGAGACGCTCAAGAAATCATTTGCTTTTTTGAAATTCCATTCACTGTCCAAGGAACTGCTCACAAAACTTTATCCGAGGCCACAAGTTAACCCATAAAATAAAATAAGTTAAATATCATAATTCTACGCGTAATTAAGCAATTAATTCAGTCCTTACACCAAATTAACTACCTGTTTATTTAAACCTATGATATCATTTGTTACATCAATATAGATCTTCCATCAATAAAGAGCTTTTTCTTGATAATGTTTACTCAAAACGCTTGTGGCAATACAGGTCTTCAAGAAAACTTAAAAGAAATTTTGTGGAAGTTTATTGTATCAGCAATACAAATCTTCTGGAAACTTTAAATCAGAAGATTATTAAGTCCAAACTTAATTATATTATAGGGGCCTCCCCGATGGCGCCGAGGTAGCGTCGTCGCCTTGTAATCAAGGGGTCCCGGGTTCGATACCCCGTGGAGGCACATGGCACAGTGGCTCGGTTCTCACTTTAAACCGTAGGTCCAGTCCCGATTAGCCTTACTGTGTATAAAGTGGACTTAAAACTCAAACTTCATTATAGTAGCAGTACCAACACATTGAAATACATAATCTAAACCTAAATTTTATTCTAGTAGAGGTACCTGAAATCTATAAACCAAAATACAGGTTCGTGTATGAGAGACTTAATTTTTTTTCGAATATTTAAACCTTGAGTTCAGCGTGGAAGTAAGATAGTTTCTGAAATCCTTACAGCTGGGACCAGTGTTGCCACGTGATGGAAAATTTTCCACTGTTAGATCTTGTTCCCACTCCTTTGCGTACAAGCCTATATGTCTTAACTACATTTATAACATGTTTGGTAAATGTCGTCGCTTTTCTACATCTTCGATTAACAGCGACGATGGGATAAATGATGAACCTGACCAGGGTTCGAACCTGGGCCCTCTTCCGAGAGGTCAGAAAGAAGTAGGTACGTAACAATTAATTTGTTTCACTTTTTTCATATATGCGAACACGGGACAATAAAAATACTACCACAGCCACCACTCATTACTATTGGATTTCTATAGATGGGCGGAAAAATTGTGCTAGAAAGGGAAGCCTTGCCTGTTGCAAAGTGGAATTGTGCCCTCAGGTTCTGGCAACACATCCAGGGACCAAAATGTTGCTCATGGGCCCTACGTCAGTATAGCTAATTCTGACAAGTATTCAGAAGTGAAGTACAGTAAAACTTCGTTAATCCGGACTCCGATAAGTCGGACTTCGCTTAATCCGGACAGGCAAAAAAAAGGGCAGAATGCAACGTTTTAGATGTGGCTAGAAGTCAACAAGGGAACCTCCCAAAGAAAAGAATGGAAAACCACTGCTGAAATTATTTTCCGCAAACTTTGTACTGTACTGTATAGTGTATTTAGGCCTATGCCCTTTATATACACTAATAAACGTGTTTTGTTGCTATAAACGGAGTTTTAATGCACTTTCTACTGTTCTTTTAGGTTATTTCAGTTAATCCAGATTTTCGTTACACAGGTCTACTTATCCCCCCCCATTAGTCCGGATTAACGAGGTTTTACTGTATTGAGTGAATTTGTTTGTAGCATTGTTACAAATATATATGCGTTGAACAGGTAAAATAGTTCAATGAACGATGCATATGAAATTTATGCTTTTCACACCTAGATGTTAAAGGCTAAAATAAGGTATATATAATATGACCTAGTACTCAATATGGCCTATTTGCTGTATCCAAGTATTTACATAGTTCATTAAACATATGACACTAGTATGTGATGACGTGATTGAAATTCTTGGACCTCGTGACTGTGTGATCTGATATTGCATACGAAAGGAAGTTATTACTTACTGCAACATCCAAGTGGCGAGTGGTTACAATTCTGCTACATATTATTATAGCTCTCAAATTGTACCTTAAAACAATGTACTTAATGTTGATTTTGATATAAAGTACTGATTATATCGAAGGAAAACATAACACCATGTAAGGTGGACTCAATATGGCCTACAAGGAATATATCGTGGAGGACATGTGCAAGTGTGACATTTGTTACTCTTATGTTCACGTAGAGTGTGCGGAACTCACTAATGATGATAAAGTAAGACATTTCATTTGCCCAGACTGTGAAGCGTAATCCATATTCTTCTGGTAACAAATTCTGACATTTCACTCCCTTGTTTATTGGTTTATAAACGATGTTATTTCTTTATGCAAATCTCATGTGCCATTATGTATATACTTATATACCTATAAAAAAACAACATTCTGCTACTTTCTTTACAATTTCTGTTGCATATTTTGAGTGAAAGAACAAATTATGTGGCCTAATTTAACTTTATAATAAAATCTTTCCTTCAGCCATGTTATTATGTTCCCTCTTTTGAATCTTGCAATTAGTTTTGCCTTTCTGACTTTATACACCATTAGAAATAATCTCAAACCTTAGGTAGGCAATATTTGGTTCAGGTACGCCCATCCCCATTATAATTCGGTCTGTATTGCACAATATGATGATAATGAATTGAAATAATGACGTCAATAAGCAGAGAACAATGCCTGTTTCGCACCAACATAGTTTCATTCCTTTAAACAACACAGGGTGTACAATAAAACGTAATGAAAATAACGATGGGCAATTTGACTACCATTATCTTTGCCGTTGACTGTACCTTATTATCTTTTAGTTATTTGTGTGAGGCTAGGTTTTCGTAAAAAAAATGTCTTACAATTGAAGCATTCCGCCGAATAACGCTGTATGGCACATTTCAGTGAATGCGAGAACAACGGATACAACCTGTTGTGTGTTACTTGCCTACAGTAGAAGAAACATAAAACCGTATGCAAACACAGTATCAATTTTTAGGCAACATCCGACCATATGACTGTTGTTGTTGTACCCTGTAGCCGCAGAGCCGTAGCATGATTCCACTGGTAACTCAGCACATTTCCAAAAGTGCCATACAGTGTTATTCTTTGGTATGCTTCAATTAACATGCGGCATTATAGCTTATACAATTTCCACTTAAAGTTCATAACGGTGATAGGTTTCTAAACAGACATGTGAAATAAGTTACCAATTTAAGCAAAGAAAGGGTACGGTATGAATGGACATAGGCGTATCTAGGCGGGGGAAGGAGGGACACTTCCCGTTCCAATTTTTTCAGCTTTACTAAAATTAAAATTTAGAGTTAAAGGTACTATTATTAATTTCCTCGGAACTGAAAACCAAAGCAATGAGTAATTTATATAATTTTGAAAATTTAACAGCTATTGGATACTCTGTGGAAAATATTTGATTCTGCCGCCCCCCAATGTTAGGTCCCAAGTTATACCATGCGAATGACACTTTCAGCATATGTTTACATCACAAAAATATTTTAGATTGTTAAAGATTGTTAAAGAAGTATGAATTAGGCCTATAAGTAGCCTATAAGAAACAAACGCAAAATGTATTTGGAAAGTTACTTCAAGGCATGAACTTGTGATAACACATACCTGGATAGTATCGTCATTGTTCACTTTGATATCAACAATGTCCAATTGTTGCACACGTTCCCGCGCGCTCATTACCTGATGATTAGAACTTTCGCAGTCCACGCTCGAGGAGTTGGCATATTTCGCTGAAAAGCCCCCCCCCCCCCCCAAGGAAACCAATCTCAACGGACATGTTTCTTGCGAGAAGTTAGTGTCTGGGTTCAAGTTGAATGTTTCCAATGGCGATGACTGTCTTTTGTTCCCCGCGAAAGGCACAAGCATAACACTCATCAAGATCTACCTCCGGGGGCTTTCCACAAAATCCACTTACAGCATGGAAATGCGTCTTGTAGACCCATTTTCATCCCGGAATCTACTTAAATGTGAAGTGGAGTTTGTCTGCCGAACTTGCCAGGAATTCTCTCTGTCTTACCTTCACAGCTAAAATGTTCCCTCAAGGTAGACGGTGAGAATCAAAGGTAAATGAAACTATTAGCACTTATCGCGAAACTAAAAATCTGCCAAAAATATAACCCCTTGTGAGGATCTACAACACTTGATGCTCGTCTGTGTTGACTGACTTCCTCAAGAGCTCTAGAATGGTCTAAGTCCTTGAATATCAGATCTCTGCTATCGTCATCTTCTGAGCAGCTGTGGCTGAGGCGTTCACGAATGGCTAGTACATCGTCAAGCGAGCTGAAGACATTGTAGAATTGCTCGTAAAGTTCATTCGAAGTTCAGAGTGCACAGGTCCTTTCTGGCTTTTACTTATTCTTCCATCACCCACCGAGTAACCTTATTTTCCTCAGAAAAGCGAAAAGAAGGAATGCATTGGTGGTACATGCGAACAGTGCGTTTACACGTAAACAACAATAGTCTACATTCTACACGTAGACTATTTTATACATGTAGATGACGTAATCTATGTAAACAACATGGCGAAAGGTGATAACTTAGCAAATGGCGCCGTGGAAGTAATGCAAAATTATACTGCGTATCAGTTTCTGATGTGTAAGGAGAACTTTTCATACGCTCCCTTCCAAATTCGAACAATTTCTCACCTAGGAAAACCCTAACATAGGAAATATTCTGGTGTTTTGTGGGAAAAAGACTAATTTTGCCTGACGACTGCCATCTGTTGTTTTTTTGCATACTATTTATCTTCTTCCATAGTTGATGATAGAAGAGAAGTGAAATTTTGTTGTAAATAGGATTCTTGTCACTTCGTTGGGAACCAATATAGTTGAAAATGTCACTTTCCTCTCATCAAAGCCCTGAAAATTAATTTTAATGTACTTTAGATTGTCTACACAGTCTGTATAAACTACAATCCAATGTAATCTACACGTAGATGTAGATTACGTGTAGACAACGCTTGTAGATGTAAACTTATAATGTAACGCACATCACTGCATGCGAACCACAACACACAAAGTTAGTTTCAAGAGATGAAACAATACATTGAAAATGCTTGTTAGTAGCATATGAGCTAAATTTTAGTAGTGCAATAATCTGTGAATCTACCACATTTTACACATCGTATGAAGTCGGTACGTGCAAGTATAGCTATTCCTTTTCTTTTTTGTGTGGGCTTACTAAACGTTCTTTCTGGAACTGTAACTTTCATTGTATAATTTATTCAAACGTATCATTGGCGCCAACTTATGTGGGCCTGTTGGGCTCGAGCTCACCCAATAATTTGCTCATAATCTACATATATATAAAAATGTATGTATGTGTGTGTGTGGATGTGTTTATTTGTTTGTTCCGGCATAACTCTCGAACGCCTGGAGCAATTTCCACCGAACTTGGTACACGTATCACTTGCAATCTGGAAATAATATTTTAGGGTAAGACACCCCTGCCACCCATAGGCGTGGGGTGGGAAGGGATGACATGTAAAAATAATCGAAAACCACCGATATTAAATTACGCACAAACAGACATCCGTGACTGTATGCAATCCGTACAACGATATTGTTTCTCGGGTTGTCTAACATTCAGGCTGTTCTGCGAATGCAATCCATAGTTCTCGTGAAACTCCCAATGCGGTTCAACTTCAAGTTTATCACCTATCGGCGGGAGGGGGGTGAGAGGGGGTGAAAAATAAAATGCCACAAATGACCTAGATTAGTATCGAAACCATAGTTTTCGGAGTCTTAAGCTAATTGGTGACGTTTACGAGCACATTTAAAATTAGTTACATTTTACACTATAGTTAGAATTCATTATTTTCCTGTCTAATACAAGATTGGGATAAATGAAAACCAGGGCAACGCCGGGTAATCAGCTAGTGTTGTTATATTTTAGAAATGAAATCCGCGCGTTTAACAAAACAAACAGTTTCATAATTATACACTTAAATAATTCTCACAACTTAATTACTGTTATTAATATTTTTTTATATTTCCAATTTGTTACTTGTTAGTGCTATATAATATTTACACTGCCTTGTTTTTGTGAAAGTGCAGGAGGACAAGGGCTTATGACATGTGCTCTGCGACAACATTAATGAGCATTTCTACATTCTAATTTCTTCATATAGGAGAAGTATTTATTTTACACGATAGCGCTCAACTAAGCTTATATTACATTTCTTGGATCTGTAGTGAAAGAAAGTAATAATTATTTTCCCACAATTGACGCATGCGTCACTTCAGATCCAAGAAATGTAATATAATCTCTCGTGTAAAATAAATACTTCTCCAATATGAATTAGAATGTAGAAATGCTCATTAATGTCGTCGCAGAGCAAGCTGTCCTTTTTCCCCACAATTGACGCATGCGCAGAATGCACCGCATGCGTTCAGGAGACGCCTCTGGTCATGAGTTGTATAATTTTATACAGCAAATCTCTGAGTCCAGCCCACCCATTGCTTTTCAAACGTTGATGCCACTGAACGGTATAATCTAATAACATGTATGTAACAAGCAGTGATGTGCGTCTACGCGTAAACAATGATAGTGTACATTCTACACGTAGACTATTTTATGCACGTAGATGACGTAATCTATGTAAACAACATGGCGAAAGGTGATAACTTAGCAAAGGGTGGCGTGGAAGTAAAACAAAATTATACTGCGTATCAGTTGCTGATGTGTGAGAGGAACTTTTCATACGCTTCCTTCCAAATTCGAAGAATTTCTCACCTATGAAAAACCTAACATACGAAATATTCTAGTGTTTTATGGGAGAAAGACTAATTTTTGCCTCACGATGCCATCTGTTTTTGTTTTTTTTTTGCATACTATTTATCTTGTTCCAGAGTTGATGATAGAAGATTTGATTTGATTTTGATTTTAAAATTTTGGGTGCGTCAGCACTAAGGCTATTTTGCACCCGTCACACTATACGGGCTCCAGCCCCTTACCGTTTCACATAACAACTCTAACGTTGCTTAAATAAAATCATAAAATATTAAAATGTTCTGACTTTCGTTAAAAGCCGAGGCTGCAAAGAACACTCAGCACAAATAAGGACAAAACACAGGACAACACAAACAAAATTATACTGGCCTTGGGGCCAGTCGCCAGAGCCTCGTTAGTCTTCAGTCCAGGGTGCACTGACGTGGAAGTGAGGTTGACGTTTGGGTGTACTACGTGGAAGGTCACCCCTTACACCCCGATGATAGAAGAGAAGAGAAATTTTGTTGTAAATTGGATTCTTTTCAGTTCGTTAGGAACCAATATAGTTGAAAATGTCACTTTTCTTTCATGAAAGCCTTGCAAATTAATTTTAATGCACTTTATATTGTCTGCGTAGTCTATGTAAACTACAACCTAATGTAATCTACGCGTCATAGTGTACGGCACATCACTGGTCACACGTAAGGAATATATTCTTATGATGTTATACGCGTTCACTTTGATATAGTTTGTTAACATTCCTAAGAATGTTATTTTTGTCTAAGTATCCTTAATATATCTTCTGTGAAATAAGGAGGCATGTAAGGATATTTAAATTTAAAGCAATTATGTATGTTTTAGAAAAAATCATGGACCAAAGAGGTTTAAAAGCTGTAAGGCCAAAAATAGCAGAATGAATGACGTACGCGATCACGTACAATACTGTTAATTTTACAATATGGCTTTCGTTGGCTACATGTTGTGCCCTCTTGGGGGGGGAAGGTATAAAATAACTCCCCAATCGCTTTTTCTGAATTTGGTTCAAGAATGTTTGACAGTAGGATCTCAATGTGTTGTACATCGTCCGATAAAGCTTCAGACGTATTCTTATCTCCGGACACACTTTATACGCTTTGACTTCGTTCCATGACGTAATCGGTTCTTCTTTTGTTCTCGCAGAACGCGTATTTCACATCGTAGACTTCCCAACTCCTTCACATCGTCACTATCTCCTTGTAACAGCACCGGAATCTGTCCATATGAACGATGGCTACGGTTGAAATGAAATGTATCACCCCGCACAACCCTTGCGTTCATCCCTCTACGAACATCAATCAGTAACCCATTTCTTCTACGTAGCGTTTCGTGGACACGGATTGGAAACCAACACAGGAAGTGTGCGTGTAGGAACTTGCGAAAGTGTAACAATGACGTCATGCAATGCTAAGAACATCGCTCTTGTATTGTGGCGAGACTGACAGAACTCTCTAAGTCAGCGGTTCCCAAAATGTGCGTCCCGAAATGTTTCAATATTTTCACTGAAATGACACTTACGTGTTAGTCTACATATGATGTTAGTACTTTTTTTTTACACATGAAATATTTCTGAATTTGGAATCTGTGTTTATTTTTTTTTAACTTCAGGCAAGCAACCTGACATCACTGAGCGTTGCAAGTGTTAGATAAGCGCACATTCTGACTTGGGCGCCGCGGAAATGTCTTCAAACACTACTTGTGCTGTGAGACGAATTTGTCCATGTTACCAGTCAGTTGCCTTGCTTTCTAAGTACCTTAGAACATTGGTTTAACTTATGTCATTAAATATTATGCTAACGTTTACATGAAATTTAGAAATACAGTAAAACCTCGTTAATACGGACCCCGATAAGCCGGACTTCGCTTAATCCGGACAGGCGTAAGGTTAAAGAAAGAAGAAGAAGCAGAATATAAGATTTAAAATTTGGCTAGAAGTCAACAAGAGAACTTCCCAAAGAAATGGCAGTCAGCCACTGATGAAATTCTCCCGCAGACTTTGTACTGTACTGTATAGTGTATTTAGGCCTATTCCCTTTAAATATACCATAATAAACGTGTTTTGTTGCTATAAACGGAGTTTTAATGCACTCTCTACTGTTCTTTTAGGTTATTTCAGTTAATCCGGACTTCCGTTAAACCGTTCAACTTATCCCCCATTAGTCCGGATTAACGAGGTTTTACTGTATTGTAAGAAAACCCAAAACAAAAACAGATATCGAACAAGTTGCACCGAAAAGTTGACAAAATTTCTATTTCCAAGTTCAAACTTAACGTTCATTAATGTATAAGCCATATAAGGCTGCATACCTTTCGACATAGATGTCTTTGATGACTGGTCCATTAATGGACATGAATGATTTTTCAATTGTGTTTGTTGCGTAGTTACGAAATGGTATCCATTTTCTTGGTGGGGACAATAGCATCTCTGGTAAGGCTAAAATAAATTTTCTTTTGCCGGGGATATTTCTTTGGTTGACTGGGGGAAGGATCCTCTGCATCCCCTCCGTTAATGTGGCTATGTTCACATTCGAGTATAGGGAAAGGTTTCATTGGACCAGCTAGCATAGCAAACTCTCATATCCGGGTTGCGACCCTAAATTTTCGGGGGTGGTGAATGTTAAAATGACATGTGAGAATATAAAGTTTAATCATGTTGCCAATACTCTAGTTCAGAG
>NC_139237.1:87049302-87261964 GCF_977018435.1 Lepisma saccharinum | reverse complement strand
GTTACTGGTTAATTGTAACGTTACTATCACTTTCCACACACACTAAAGTTACTAGTCAATACGAGTAGGGGCAAATAGACAGTACTGGGCCATCAATTGGGGCTCGGTGGGGCTCGCAGTGTTGACAACGCTTTACTCGAAAAAATCACCAAGGTTTTTGGTCTAACCTAACCTAAAAAGCAAAGGAACTGACAATTTTGCTTGAGAGTTCACAAACCGGAAGTGGGGCTCGGTGGGGCTCGCAGTGTTGCCAACTTCTTACTCGAAAAAATCACCAAGGTTTTTTTTGTCTAACCTAGCCTAAAGCAAGGAGCTGGCAATCTTGCTTGAGAGTTCTGCAACCGGAAGTGGGGCTCGCAGTGTTGTTAACACCTACTCGAAAAAAAATCACCAAGGTTTTTGTCTTGGTCTAACCTAACCTAAAGCAAGGCGCTGGCAACCTTGCTTGAGGCTTGTTTTACAGTGCATAAAGCAATTTTTGGTAACCTACTGGTATTTTTACCATGGCTTTTTACAAAAAAGAGAGGAGAGAGGAGAGAGAGAAAAAGAGAGAATTAAACAACCGACAGCCTACCTACAGCCTTTTTCTTCTTGGTCTAACCTAGCCTCAAGCAAGGAGCTGGCAACCTTGCTTGAGGCTTGTTTTACAGTGCATAAAGCAATTTTTGGTAACCTACTGGTATTTTTACCATGGCTTTTTACAAAAAAGAGAGGAGAGAGGAGAGAGAGAGAGAGAATTAAACAACCGACAGCCTACCTACAGCCTTTTTCTTCTTGGTCTAACCTAGTTTAAAACAAGGAGCTGGCAACCTTGCTTGAGGCTTGAGTTACAGTGCATAAAGCAATTTTTGGTAACCTACTGGTACTTTTACCATGGCTTTTTACAAAAAAGAGAGGAGAGAGGAGAGAGAGAGAGAGAATTAAACAACCGACAGCCTACCTACAGCCTTTTTCTTCTTGGTCTAACCTAGCCTAAAACTACTATTTTTTTTTGAGGCTTAGCCAATTTATATACTGGCGTAATATACACACACTAAACAAGGGGAGCCCGGGGCACTGCCGTAAAAGAGAGAGAGATTTATGGCTGGCAACAGTAATAAGCGAATGCGCCATATCGTAATTTTCCAACTCCGTATATCGTGATTTTTGTAAACCTCTCTCGGGGGGCGATGTGCCACACACACACATACACGCACACACACACACACGCGTGCGCGCGCTTGGCCCCTATAACTCCGCCAGGAGTGCGTGGTGCCCAACTAAAAAAATAAAGGTTTTCTCGTACGGCCTTCGAACGTAAAATTGATTGACGTGGGGGCGAATCTCTTCGGGGATGTTCTTCAATTCGTATATTTGCCTGTACATGCTATTTATTATTAATTTAGCTGTGTTCTGTTTGGCGTCTATTTCGAGCAGTTTGCCCGGCGGCAAAGTTTTATTGTTCTTAAATTTTTTGATTTTTTTACGCAAGGCCATAATTTTACGTATGCACGTGACATTAAACGTGTTCTATGAGAAATACACGTGAAGATCAGCTTCCGTGCAGCGGGTGTGGGATTCGTGACGCCGCGATAAATGTTAACTTCCGTGCCGGGTGGGAAACACAAACATCGCTTGTTCTGCAATGCTTTGCTGAAATAGTAATGCAAGAAATACAAGTTGAGTTTGCGCCCTCGAACCTGGTCTGCGCGCAACACGCTCTGGCAGCACGTTGAGACGATTGTTTGCACGAGCCTGTTTTTCAGAAACACACGTCTCTCACAAGCATCGAATCCTGGACGTTGTACTGCAACAGATCGTCTATCTTGTTTTTCTCGTAGAGCGTCTGCACGGTTTCGCCCTCGGGCATTATCTTCTCTCCCAGGTTGAAATAGACCCAAATAGAGAGGAGTTCACAAACCGAAAGTGGGGTTTGGTGGGGCTTGCCTTAATGGTTTGTTTTTGTAAGGCATAAGCCCTATTTTCTTGCAGTGTTGCCAACATTTTACTCGAAAAAATCACCAAGGTTTTTTTTTTGGTCTAACCTAGCCTAAAGCAAGGAGCTGGCAATCTTGCTTGAGACTTGCGTTACAGTACATAAAGCAAGGTTGCCAACCTACTGGTACTTTTACCATAGCTTTTTACAAAAAAGAGAGGAGAGAGAGAGAATTAAACAACCGACAGCCTACCTACAGCCTTTTTCTTCTTGGTCTAACCTAACCTAAAGCAAGGAGCTGGCAACTTTGCTTGAGGCTTGTCTTACAGTACATAAATCAATTTTTGCCAACCTATACATACTGGGCAAGGAGAGCCGGCACTGCCGTAAAAGAGAGAGATGGGTGGATGGTAATATAGTATGTGTGTGCGTGTGTGTGTATAATATGTAGCATTATTAACTAGAGAGTGTTGGCAAACCGCCTACAACTAAAAAAAATAGAGATGCCAACGTTGCTGTAAGATAAAGAGAGAGAGACCTATAGCTGGCAACAGTAACAAGCGAATGCATCTTATCGTAATTTTCCAAGTCCCCGGGGGGACCAAATGTTTATATATTGTGATTTTTGTAAACCTCTCTCGGAGGAATGATGTGCCACATGCGTGCGTGCCTCTTATTATTTCTGTATTGTGACGCAAACAAACAAATAATAATTGTTGTTTTTTAGGATACCTGGCCTCTATAACCTTGCCAGGAGTGCGTGGTGGGGTGGGTGAAGTCAGATTCAAAGAGAATGCCACGTGATTATTTTGATTCAATAGCTCCGTCTAGTTCGCTGCATTTTTTGACTGCACTCACGCGTCTAGTTGGTTACACGGTGCAACCTACCTTGTTGATTTGGTGTCATGTAGTGTATTTGGTGTCTGCACCACGTCTTGGAGAGGTGTAATATGTGGTGTGGTGTATGACCACGTGGTGAGTGGTTAACTAATCAAATGAATGTTTAAAGCAGCAGACAGGCATTTGTTGAATCTTCTGAACTTGAACACTGCTATTCGTCTACTTGGTTGAACGTTATTTTCTTTCACCAGCCTGACACCGGGATACACCTGCACTGCATCTAATGTCAAAGAAGTGCAGCGTACTAGACGAGGATATTAAATTGCTCTGTTGTAAATGAGATGCATGATGTTTTCTCGTAAGTTGTTAATATGAATTGATGTTACTGTGAAGAAACTGAAGGCAGAATAATGCCAACGCTATCTGGACTCGCTTAGTTAATTCAAGATAGTCGCGACAAACGTAAACGGGCTGTGCAGGACTTGGAAAATTTTTTCGATTGATGAAAATTTGGTTCTATGATGATGACCTATACTAAATTTTTGGTATGGGAGGACGGAGGATACCGAGACTCGACCAACACACTAAACCCCAGACCTCTCTATGGCTACATGTTCGGAAGTTACGAGTGATTAAAAGTTTTGGGAGGGTGTGTGCAAACATCCCTTACCCTTGAACTCAGGACCACCAAACTTTGGCATACATTGGTCAACCATGATAACCTATGTTTATTTTGTTAGGAGCCAATGCTAGCGCATGTCTCTACGATGATCCTATCGAAAAGAAATTGACAATTGGCCCACCCTTGACCTCCAAATTTCGTACACGTACTCTACATCACCAAAATCGACAAGGGGGTCGACCCTATCTTCTGCACAACTCTGACGTGTACGTACGTCCTGTTTCGCGAAGAGACGACAACCTTCCACAGCTGTTTGTATTATATTACATCAGATATTATATTGCATGAGTGAGTTGGCTGTGTGTATAAAGACTAGTTTCAGACATGGACGCGAATATAATGCCATGATAATTAGCTGCTGTCCAAAGTTATTGCATAACTTAAAATATTTATATATAAAAAAGGATATTTATTGTACTGTGCTTTCTAGCGAAGGTATTATTGTAAACGATATTGTTTGTAAATGTGGAAAGTTAGAAGCTCAGTCCCCGGCCTATCAATGATAAAAAATTTCATCACGGACAACAACCAAAAAAAGGGTGTGCACGTCACAAAAGCATTGTCATATGGACTGACGATTATTATTTTTTTTTAAAAAAAAACAGACCTAGTTACGATGGGTTATAATCTGTGCTGTCTTGCAATTGTTTTTGCTTATTTCAATGTCAGCGAGCGTGATATGAAACATGCATGCGAAGAAGGGAGGGAGATCATAACAAAATAATTCACACTTCGATTTTATTACTTTTGCTAGTCATGTTTCACCTCCTATCTAGAAGGATACTGGATGCTACTTTATTTGAAGATGGCTAAAAGCGAGGGAAGGAGAGAAATGTTACTTTTTACTTTTTTGCCTGTGTGTGACGAAAATAGATTTACATGCATACGGCTGTATCGTGATCTGCTTGAATCATCATTACGTCTGTGAGTTTTCAGTATTGCTGAATATATTTACATATCAACCAACGGTTATGAATTGCGTAGAAATTGGCTTTTGTTAAGGGTCCAGTGGCGAAGTTGGAAACAGAGAGCGGTCACATCAGACAGGTGCTCCTGGTATCTAAATAATGCCCCCTCTTACAGAAAAAAAAATGGAGTGTTAGAAAGGAAAGATGTTATACCCGAATGAACGGGGAGTCTCGAGCATCTTCCAATCCTCATCTTCGCGTTCAGCTAACGAGGAAAAAAAAGAAACTTTACATATGGGGGACTCAACAGCTGCTGTACGGTATTGTCCATGGATGTTAAAATTTTTGTTTTTTCTGAATAGACGGACATATCAGTGTTGCAATCTCCAGATGAGACCGGAGCTTATTATTATTATTATTTTGGACAAGGGGGATCAGATCAATGTATGGACTAAAACTTTTCTTTACATCAAAATAAAACAGAGGATTTTTTACTCCACCGCTTACTTATTATTGTAAAGAATGAGGTGCCGCGTCTTATTGTATAGTCTTCCAACAGCACACCTCGGGGCGTAAATTTCTGCTTCTTCATGTATGCAAAATGCACTTAACTTCTGTTGTGAAGCGAATGGAGAGTTTGTTTTGCTGCTGTGATTAAATACTAAACCAAAATCTTATTACATAACTTTGAAGTATATTTGTTAATACGATCTATATTATATGTCCTCCTCCGTAGTCGAGCGGGTTAAGGCGTTCACTCGTCTTGAGATCGTTCGCTGCGGGACGGCGTAGGTTCGAATCCGGCTCTGGTCGGAATTTATTCGGCCTACGTATAGGGCCGGTGGCAACCCACCATCGTGAGGAAATTGGGAAGCTCCGAGTGAGTGAGCGTAACCTGGTCAAGAAGACCTACAATAACGGCTGGGGGTTCGTCGGGCTGATCACTCGTCACCCCAACACTGGTCTGAGACCTCCACGCTATAACAGGTGACGGCGGAACAGTGTGGGAGGGAGACCAGCAGTCGGTAGGTAAGCCAAGGCCCGCCATGGTGCTGTAGAGCTGTAGGGTTATGTTATCTATATTATATCATCGCTATAGGTGGTCCATATTATGCGCAGGAGAATTTTTTAAAAAATGTCTTGTTTCTCGAACCTGTGACCTGCAGATTTGCTTTTGCTGGCAACAGAAACAGAAAATGGCACTATGTTATTCTATACTGATACAGGTGTACTGTAATCATAACAATTTTTTAGTAACAAAACAACAACTATGTCGGAAAGAAATGGTGGGGGGGCTTGTCTGTGTGGGGTCTTATTAACTACTTCACATCTGTACCCGCACAACTCATCGACTACAAAGCAACAATGTTAGGAAGTGTGTGCATGGTCCCAAAAATACAAATTTAAAATCACCAATGAGACATGAACTCTTTTTACTGGTGTGTATTTGAATATGCGAAAATGAGGTACTTTGAATAACCACAAAAAAAGCTTGCAACGGTATAGAGAAGGGTCACAACTTCAAACTTTAGACGATTTTTCGTTAATCTGCAAAGGGCCAGGGCGTACGGTAAATTGATTTTATTGAAAAGTATGCAGAAGCAGTGTTGGAAGCAGTTTGAAGACTGAAACGGCTATGGAAGGACACTTATTATAATGTTAATATTTCAGTATAATGTTTTCAGAATTGCTTTTCGATAATGTTCGGTACTTAATTTAATCAATTGTTAGACAAAACACACATTCGAATTCAAGGACGGAAAATATGAACAGCGAATGAATGCTTTAGAGTAGATGTGATATTTAAAGGAGGTGATCATTTTTTTACTTTCTCAATTCAAACAAAAATTCATGAATATTATTATCATTGAATGGTTGGTTAGGTGCTCGGTTTATCTTGTTCCTCCGAACGAAAAATGGAATGTATACAAGCCTGTGCCTCCTAAGTTTATCGCGGCTATGAGGATGAATCGCGAAATGAAACGAACTGGAAACTTTCAATATATATATATTTTTTAGAACATGCTTCGCTAAGGAGGTCAAATGACAAGTTGGATTGCTATCCTTTTTATAATTTGTTAAATTTTATTACGAACGAGGAAAAATGCATGGCACTTAATGCTGTAATGTTATTGATTAGATCATCGTTTATCTTGTCCGCATCGATTAATCTCCTTATGTTCTTCTTCTTCGTCTTGTCGTTTTCGTCCAGAGTCGCGCTTACTGGAACGTTAAAACGTTTACCAGAACGTTGAAACGTTTACCGGAACGTTGAAACGTTCCGGTAAACGTTTCAACGTTCTGGTAAACGTTTTAACGTTCCAGTAAGCGCGACTCTGGACGAAAACGACAAGACGAAGAAGAAGAACATAAGGAGATTAATCGATGCGGACAAGATAAACGATGATCTAATCAATAACATTACAGCATTAAGTGCCATGCATTTTTCCTCGTTCGTAATAAAATTTAACAAATTATAAAAAGGATAGCAATCCAACTTGTCATTTGACCTCCTTAGCGAAGCATGTTCTAAAAAATATATATATATTGAAAGTTTCCAGTTCGTTTCATTTCGCGATTCATCCTCATAGCCGCGATAAACTTAGGAGGCACAGGCTTGTATACATTCCATTTTTCGTTCGGAGGAACAAGATAAACCGAGCACCTAACCAACCATTCAATGATAATAATATTCATGAATTTTTGTTTGAATTGAGAAAGTAAAAAAATGATCACCTCCTTTAAATATCACATCTACTCTAAAGCATTCATTCGCTGTTCATATTTTCCGTCCTTGAATTCGAATGTGTGTTTTGTCTAACAATTGATTAAATTAAGTACCGAACATTATCGAAAAGCAATTCTGAAAACATTATACTGAAATATTAACATTATAATAAGTGTCCTTCCATAGCCGTTTCAGTCTTCAAACTGCTTCCAACACTGCTTCTGCATACTTTTCAATAAAATCAATTTACCGTACGCCCTGGCCCTTTGCAGATTAACGAAAAATCGTCTAAAGTTTGAAGTTGTGACCCTTCTCTATACCGTTGCAAGCTTTTTTTGTGGTTATTCAAAGTACCTCATTTTCGCATATTCAAATACACACCAGTAAAAAGAGTTCATGTCTCATTGGTGATTTTAAATTTGTATTTTTGGGACCATGCACACACTTCCTAACATTGTTGCTTTGTAGTCGATGAGTTGTGCGGGTACAGATGTGAAGTAGTTAATAAGACCCCACACAGACAAGCCCCCCCACCATTTCTTTCCGACATAGTTGTTGTTTTGTTACTAAAAAATTGTTATGATTACAGTACACCTGTATCAGTATAGAATAACATAGTGCCATTTTCTGTTTCTGTTGCCAGCAAAAGCAAATCTGCAGGTCACAGGTTCGAGAAACAAGACATTTTTTAAAAAATTCTCCTGCGCATAATATGGACCACCTATAGCGATGATATAATATAGATAACATAACCCTACAGCTCTACAGCACCATGGCGGGCCTTGGCTTACCTACCGACTGCTGGTCTCCCTCCCACACTGTTCCGCCGTCACCTGTTATAGCGTGGAGGTCTCAGACCAGTGTTGGGGTGACGAGTGATCAGCCCGACGAACCCCCAGCCGTTATTGTAGGTCTTCTTGACCAGGTTACGCTCACTCACTCGGAGCTTCCCAATTTCCTCACGATGGTGGGTTGCCACCGGCCCTATACGTAGGCCGAATAAATTCCGACCAGAGCCGGATTCGAACCTACGCCGTCCCGCAGCGAACGATCTCAAGACGAGTGAACGCCTTAACCCGCTCGACTACGGAGGAGGACATATAATATAGATCGTATTAACAAATATACTTCAAAGTTATGTAATAAGATTTTGGTTTAGTATTTAATCACAGCAGCAAAACAAACTCTCCATTCGCTTCACAACAGAAGTTAAGTGCATTTTGCATACATGAAGAAGCAGAAATTTACGCCCCGAGGTGTGCTGTTGGAAGACTATACAATAAGACGCGGCACCTCATTCTTTACAATAATAAGTAAGCGGTGGAGTAAAAAATCCTCTGTTTTATTTTGATGTAAAGAAAAGTTTTAGTCCATACATTGATCTGATCCCCCTTGTCCAAAATAATAATAATAATAAGCTCCGGTCTCATCTGGAGATTGCAACACTGATATGTCCGTCTATTCAGAAAAAACAAAAATTTTAACATCCATGGACAATACCGTACAGCAGCTGTTGAGTCCCCCATATGTAAAGTTTCTTTTTTTTCCTCGTTAGCTGAACGCGAAGATGAGGATTGGAAGATGCTCGAGACTCCCCGTTCATTCGGGTATAACATCTTTCCTTTCTAACACTCCATTTTTTTTTCTGTAAGAGGGGGCATTATTTAGATACCAGGAGCACCTGTCTGATGTGACCGCTCTCTGTTTCCAACTTCGCCACTGGACCCTTAACAAAAGCCAATTTCTACGCAATTCATAACCGTTGGTTGATATGTAAATATATTCAGCAATACTGAAAACTCACAGACGTAATGATGATTCAAGCAGATCACGATACAGCCGTATGCATGTAAATCTATTTTCGTCACACACAGGCAAAAAAGTAAAAAGTAACATTTCTCTCCTTCCCTCGCTTTTAGCCATCTTCAAATAAAGTAGCATCCAGTATCCTTCTAGATAGGAGGTGAAACATGACTAGCAAAAGTAATAAAATCGAAGTGTGAATTATTTTGTTATGATCTCCCTCCCTTCTTCGCATGCATGTTTCATATCACGCTCGCTGACATTGAAATAAGCAAAAACAATTGCAAGACAGCACAGATTATAACCCATCGTAACTAGGTCTGTTTTTTTTTAAAAAAAAATAATAATCGTCAGTCCATATGACAATGCTTTTGTGACGTGCACACCCTTTTTTTGGTTGTTGTCCGTGATGAAATTTTTTATCATTGATAGGCCGGGGACTGAGCTTCTAACTTTCCACATTTACAAACAATATCGTTTACAATAATACCTTCGCTAGAAAGCACAGTACAATAAATATCCTTTTTTATATATAAATATTTTAAGTTATGCAATAACTTTGGACAGCAGCTAATTATCATGGCATTATATTCGCGTCCATGTCTGAAACTAGTCTTTATACACACAGCCAACTCACTCATGCAATATAATATCTGATGTAATATAATACAAACAGCTGTGGAAGGTTGTCGTCTCTTCGCGAAACAGGACGTACGTACACGTCAGAGTTGTGCAGAAGATAGGGTCGACCCCCTTGTCGATTTTGGTGATGTAGAGTACGTGTACGAAATTTGGAGGTCAAGGGTGGGCCAATTGTCAATTTCTTTTCGATAGGATCATCGTAGAGACATGCGCTAGCATTGGCTCCTAACAAAATAAACATAGGTTATCATGGTTGACCAATGTATGCCAAAGTTTGGTGGTCCTGAGTTCAAGGGTAAGGGATGTTTGCACACACCCTCCCAAAACTTTTAATCACTCGTAACTTCCGAACATGTAGCCATAGAGAGGTCTGGGGTTTAGTGTGTTGGTCGAGTCTCGGTATCCTCCGTCCTCCCATACCAAAAATTTAGTATAGGTCATCATCATAGAACCAAATTTTCATCAATCGAAAAATTTTTCCAAGTCCTGCACAGCCCGTTTACGTTTGTCGCGACTATCTTGAATTAACTAAGCGAGTCCAGATAGCGTTGGCATTATTCTGCCTTCAGTTTCTTCACAGTAACATCAATTCATATTAACAACTTACGAGAAAACATCATGCATCTCATTTACAACAGAGCAATTTAATATCCTCGTCTAGTACGCTGCACTTCTTTGACATTAGATGCAGTGCAGGTGTATCCCGGTGTCAGGCTGGTGAAAGAAAATAACGTTCAACCAAGTAGACGAATAGCAGTGTTCAAGTTCAGAAGATTCAACAAATGCCTGTCTGCTGCTTTAAACATTCATTTGATTAGTTAACCACTCACCACGTGGTCATACACCACACCACATATTACACCTCTCCAAGACGTGGTGCAGACACCAAATACACTACATGACACCAAATCAACAAGGTAGGTTGCACCGTGTAACCAACTAGACGCGTGAGTGCAGTCAAAAAATGCAGCGAACTAGACGGAGCTATTGAATCAAAATAATCACGTGGCATTCTCTTTGAATCTGACTTCACCCACCCCACCACGCACTCCTGGCAAGGTTATAGAGGCCAGGTATCCTAAAAAACAACAATTATTATTTGTTTGTTTGCGTCACAATACAGAAATAATAAGAGGCACGCACGCATGTGGCACATCATTCCTCCGAGAGAGGTTTACAAAAATCACAATATATAAACATTTGGTCCCCCCGGGGACTTGGAAAATTACGATAAGATGCATTCGCTTGTTACTGTTGCCAGCTATAGGTCTCTCTCTCTTTATCTTACAGCAACGTTGGCATCTCTATTTTTTTTAGTTGTAGGCGGTTTGCCAACACTCTCTAGTTAATAATGCTACATATTATACACACACACGCACACACATACTATATTACCATCCACCCATCTCTCTCTTTTACGGCAGTGCCGGCTCTCCTTGCCCAGTATGTATAGGTTGGCAAAAATTGATTTATGTACTGTAAGACAAGCCTCAAGCAAAGTTGCCAGCTCCTTGCTTTAGGTTAGGTTAGACCAAGAAGAAAAAGGCTGTAGGTAGGCTGTCGGTTGTTTAATTCTCTCTCTCTCCTCTCTTTTTTGTAAAAAGCTATGGTAAAAGTACCAGTAGGTTGGCAACCTTGCTTTATGTACTGTAACGCAAGTCTCAAGCAAGATTGCCAGCTCCTTGCTTTAGGCTAGGTTAGACCAAAAAAAAAACCTTGGTGATTTTTTCGAGTAAAATGTTGGCAACACTGCAAGAAAATAGGGCTTATGCCTTACAAAAACAAACCATTAAGGCAAGCCCCACCAAACCCCACTTTCGGTTTGTGAACTCCTCTCTATTTGGGTCTATTTCAACCTGGGAGAGAAGATAATGCCCGAGGGCGAAACCGTGCAGACGCTCTACGAGAAAAACAAGATAGACGATCTGTTGCAGTACAACGTCCAGGATTCGATGCTTGTGAGAGACGTGTGTTTCTGAAAAACAGGCTCGTGCAAACAATCGTCTCAACGTGCTGCCAGAGCGTGTTGCGCGCAGACCAGGTTCGAGGGCGCAAACTCAACTTGTATTTCTTGCATTACTATTTCAGCAAAGCATTGCAGAACAAGCGATGTTTGTGTTTCCCACCCGGCACGGAAGTTAACATTTATCGCGGCGTCACGAATCCCACACCCGCTGCACGGAAGCTGATCTTCACGTGTATTTCTCATAGAACACGTTTAATGTCACGTGCATACGTAAAATTATGGCCTTGCGTAAAAAAATCAAAAAATTTAAGAACAATAAAACTTTGCCGCCGGGCAAACTGCTCGAAATAGACGCCAAACAGAACACAGCTAAATTAATAATAAATAGCATGTACAGGCAAATATACGAATTGAAGAACATCCCCGAAGAGATTCGCCCCCACGTCAATCAATTTTACGTTCGAAGGCCGTACGAGAAAACCTTTATTTTTTTAGTTGGGCACCACGCACTCCTGGCGGAGTTATAGGGGCCAAGCGCGCGCACGCGTGTGTGTGTGTGTGCGTGTATGTGTGTGTGTGGCACATCGCCCCCCGAGAGAGGTTTACAAAAATCACGATATACGGAGTTGGAAAATTACGATATGGCGCATTCGCTTATTACTGTTGCCAGCCATAAATCTCTCTCTCTTTTACGGCAGTGCCCCGGGCTCCCCTTGTTTAGTGTGTGTATATTACGCCAGTATATAAATTGGCTAAGCCTCAAAAAAAAATAGTAGTTTTAGGCTAGGTTAGACCAAGAAGAAAAAGGCTGTAGGTAGGCTGTCGGTTGTTTAATTCTCTCTCTCTCTCTCCTCTCTCCTCTCTTTTTTGTAAAAAGCCATGGTAAAAGTACCAGTAGGTTACCAAAAATTGCTTTATGCACTGTAACTCAAGCCTCAAGCAAGGTTGCCAGCTCCTTGTTTTAAACTAGGTTAGACCAAGAAGAAAAAGGCTGTAGGTAGGCTGTCGGTTGTTTAATTCTCTCTCTCTCTCTCCTCTCTCCTCTCTTTTTTGTAAAAAGCCATGGTAAAAATACCAGTAGGTTACCAAAAATTGCTTTATGCACTGTAAAACAAGCCTCAAGCAAGGTTGCCAGCTCCTTGCTTGAGGCTAGGTTAGACCAAGAAGAAAAAGGCTGTAGGTAGGCTGTCGGTTGTTTAATTCTCTCTTTTTCTCTCTCTCCTCTCTCCTCTCTTTTTTGTAAAAAGCCATGGTAAAAATACCAGTAGGTTACCAAAAATTGCTTTATGCACTGTAAAACAAGCCTCAAGCAAGGTTGCCAGCGCCTTGCTTTAGGTTAGGTTAGACCAAGACAAAAACCTTGGTGATTTTTTTTCGAGTAGGTGTTAACAACACTGCGAGCCCCACTTCCGGTTGCAGAACTCTCAAGCAAGATTGCCAGCTCCTTGCTTTAGGCTAGGTTAGACAAAAAAAACCTTGGTGATTTTTTCGAGTAAGAAGTTGGCAACACTGCGAGCCCCACCGAGCCCCACTTCCGGTTTGTGAACTCTCAAGCAAAATTGTCAGTTCCTTTGCTTTTTAGGTTAGGTTAGACCAAAAACCTTGGTGATTTTTTCGAGTAAAGCGTTGTCAACACTGCGAGCCCCACCGAGCCCCAATTGATGGCCCAGTACTGTCTATTTGCCCCTACTACATACGTGACGAACCTCTTTCTTACCCTGTAACGTTACTGGTTGCCGGCAATGGATGTAACGTTAAAGTGTCACGTGAAGACCTACTCCTTTAGAGATCAGTTATGGTTCGGTACCGTTATGCACACCTGTAACGTAATGTTCATATACCTGAGGTAACGTTTCTGTTCACGAAAAAAGTTATTCCGTTTCTGGTTGTAACGTAACGGAAACCGTAATTGAAAATACCGTTCCATTTCGTTACGTTACGACTCCCTGCCTGTGGGGTGCTTGTTTCACGTGAGTCCCCTTGCCTCTCACCTGTGGGGTGCTTGTTTCACGTGAGTCCCCTTGCCTCTCACCTGTGGGGGTGGTGTGGTGCGTGGGCATACATGCCTTACCCAAGCAAATGCTCGAAATGGTGACCATGAACGTCGATGCATTTATTTATTCTTGCATGAAATGACTGTTCACAACGCAAAAGTGTGGCGGCATCAATTTGTGTGCAAGCATTTCGTATTCGTTGCATCATGTCGTTGCGCGTTGTGGGTACAGTTTGATACACCATTCCTTTAAGAAAACCCCACAAAAAGAAATCTGGCGCAGTAAGGTCTGGTGATCTAGCCGGCCAATTGACAGGACCACGTCGTCCGATCCAGTGATGATGGAACTTGCGCGTTAATACTTCCCGAGCTATGGCAGCATAATGCGCCGGACAACAATCATGCTGATACCACATGGCCTGTCGCTGTGCAAGGCTTAGATCCTCCAGCAATATCGGTAGTTCGTCCTGCAAGAAATTGCGATACTTTCGCTCATTCAATGTACCGTCAATGAAAAACGGACCAATGAGTTTGTCACCCATGATGCCACACCATACGTTCACTGACCACGGGCGTTGATGTTCAACTTCACGCAACCAGTGTGGGTTGTCGGCACTCCAGTAGTGCATGTTGTGCCGGTTAACCTGGCTATGGTTTGTGAATGTTGCTTCGTCGGAGAACAGAACGTCCCGAAAGAATGCCGGATTTCGATGTATTTGTCCACGTGCCCATTCACAAAACACCATCCTTGCACGGAAATCATCACCATGAAGTTCCTGGTGCAGGGACACATGGTACGGGTGAAACTTGTGCCTCTTGAGTATGTTCCAAACACTGACATGGGACATCCCACTCTGGCGAGCTATGTTACGCGTGCTGGAATGGGGATCATACGCCACTGCAGCTAATACAACGATTTCATTATTTTCCCCAGTGACAGTTCTTCGACGCCGTCTTTGTTGCGGACACACGCTTTCTACTGTTGCAAATTGCTTGACAACCCTGGCGAAAGTCGACCGCGAACGCACTCTGTTCGGATAGCGTCTGGCATATTCGGTGACAGCATTGTCCACATTCCGTCGACATTCACCATACACGAATATCATTTCAATTCTGTCTTCCACAGATACACTCTCCATCGTCCTAGGTATACCTGCACTTTTACCCTGCACTCACTTCGAACACGGGCACGTCAACTAACCTTCTGAAGAACTCACGCCCAATAACCACCTATTTCCCCAAGCAAACACGGGCACAGAGAGCTGACTTCAGCGCAAGGTGAAATGGCCTAGTTTGTAACTTACGTGTGGCTGGCGTCTGATAACACAGCTGATCCGACAACGTCGGTGGCGATAACATACTCTTCGTGTGAGTTCTGGAAACACGATTTACATCCCCTACCCCTTCACTTTCCTGGCACAGGCACAGTTCGTTATTTTGTTTCCCTCATATCCTTGGCATCTGCATTAATCCAGCAGATGTATTTCCACTTTGTTCGTTGCATGCTGCCCCCTCCTCCTAACCCCTCCGCACTCTTCTTTTGGTACTTCTTCCACTCTTCAATGACACCATCGACAGCAATGAAATTTTCCTCTGCACACGCCATTCGTCGTATTTTCGTGGGGGCCTGTTACCGTTTTTCCATGCACGACATTTACGTGTTTCCAACCATACACATGGCCATATCTTTTTTATTTCGCATGTTGTTGCACCCATGTCAAGCATAATTATTATTTATTTTGACTCCGCGAATCCCAAAATGAAACAAAATTCGGGGGTTCCTATTTGAAAAACACAACGTGCCCCCCTGCCCCCCAGGGGGGCCCTGTGCGGGGGCTCATTTGTACGCCATTAACTTCCCCCCCCGACAAGGATCATGGTTTGTTTGGACCAAATTTTCCTCACATGCATATCACTCCCGCTATTTTGATATGTCAAGTTAAAATTAACACCCTGTATATATATATATATATATATATATATATATATACAGCGTGTAACAAAAGTCCGGGAACACTTTAAATAAATTATTGTAGCCAAACGAGTATCATTACAAAGTACCAAAGTACATCATTACAAAGAGTAAAGTTGTAAGTTTTTTCAACAACACTCACTTTACAAACACTTTATGTGGGAACCATATGTGACCCGACAAATGTCGATGCGATAATCAAACTCTTCCCACACACGGCCCAACATGTCTTCCGAGACTGTAGCTGTTACTTGCTCAATTCTTCTTTTGAGTTCCACAACATCACGTGGAAGAGGAGGGACATATACATGGTCCTTTACATAACCTATGGATATAGAATTCTTGCACGAGCATTGTCTGTATCCTTCCGCTATCTTTTCTACCGTACTTTTGCTCCGTAAGAAGAGAGCCTCCTTTTTATTTCAACGTTGATTGCATGAAAAACTGACAATTTGAAAGCTTAGAACATTTACACGCTTTACCTGTACATACGTGCTTCAGAATTACACACACCATATTATACTATTGAGATAAAAAGATAAATCCGATTTAAAGAATTGTGATAATGACAGAACAGTTGTTTCTGTGAAGCAAATCTTGGCGCCCGAGTATATAACATGGGAATAAATTGATTTAATTAAATTTGACTGTCATTTTTAACAGTGAACCATTACCATGCATCTACCTGGTTATATTTTAATTAATATCTACAAATCTATATTTGTCAGTTGCTATTATAATCGCATGTACTGAACACACACACACACACACACACACACACATAAGCAAGAATGTAATTTAGGATAAAAGCGTAATCCTATGCTTTTGAGGCTAGATTTAAAACATTTATGTCCTGATATTATTCATATAAACGACACGAGGAATATGAAAAATGCGGACATAGCTGACAAGATTGATGAGCAAAATTTAAACCTTGCATTAAAAAGTAATTCGTTCCACACTTGTGATTATGTACGTGACAGCTCGCATTTTTTTTAGTAGCTGCTAGCAGCGAAAATATGTTGATCGTGGATTCGAAATAGCAATATTTCAGTGCTATTCAGTAAAATTGCTTGTATTTGAGTTTTAAAGTAAACGAATTGAAGATAATTTGCATATTACGTGTAAATCGTTTCATAATAAATTATGGATGTTTTATAGAGAGTACATCTCAAAATACTTTAGCTTTTGATTGAAGTATTCCTTTTTTGGTTTTGAATGAAGTATGGTCAAGTATTCGTTACTTAGTCTCTCGAGAAACTGCCCCCCCCCCACGTCCCCCCCTCATCGCCGCCACTGCTAATCAGTATGTATTGTATGTATGTATGTGTATCTCCTCTGTGTCGTAAAGTAACATATCTAAAGTTCAAATCACCAACCCTGAGACCTTATGTAAACAAAACCACGTGCATGCAGAAAGCATTGCAAACTCATAGAAGTAAAATAATCCACACGAAAATTCAGCGTTGGTACAGGATTCATTACGTAAGGTGAAACAACGGCCAATTTGTAGTATGGGATACGCTGCCGCAAATGACGTCTCACTTTAAACCCAATGCTCTTATTGCTTCACCATTATGGTTAACTCTTTGCACCAGTAATCATTTCCCATAAATTTGCCTTCTTTCTTGCATGCGAATTGAATATGTTTTACTTCCATTTTTTTTAGACAAATTGATATAACATGGTAATGTATATTTCTAAGGTTTGATATAGATAGGAGTGTATTTGAAATTTGTTTGTAGATTTTATGTAAATTGTATGTTATGTAAATAAAATATATAATGGGCATAAACACCCATATGCAATGCTGTAAGTCCAATAAATATATTGATGATGATGATCAAAACAAGACAAAGAAAGTTCGTAAATTTATTGCGGTTGGAAACTTTGACAAGCATCCTAATAACGATTTTTGTTCCGCCAAATATAGTGCACTTCGTAAAATAACTTGGTGATATGGCAAGACAAGATAAGTGTGAACATTTTGTAGGAATATGCATTGTAACTTTCAATGAGCTTAGAGATTTGTGTACATAATGATATTTTATAACATTGGTTATTTTCTAAAAATAATCATGTGAACAAACAGCAAGGAAGTAGTGCCACTTTCAACATGGCGAGTTCTATGCGTGCGGGAAGGTCTCCCGAATCGGTGAGACGGTTTGTTTACAGAAGGTCTCAGGGTTGGTGATTTACACTTTAAGTAATATCGTACATCGTATTTACGTTATTGTAATGTACAGCGTTGTGTCGGCCTCTAGCTTTCGAATCTCAAATGATAAGTTTTATAAGTTCCTCCTGGATTTGGAAAGATTCTTAAACAATGTTTTTGGATTGTCTAAAAGTTCCTTAAGATGAGTCACGTTACCAGCAAGAAGAAGACTAGCACTATATTTAAATACGATACGAATAAATAAAGGGTAAACATGTCTACATACTAGTAAGATCTCTATTGATACATTTAAGAATGTTTTGATTGATTTTACGAATATAGTTATTTATTTGGAGGTTCAAATTTAGCTAAGGTCATTGTTAGACTACTTTAAGAGCTTACTTATTGTATTTATCATTAAGAAAGAAATCAATAGTAACGTGACGGATATGCCAGCACCACATAACGCTATTTATACCTAGTATGTACACTGTATCGAGAAGACATATGAACAATTTTGACGGTCAAACACAGGTCACTGAATATTTCACTTCATTGCTTACTCTGGAAATGGGAGTAAACAAATGTGGTGGTCATGGAAACACAACGCAGTGCAATAAATACGAACCTGTGATTGTTGATAAACATCGATAAACACATTCCATTGACACAGTCCCTGCATGGATATTCTTGTTTACAAGTTTGACAGTGGAACTACATATCCATTTCAATCCTTACGTGAAATGTTACGTAATTGTTGTAAACCTTGGAATGATATTTCATCCTTCGTAATTTAAGATACAATAAGAAATTATTCTATTAATAGGGACTTTGAAAAGAATGAGAAAGAATTAATACTCACTGAAAAACTGACGTTTAAAATAAAATCTGTAAATAATTGAAGAAAAGTATCTGAATAGTATGAGAACTCACTATCAAGAAATAAATTGGCTCAGGATTAAGTGTGTTTGAAGTCTAAAAGTTTGTGTTATGAACATTCGAAAAATTACACATTCTTTCCAGTGTGAGCAAACACTCTTTCTAAGATTAATGTAGGTGGTTATGGCTGATGTACAGTGGGATTCATGTGTATTACCGTGCAAATTGTCCATCACCATGTTCGTACACTTTATTTGACCAAATAAGAGCTTCAAGAATTAAAAGAAAACTCAAAGCAAGCTGTTGACAACTTCTGCACCAGAATACATAAAAATCCATTGCTTAGAAACACACAGGATGTATGAGGAACATTAATGAAAATAGTCATGGACAATTTACACGGTAATACTCATGGATCCCACTGTACATGTTTAAAGAAATACAAAGTAAATTTGTTTTTTTTAGTTTTTTTAATTTTAAAAGGATTCTTACATTCGCGCAAAATGACGCTAAGACATTTAAGAATCATTCAATTGATTTTACGAATATAGTTATTTATTTGGTTTCGATTTGTACCTGTCACACATTTTTAATGCACAAGGCGAAAATACAAAAGTAAAAAGTTTTATGTTTCACTTCATTCAACAATACGCAGAAGTCTCGAAAGTAACGTTCAGCATGTGCTTGGATATGTATCGTTGAATGGCTGACTTCTGAAGATCCTTGATGTTCTCGCATGCGTAGATGGAGAGAGTCATGAGATGGTTTTTTGCTCTTAGTACGTTGATGACATGCCTGAATGCAAGATTAGTGCAGTTTTGAACAACCAATACCTTCAGACATTTCCAGTATCCTTTTGTCGTTACTTTGTCCAAGAATTTAGTTTCCAGCTGGACATTGGCCAGTTCCACGATTGTCAGAGATCTGCATTCCAGCAAACTGCTCAATCGGAATATATCCGACGTGTTCACGTTGACCAATAACAACTCTCTCAGGTTCTGTAGCTTCTGATCGGAATTCTTATATCCTTCATGACTGTCACCTTTTAGGCAAAGGCACTGTAGTTTCGGGCACAGATCCAGGACTCGATTCATATCGATTCTGTCGCAGAAGTCGATCGAAAGAAATCGAAGCAAATTTCGATGTTTTGCAAGCAGGACGCACAGACTATTTCCCAGATTTTTGACGCTCTTGATTTGGTGAAGTCGTAGTGCTTCCAAAGCCTTCATGGACATTAGTTTCTCACAGATATCTTCTAGAGACACCTTATGCCTGAGATAGAAACAGACAACTGTAGCTTCTGGACACAGGAGAATGCTCAAATCGACAGCAGCAAGAATATCTTCGCTAGATTTGGCAAAACGACGTACAGCCTCCATGTCCAGATTGTTCAAACGGAACTTCGGCTTCAATTTCTTGCCCTTGTGCAATTTATAAAGAGCATCCACAAGCTTTGGATTCTTCAGTACACGAATTTGAGGACAGATCTCGAGAATCTTACCAATATCTTTCGTTCTTAAGGCTATTTCGGACAAGTACAGCTCGACGATGCTGCCATCTGTCTTTGAAGACTTACTCATCAGCAATCTATCCTCATACCAGGCGAAGGTGTCGCTGTACAGTGTCGGAAGGCGATGGGTTGAGGAGTGATACAGTACCTTGTTGCAAGGTTCGTGGTATATGATTCTTCTGATGTTCGGGTGACTTAGAAGTAACTCAACGTTCATTCGGCGACCTGAGAACAAAGACTGACCTCCGCAAATGATGAGCTTCTTCAGCTTGGAGCACCTTTGCGTTAGGATCTTGAAGTCTTCGTCCGACCAGAACATGAACGCTTCCTCAAGGCTAGGGGTGAAGAAGAGGTGGTTGTTTAGGGCGTCCAGCTCGTCGGAACGAAGCACCGCCTCTTCCATGAGATCTGTGACGACGCGCGCTGGTAATTTGTCAAGAGCCCATTGATTTGAGACACTTCCACGTTCCACTTCCCGTGCAGAGAAGACTACTTTGCAAAAGGATTGAAGTGAAGCATAGTACAAGGTTTTGATTTCGAGGTTTCTTCGCATTCCGAAACAGGCTGAGGAAATGACGAGAGAAGTGCATTATTTCCTTCAAGCATATCTAAGGTCTAGGAAAGTGCTGTGAACTGGAAATCTTAGGTTCTATATGCTACCTAACTTGCCCACAAGATTTATTGATTTGGTTAATTTTACTTCGCTTTTCTGCTACTTTTGGATAATTGCGAAGGTGAGGATGAGTGATAAAATGATGAAATTGATGAAGGGCGGGATTCGAACCCGTAGCGCATTGTGCTAACTAGGCCTGAGCCGATACAACTTTGAACCGATACCGCATATACAAACCCTCCAGTGCTGCAGAACCAGACGGATATAACGCTTTCTTATTGACTGTGCACACCGGAAGTGTATATGTTCCGTAACCATCATTCTTCGTGTGTTTCTTTACAGTGATAAGGATGAAAATGTCAGACTCGTGATTATTCAGTAATAAAGTTTGTAATCAAATTGTCGAAATTGTGTGAAGAAATATAGTTTTGTATGGAGAAACAGTAAGAAAATAATTCTCTGGTGATAAAAATCAATACGAAGCCATCGAAATATAATAATGTTGAATATCTCTGAAAGGGCTATGAAACGATTACTGCATTATATATTATTATTATTATTTATTATCTTAATAGGGTTACATTTAAGCCGTACAATATTTCATTTAGTTCATTATTAAGACAAGTAATAGCTTGATGGTCTATATAGTAAAAATGCCTATGCAATAAAACTACCTCTACATGACACGATTTAAAATGTTTACATGATTTGTAGAATATTCTATTGTATCATACATAGCATTATATTGAAAGGAAATCGAAAGTTAAGGATGTGGGGGTGTGAATATGAGTGGATATGGAATTGACTTTTCGCGGAAAGAGATAAATTTCATAGAACTAAAATGCCATTCCTGTATAATCAACCATGGACATGACAAAATAAATATACAATAGGGGCGTCATAACCAGAGCTAGGAATTTTAGGTGCTGCACCTTAAATTATTTTGTGTGAGAATGTGTAAAAAAGTGACTCAACCCCAAATAAAAGCATGTATTGAACTCTACTCATGGTGTTTCGGTTGCACCTTTTTGCACCTTTTTCACAATCTCAGAACCTTTTCCACCTTTTTCACAATCTCAGAACCTTTTGCACCTTTTCACCCATTTTGCATCTTTATCATTTTTTTTAATACAACTCACGCGCTGTTTAACCCCACCCATATTCGAGGCACGTCTTCTTGGCACGCGATTCTTGTTTACCGCACAACAATGAATCGACTTTCTTCAGTTCTTGGATGTTAATGTAGTAAGCGTGCAGACTTTAAACAGTGCCAACAATGACGCGTTACAATTGCTAGAAGTTGTGCCCTTTTTTTCCTATGCTGTATTGTTTATGAATTGTTGTAGGAAAGCTGTTTTGTTTTCGTTTCCTTCTCCCATCTCAGCGAGCAAGGTAACTGCAGTCTGTGATCGACTGATCGATGCATCGGATTTGCTTGTTCACCATGCCAAAACATAAAGTAAATGTTGGGAAACTGCAGGACATTGTTAAACAGTTTAGCGGTGATGGCATTCAGAGTGATGGATCTGTTCTGAGGTGTGATGTGTGTGATATTTCTATTGCTGTTGATGACAAACACCAACGCACTCGGGTTGTGCAGCATCTACAAATTGGGAAGCACGTCAGGAATATAGAACTACGAGATGGTAAAGGTGGGAAGCAAAAGCAATTTATTGGTGAGGCGCTTGCATCTTCGAGTTCCAGAAATACAAATGAATTTTTCAGGGAGACAGCAAGGACATTTATAGCGTGCGGAATACCTCTTTCGAAACTTAACAATCCTGTCATGAAATCATATTTGCAAAAATATACTGGGAAGTCAGTTCCAGATGAGAGCACCTTAAGGAAATCTTACCTTCAACCTCTTTATGAAGCTAAAATCTCGCAGATCAGGCAAGTAGTAGTCGACCATCCAGTCTATTTCATACTAGATGAAACCACAGATAGGCAAAACAGGTACGTTTTGAACATTTTAGTAGCATCTCTCAATGGACATCAAGTGAAATCCATGCTTATAAAAACTTATTTTCTCGGCAAAACAGATAATGCAAGTGTAATGCAAAGTTTCAATGATGCATGTTTTGTATTGTGGCCAGAGGGCGTAAAATATGATAGAGTGTGGTTAGTTCTTACAGACCAAGCATCTTACATGTTAGCTGCATTTTCTAATCTGAAGAATATGTATCCTAACTTAAAAATGTGACCTGCATTGTTCATGCTTGCATAGAGTTTGTGAAGCTCTTAAAGATGAATATACATACATGTATGTGAACGAATTTGTTTCCAGCATTAAGAAAATACTGAAAAAGGCTCCTTCTATAATACAGAAGTATGTAGAAATTACGAAACTTCCACTACCACCTTCTCCCATCCTCACTAGATGGGGTACATGGTTAAAAGCTGCAGTGTTTATTTGCAATCATTTCCATACAATATCGAAATTTTTAGATGCTTTGCCTAGTGATTCCTCAGCTGTAGAAAAAGCCAAAAAAACTTGCACTTAAACAGGAATTGCAAGATGAACTCTATATTGTACATGGCTTCTCTTTCCTTACTACTGCAATCACAAAACTGGAGGAGCAGTGTCCTGAAAAGGAAGCAGTTTTTTTTTTTTTATGGATGTGCAACGAGAGCTGCAAAGGGTCGGGAAAGAGAAGTTAGAACAAAGTTTAGCCAAAAACCCTGATGTTCAAGAAGTTGCAACCAACAAGGATGTGGATTACCGGTTGGAAACAAAATACGCACCACTTGTGTCTTTTGACTTTGAACGTTCTTTTTCAACTTACAAGTATCTGCTTAGTGACCGCAGATGTAGCCTCACTCAGAAGAACATAATACATTTTGAATGTAATCTATTTTAACAGTTTTCTAGATGACTAATTCTAAGCAAGTAAGAAGAAGCATGTTTTCCTTTATGTCGCTTTCTAATGTATTAGAGAATTTCTTTACGTAGTTATATTAAACGATTTAAAACCAGAGAATACTCTGTGTTTATCTAGACAAGTTGAATCATATATGTATGCACTGCTCACAATAAATTTTACATCTGAAAATTAGCACCTATTTTAGCACCTTTTTTGTAAAAAATTTGGCACCTTTTTTGCACCTTTATTGGCAAAATTTTGCACCTAAAATTCCTAGCTCTGGTCATAACGACGGAAAATGTTGTTTTCTTAAAGTGAAGATAATTTTTCTCAAAGTTTTACTTTTCTGTCTTTCAAGACATCAATTGTCCTCAAATATCAACCTGCGTTTAACGGGGTTTCTTATCTTGTTGGGATGGATTACTGAAATCTACCATGTAAATCTGAACCCTGTCCTCTAGCGTTAAACACATTAATTTTCGGAATGACAGCCAATAAGAAGTCAGGTATCGATGGAGGTTCTGCAGCACTATAGCGTTTGTAAATACGCATACCAATACCGCTACTTGAAAATTGCAATATTTGAAAGTTGTTCAAAATATTGGTTAATACTTGTGTGTAAGTATTCCACTCAAAGTAGTATGTGCATCAATTTACGAAGATTTTGCTTTAAAATATTCATGAATTACACCAGAATATTAAATTCCATGTTATGTTATGAAAAAGATAATTTTTCCCCATACAGAACTGGTGTAACATAAAAGGAAACTTCGAATTTTGAATAATTTTGAGGATAATTTGACTCCGTGCAAGATCAAAATGTCGGGTAGGTATCTGTCAGTATCGGTAAATAAATTCCAACCCATACTTTCCAATACCGATACCACTAGTATCGGCCGATTCCGATACAACGGCTTTTATAAAATCAAGTAAGAGTAACACTATTGATACTACAGTATTCAGAATATTTGAGTGCAACGCTTTCTTTAGAGTATGAATTTACTTTAATGGACATTTTCTCGAAGTATGTCAAAAGAGTCTCTCTGGATTTATTGCGCGCTGAGTTAAAATCACTCTAATATATTATCTCTATGTTTGTGTTGGTGTTCGAACTGTTGTATGGTTTCTGGCCTTTCGTTCTGTGAGATGGAAGATTGTCCCACTGAAACGCGATCTGGTCTAACTTTTGCATTTTCCACTTCTTCTTGACTGCCATTGACATATTTACATGTCATGCGATAAATGGTCGATTAAGTTTTACCATACTGATTTAAAAGAGACCGTCAATTGTCCTTACTATTTACAAGGTACTTTTTCTAACTCGTTAATATTGACAGTTTAAAGCGAAATTTACTTTACCTGTGCTAAAAAAATAAAATTTATGTCCTCAAAACGAAGGAAAGAAATAATTGTGTGTTGCTGGGAGAGCCAAAAACAGTTCACTGTTGCCACAAAGTGATTGTTACCTCAACGCTGAACTTATGCGGAAACAGGTTGGTCCAAGCTCGAATTTATTTAGGTATGAGCGATTGTCCAGGGTAATTATCGAATTCAGTTACGTGGCCTTCAAATGAATGTCATTGTCACTGAAGAATGGTTTTCTCACACATGTATCCACTTAGGTTGAAGTCCTTGTAGTCTTAATTGGACAGTGGGAGTTACACTTTTTGCATTGGGGGGAATTCCTAACTCAGTGGCGTATTTTGTGATTTCATTTTGGGAGGGAGTTTTAAATTTGTATGGGGAACTTATCTGTTACCAGTCAGTATACTAACCTATTGCCTTGCTGTTCTATGTACCTTAGAACATTGTTTCTAACAACCTACGTCACTAAATGTTATGATAACATTTACTTGTGAATTAGAAACACTTAGTAGACTTACATTCTAACAAAACCCTAACTCCTACACAAAAGAGCCTCCAACAACAAGATGAAAATTTCAAAGATGTGTATGTAGGGGAGACCGGGGGGAGTTGCCCATAAGGGCGAGTTGACAAAGTTCATTTTATTCCCACCAGTCAAGAGTTGGCAACATTGCAGGTTACTGTGAATATGTGTCATCTCTAGAACCAACTCACTACTAAGAAGTTGAGTGTCTTGTTCACAAAGTTTCTAGTGCATGACAAATAACATCAATTCTTACTTGCGAAGTAAATTTTCTTAACTCTATATTCTTTCTTATACGTTTTCAAAGTAAGCAAGCATATAGTTTATGCTAAGGCTATTCAGAAGACTATGGTAAATTGTACCGATACTATATTCGGATACTTTGTTAAACTGCAATATTTATCAGTGGCATGACCAGAAAGTCCAATATGGCGATCGGGGTGAGTTGACAATAGGAAGGAAGGGGCTAGTTGACAATACTATTGAGAAAATTGTTCTTATCAGAAACATCTTAGCATATAGACACATTGTTTTTAATAATACATATTAGATTAGGATTATAGGACAGTATATTGCGTTTGTATTTGTAATATAACAATAAACACTGGGTAAAAAAATCAGTAAACATTGTTGTAAACTTTTTTTTAATTGGAACATTTATGTCTCATGTGATACTGTTCATTCGAAAACATTTTTGTAATCCGTAATTTTTAAGGCAGTATATTGTTTGAAATAAAATATTCCAAACCATGTATGGGGTAGAATTACACATATAGTCAACTCACCCCATATTGAATTGACAATACTGACACGCTTCGAAAAAACAAGCAATAACTTTACAAGTTTTAGCATCATGGTTTAATAAAAATTCACACTGGTCAAGGAAACTACAGGTATTGCTCGTAGCTTTTCATCAATAGTAGATAGTAATTTTTAAGAGCTGCAGAAATTTAAACATAAAAACATGCTCAACTCGCCCCGGTCTCCCCTACTTATTGAAGAATTCACAGCATAATTTTCATTCGATAAAAGACATAACGATCCAAGAGTTTAATGTTGTTTTATTGCTACAATGTATGTATACATGAAAGCAAATGATAATGTCATACAAGTATTTCTTTAAAATTGTTTTGACTATGAAAACAGGAAAGAGTACAAACTTTATATTTGCCCATGTCTGTTCGCAAATATATTAATTGTGAAGCAGCTTGGAGCAAGACTGGAATCCTCATTACAAGCCCAGACACAAAACTTCTACAAACTTACCCAGTACAACTATTACAGTTTGTGTGGCAGATTGCAACCATGGTAGAGAAGCAACAGAAAACTCTACTAAACCAATGACTAGCGCATGTAGGATCACACAAATTATTAGGAAGGCAGCTGGTAAATACTTCAACAACCTCAAGGAAAGACGAGAATTTCTAGTGTTGCCAGGTCTTTCGAAATGCAACCATTCATTCCTTGAATCACTCATGGCTCGGCTCCTGTTAGGTACACACCGATTGAATCTTCACTCAAAAACTTGTATTTGTTGAGAAACAATGTTAATGCTACTGTCGGCCCAATTCATGAACAGGGTTTTCTTTTGAAGTATCCTAGAAAAAAAAGTAACGGATGTAATGTTCAAACAACAGGATACGCTTGATATTGTCAGTAATTACATAGCAAAATATACAACTACAATATAGAGGAAAGTATTCAAATATGGAATATGGTTTGTACTATGGAGGACTAGTTAATCTGCTTTGGGGGCAGGAACGGATGTCCCATCATACATTGTTGCTATACAATCTAAAGTGAGATGTCTTGAACGTCGCATGTTGTTGAAATGATTTGTTTATAGAACCTGTGTCTTTTAGAGGTCATCATCATATTCAAGACTTAATTTTAAGATAATGAGAATGAAACGTGCAGAAACTTTGAGAACTGAAAGTAATAATTCACCGAGGTTTTGAGGTGTGAAGGTCGACTGTTATTGTTATTGTTATGAAATATGGTTTTTGCAATACGTTACTACATAAAATTGTCAGAACTGTATTCTTATAATATCTTAATTTAATAGAATAATTCGTCGTGTGAGAACCAGAGGGACGTAACTCCAATTTATCAAATTTATTGGAGAGTGGAAATTATGTATTATTAGGAATATGTCTTACTCTTAAAAATATTCAGTAAATTGGAGATGCGTGACTCCACCTTAGTACTAAGGATCAGAAGTGGAGATCTGGCTCCAATATAGCTCTTCAGAGGGGATTATTTCAACAAAACTGAAAACAGCATTTTTGGAGTTACGTTCCTCATGCAACGAAGTGAAATTCTTGTTATTTTGATTTAGATATAATTAATTTTTAGTTAGGGTGTATCCGTGTATTTAGTGCACTTAGTATTGTGCCATTTAGTTTCTTTATACAACATATTTGGCAAGAGATACAAGGCACTCAACAAATTAATTTTAGTCATATATCGTTCAGTACTCCCAAAGTACCGACTGCGAATGAAGGGGTTATAATTGGTGGGCAATCAGAAAGGAACACACATGCCAAGGCCAAGATTCGAACCGAGAACCTGCTATGGCGGTTTTTCCCATCTATTTCGTCAATTCATCATTCTTGCAATTAATCTCTAATTAAGATTATAGAGAAGCGACATTAAATATTAAAAATGCAACCCACTTATATCATTTATAATTCTGATCCGTTTAGTCTAGGAGGATCTCCCCGAGGTGTGTGTCGCCTTGTAATGAATGGATCCCGCATTCGATCCCTGGTGGAAGTACTTTGTACATAGCTTTGGATCTCTCTTTAAATTGTAGATCAGTTTCGATTAGCTTCTATGAGCATAAAATAAACTCAAAACTAACTTTTACAAACTCTTTGGTTTAGGCTAGGTTTCGTTTATGAAATATAATTTCTGTTTTAGTTTTCCGATTTTTTTTAAATAATGTGCTAGCGAGTTTTCGTGATCCAAGTTCATGCAAGCAATAGAGTACAGAGCTTCCTGTCTTGTTACTGAGAGAATTTTTTTTCCGGCAGGAAACCGTAACCTTTTCGTATTCTTCTAGTTATCTTTTCATTACGGTATACACGTTTGGTTGTCACATGATAGTTACTAGAAGTACCAGAATTTCTACCACAATTATATTGCAAAGGGTTTATACTTTAAATCCCATCATACATTCCTAAATTATTGTCGTTGCCATTCCGGCATTTCTGAGTTGTAAAGATTTGTCAATATTGATCAACATCATTTTCACATTTCTCTAATATTATGTTCCCACTTGATGAAACAGTTGCTTGTAAAAACACTTAATATGTATGAAGCTTACTCACTCATCTCCATTTTACAAAGAACACAGTTACAGTCTTATTTATATTTCTAACACGAAATACTTGCGTTTAGCTTCTCTCCAAGATTCATTTAAGGAGGTTAGTCACAGTCTTTAGATGCACATTCATTAGTGCCATGAAAAGGGTAACTTCCGACCACATCAAGTTTTACTATGACTATAATTCACGATACAATTTCAAACTTTTAACATTGATGAAGTTAATAATAATTTCAATTACTAACTAAAAATCCTTTGAAAAAGGCTTTGAAATTAGTTTTATTAATGTTTAGTTCATTCCTTGTGTATAGTATGCAGTTTGTTTATACTTAGTATTGTGGCAGTTAGTTTCTTCATACAACATATCTGGAAAATATACACTTCATTGTGCAAAAGCAGTTTGGTCAAATATATCGCCCAGCCCATCTTTATTCTTAATGAAGAAGAAAAAAATTTCTAATATGTTTAGAAAGCTCGGAAAATGAGTTCAAAAATTCTACGCCGTATAAAAGTCCCGGTATTACTAAATTCGTTGATATGTTGACGTTGACTACTTTCACTAACGAGGTAAAAGTGCATAATCTTTAAACCATAAGAAACACTTTATTAAATATTACTCTGCACAAATAATTGATCGGAAATTAAAGTTAGTCACATTAAAAGGGATTTATTTAGTATGAAACGTCATTTCTGTAATCATGTGATTTGAAATACAATTCAATACATTTGGAATGTATATAAAAAAGGCATTAGTGATAATTTTAAAAAGATATTCCTTCCTGCCAAATCGCTCAATTGTGTGAAATATTTTGTTTTAATTTTACTTGCACATTTCTTAGTATATTTCTTACCTAAATTTTCGTTACTCATTTCCATCGTGTAGAGTTACAATTGATGATATTCAACTTTACGTCATCACGCAGTGCATTTTGGGAAGAAACTGGCCCATGTAAATTGGCACCACTGTACACAGCTGCCATAAATTGGGTAACGAAATTTTTGAATGTAGCTATGGTGCGGTAAACCTAATTGAATTCAACTGGAACACCACAGTACGATATACCTAGGTAGTTTACAAATGGGTTGGTAACAATGATCCCTGGTTGAGATGTGTCATTCATAATCAGAGGTTTGATGGTTCAAAACAGGGGGAATCGCACGCTACATTAAAATGAATAGATGCATGTTTGTTTGCTACTTTCAAATTACAAACTTCTGATTTCCCGTTCCCATCACATTCCAAATGAGCCCAAAACGATGTCTAGAACTTTATATGTTTCGAAATTGTCTCTTTTTAAAATAACTATAAATTCTAAAAGATAAAGAAATAAAATGTATTATGTACACTTTCGATTTTAAAACTGGAAAATCGTGTGTGCTCTTCCAAAATGAAATTTTCCATTCCCCAACGTTATATTCTATAATATAGTACACATCCACACATGAAGGACGAATTTTGTACCCCCACCCAGATGAAAAATGTTCATGCGCCACTGAACGCACCTATACACCATCGAAATTCACAAGTTCAGACCCCCGAAAAAGAATCCTGGTTAAGCCAGTGTCTGACAAGGGTTGGTTGTAAGAACTGCAAAAGAAGCCGAAACACACCGGCTTCAATAAAGGCCATTCTATTCTATTCTATGACATGACCTTACAATTTTAGATTTAATGCGCGTTGGTAGTAACTTATATCTTGTCAGCGAACTGTGTCGCATTGCATCAAGGGACAAATCTCATATGTGCTGACGTCTTAGCTGCTTTTAAAATAGCTCTCTGCTGAACGTGTGTCCACCTCATCAATAAAATTCCCCGCAGAAATTCACCGCACGTGTATGATTGGCAACACAACTGAGGAATCCAGCGCCGCCGCTTGGTTGTCTAAGTGTGAAATGGACATTCCTGTTTCCCATAATACCGCTTCGCCAAATCTGAGCTGAGAGAGGAAATGATCCAAAGGAAATTCGCAGCTGAAGATATCTGAACCAAGTGCCAAAACAATTTTGAAAACTTGCTGATGGTGAACACGAACAGCCATCTCAATTATTTATGAGAGAAGCTTCATTTTCCTGCTTCCTCGTTTCACAACTTCCACCGCTGTGAAACCATCCATCCTTCCAATTAAGAGTCAAATGAACTACTCGTTCATTTAGTTTTAATTACGTTTAATTAATAGAGAAAGTAATTTTAGGTCCCAGGTTCGGTACCCAGTGGAGGCACACAGTGGTTCGGATTCCACTTTAAACTGTAGGCCCAGTCACGATTCGCCTTTCTGTGCATAAAGTGAACTTGAAACAACAATTAAAACAAACAAAACTTGTATTTCTTAGTTGTACTAGTTTGTAACTCATTTAGAAAATTGTTAAATTCGACAAATAATATATATTCTTTGAATATGTACTTCCCTTGACTTATTCATCTGCACAGTGATGGAGTGGTTTTATCACAACACTCTACGACGTCAGGGATCCCGGTTTCGAATACCGGCTTAGGCATGAGTGTTGATTGTGAATGTTCATTCATCTATTTCATCATATAATCACTCACTCCTCATCTTCGCGATTATCCAAAAGTGGCAGAAATGAGAAGTAAAATAAAACGAAATCAATCAATTAATCAATCAACCAACGAAACAATCAATCATTTGAAGTATCCTCATTTAGTTGCGGATAGTAGAGAAGTTTGGTTATCTTGTTCTGACAAGTTATGACAAGAACGAAAAGTTGACCTGTTTGCCGGAGTGGTTCGCACTGCGCGCTACGGTCGTAATTACGGTCTTGACATAGGTGTTCTTTGTGAGTGTTCCTTCACCGATTTCATCATATCATCACTCATCCTCATCTTCGCGGTTAGTCAAAAGTGGAAGAAAAGCGAAGTAAAACAAAACAAACTAATCAATCATTTAATTAATCAATCAACCAAACGATCCAGCAATCTTTAAATTAGAGCTTTGAGCTACAAACTATTCTCGCTTAGTTGCGGATAGTAAACAAATTTGATTGATTCATTTAACTTCGCTTTTGTGCCACTTTGTCAGGATCCGAACTAGGGACCCCTGGCGTCGTAGCATGGTGCGCTAACCACTCCGCCATGGCGACCGGCTGGACAAATTTAACTTGTTCTGACAAGTTATTTCAAGGAAAGGAAATAAATATAAAATGTGCAAGTGCTTTTATGTGTACATGAGTTTTCTACAGGTCTTCATCAGAAAATGTCTTCCCTTTACGAGATCCTTAGAGGCCAAGTTATCACATGAACAAGAAGTCCAACGATCACCATCAAAGCACATGCCAGCAGAGCAAATGGAATGGAACTCACAACAATGGCGAACTCAGCCACCACGAACGATAAGACGATGGCAGTTATTACGGAGCTCACCACTATGTTGATTCCGAATTCCAGTAGACTCACAGTGATTCGTAGAATTCTGAGCACCATAGCAAGAACAGCTGTAGAGAAAAACATCACGATCACACTGGCAGCCGCCATTTCTTCAGGCTGAAGTTGCTTCATTGTGATCTCCTCCTTCGCAACCATTGTGGCTGAGGTAATCGAACTTCCGGTTAGAGTGGGTTGCTGAATTATTGAACGCACTGCGAGTTCTTCTCTATGGCTGTTGGTGGGCGCCGTAAGGTTAATGTACCGTGACATTCTTAGCTCTCATGTTCTATGTTAGATTGCAACGCAGAGTGCAATTTTTTATTACACTCAAGCGCTTGCATGTTTCCGGGAAGTATCTGAAAAGCAGAAGAAGAGAGTTTTTAGGATAGATGTAAGTTCTGCATACACATTGACTTTATTTTCTGTTTTTACTAAATGGTAGTATAGGATGTAGTTTATAGACATGGACGTCCGGAAAGAGGGGCAGTGCTACACCCTAATTAATGAATGTTAACCTAAAATTATATATATATAAATATAATTTTATTTCAGTCAGTAATTTTTGGAAATTATTTTATTTTTGTTATTTAGTGTCGGTTTTCTGCAACTTTTGGCTAATCGCGACGACGGGGATGAGTGATGATAATATGAAATCGATGAAGATACATTCACAAAGAACGCCAATGTCCAGGCTGGAGTTCGAACCCAGGTGTCCTTGAAATATTTCACGCAACATTCTTACTCTAGTAACTGCAAACACTTTAAGAATGATCGTAAAAAAAAGTAGAAAGTGAAGTGCTCCCCTGTGCTTTGCACCACGTCATGAAGACGGATAGGGGGTCTGAGGTTAGGGCCCCGCACTTTCATGATCTCATCCGAGCTGGGGGTGGTGTGATAAGCACCACGGCCCTGACCGCCTTTGCCCCCCATAAAGTGAGAATCATAGAACTTAAGACCTTCTGTAAACAAAAGCACGTGTACCCTAACAGTGTTGCAAACTTATGAAAAAAAATAATCCACATAGCCTACAAGGTGTAAAAACATTGTCAACAGATGCGGAATTAGCAGTGTATCACCTGTTGAAAGTTATCGAATGTATGTAAAAAAAATAATTAAAAAAATGTACATCTTGCCTGGTGGCCGACGTTCAGGCTCATCACCGAAGTTCCCTGGCTCGAATCCCGGCATGAATGTTATTTATGTTATTTGTGAGTGTCCCTTCATCAATTTCATCTGACGATCACTCATTCTCATCGTCGGGATTAGCCAAAAGTGGAAGAAAAGCAACGCTAAATTTTAAAAAAATCAAATACAAAATGTACATCTTACCCCCCAGGAATAAGACGGTTCCGTACCAAAGGATTAATTTTTTCTCATATTTTACTAAAAAAACCTTGCTAGAAGAATGTAACACATTGAGATAAATTACGTTTTGAAACCGGGGTTTCTTCATTAAATTTATTTGATGTTTGAAAGTGTTATGATTTATTATTATAGATAATGAAAGTAAGCTAATACATATGATTTGATTGACTAAATTAATAATTATTAATGGGATAAAAATAATGTAAATAACTCATTTGGTTTGATTGATTTGCTTTATTTTACTTCCCCTCTTGTGCCACTTATGGCTAATTTGCGAAGATGGGGATGAATGATGATGATATGATGAAATCGATGAATGGACATTCACAAACATCCATGCCCAGGCCACGATTCGAACCAGGGACCCCTGGCGTCGTAGCGCGATGTGCTAACCACTCCGTCACGGGGGCGGCTAACTAATTTGGAATTCAAATATCACCTATCCCTCATCGTCTCGTAACTAATGACAAATGTGCGTGTCACAACGTGGTCGATCTACACCTCAATGTCACATATTCCAGTATCCTCCAGAGTGTACTTCAACATCTCTCAAGTTACTTCATCAAAAAACACACGCGTATGTCCTTTTCATCCCGTTCAAAAATGCTGGATTATGCAGCAAAGACACCAAGGGAATCTAAAACTTCAACTTAGAGAAGCATAAAAGTGGGGAAAGAAGACTAGAATACAGAAATATTTTGAGGCAATCACATTTTATTGCATACCTATTTGGGGGTGAATTTTTAAATATTTTCACATTTTTCTTCTCTCTTGTTGAGAGGTGTTCATTTTAAATCAACCTCCCTCACCCTAGCCTGCTCTCCTTCACGCGCAAAAATATTCTGGATTGTTAGGATGCCACTATCCGGATTATAGATAAATTTTACTCCTGCGTCCCACCCCCTCCCCCATCCCCGGAGGATCGTCACTGACAATGTGAAACACACCATCATATACCGACATTCGACATACCACTTCCGTTTCTGTACTTGACTTGGTGAGAAGTATTGAGGTTGGCAACAGCCTAATAACGGATTTCTTCCGCATCATGTAGTCCGTTCTATGAAAGTACGCTAATGGAAGAAAAACGTGTAAATTACATTGGATTATACATTTTAAAATATATTTTCATTAAAGGTTTCTGTTTATAATAATAATACGTGATTATTGTATAAATTACAATCGATCACGTGAACAGCAAGAAAATAGCGCCAGTTTCGTACATGGCGACTTCCATGCGTGCAGGAAGGTCTCCCCGTGTTTTCAGAGTAGTCTTTCGGAAATACAGCCGTTTGAAAAGTGGCAAGAAGCAGGTTGTTCTTAACGTTTATGTGACGTTGTGTCGGTGCTATTCTGAGCAAGCGGTGAAGTTGGCGTCCAAGTGTAATTGTGTGTCTGCGTCTTTGTGTTTTCGGTGCGGTGAAACAAAGGGAAACGACGGGTCAAGTTGTGAGTCCCGCGAGAAAAATACGTTTTTGCTCGTATAAACAAGTATACCGGTTTTGATATAAGCGCAATACAATGCGAGGTGCTTTCGTATTCTTTCAATCAAAGCCGTCCTGTCCATTGTAGGGAAGATGTTGATAGTGATGATTGATTACGATCTCCCTAATTTTAGCAGTCGACGTTAAATCGCCTCTTGTGCCACGTTGAGTTCCTTTTTGGGAAGTAAATTTGACAGACAAGATGATGTCTAGCGCCGAAAATGCCTCAAGTTCAAAAAGGAACTACTGAATCAAGGTAAGAAAATACATGACTTGCATGAGACGTGCGTAAATAATGTGCTCATTATCGTCTTGTTTTCTAGTGCATGAGAAACCGAGAGAAAGATAAACAATCTCTTTTTATTCCCCGGCTTATCTTTGTTTAGCTTCTGCTAAAACTGGCGGTATATTTGTTGCGCAAAGGAGAAAACAATACTCTACATGTCAACAATGTTGGGCAATAATTTGGTGGGAGAGGAAGCAATGAAACCAAAAGGCTTGAATTTACTGAAACGAATCTCTCACTGTCTTGTATAACTTTGGCACTGTCATACTGAGAGAGGAGGGGGAAGGGGGATCTGTTAACCCAGTGTCAGATAAATCGGAGGTTTGACGTAGAAAAATATGTTCATTCTTGAACAAGAACACGTATTTAATCACTTGTAGAACATTTATTATACTTCAATGTGAGATTATCATTTAAAATAAGGGCTAGAATACGTTTTTCCATGTTAAGTAAAATTAAAGGTTGCGAGTGAGCAGCATATGATGGCCGCACCATTCACGAACAGCTGGTGCGGAATGATACGTTACTCGAAGTGAGACGGTTGTTTACAGAGGGTCGGAAGGTTCGTGATTCTTACTTTAGTTTCCTCCAGGTACCCACTTTATACGACGCTGGGTGGGCGCCGGAGCCGCTTGAACATGTTGAAAAAGTTCCTGTTCTCCCCGCCGGGAATCGAACCCGGGTGTCTCGCATGGTAGTCAGACGACCTATCGAATGATTTATTTGTTTTATTTTACTTTGCTGTTATGGCAGTTGGTTCAGATATATCAGAGATAGTTCATTTCAGGCCTTATTTTTTACTTTTAGTATAGTACGTTTTCCCCCCAACTGTTTAACACATTTCTACGTGTCCTCATGGACATTTGCTCAGCGTCTATACATTCGGGCTCTATTCATGAATTCCTAAACTACTACGTTTTTGTTTATCTCTCGACTGACTCCGTGTGGATTCGGAGTAAATTATTGATTGCATCTAGTGCGTCAGCAGATTCAACTTCCCTTGTTCATTAATAATTCCTAAAGTTCACCGACGAATCATATTAAACAAAGTTGCTTTAGTATAACCAAGCTCTGGACGAGACTACCTTGATCCGGTGAGAGTTGAAAACTTCACTTCCTAGAGGAGAAACCGTTAGGCTTGTTTCCGGGGGAAATCATCCATTTGATCATCAACTCAGGCTCGTGATGAAGTGGCGATGACGAAACTAAACAGGGAGGATGCGATCATCATACTGCAAGCGTGCTCCGTCGATTAAGACGATTAGGTTTCATCCCTGCAAAGAAAACGTTTGGTAGAGCCAGTTCGGTACATATACAGCAGACTATCCGGGTCTAGCGAGCGAGCCTAGTGGGCGTGTAGACCGTGAGCAATAGGGTAAGCGATTGGTGTTGGGTTGAGATGACGTCAGTGGCTCGCTTGTTGATTGGATGTTTCGCGAAATATGACTCGCTTCCAAGTTTCAAATGTAGAAAAGCCACAAATGTTACGAAAGTAATCCCCATGCTTGGGAAGAGCAAAGTATTGTATGCTTCTACGGAAAGAGTACAGAACTGATACCACTTGGGTCATCCCCTGCTCCGAATGCTAGAAATATACAAAAAATTCTGATCTCTACATGTGACGATTGTCTACTTACTCTTTTGAAGTTACTCTTTACATGAAAAAAAAACAAAAAAAAAAACAACAGAATTTTAACCTTGCTAAAGGATTGGACAGCTTTAAAATAAATTACTAGTTTGTGATTATTGAGATTCGAAAGTAATGGCAACGAGAGTAAAAATCTGTCAAAAAATCAATTTTAAGAAATGCCTACTGCCCCATCTACAATATGCCATCGGCAGTGTCCCATATCTGCAGGCAACTTACCAGGAATTTGTCACCTAAATTTGTGAGGTTTCTTTCATTCATTGTGAGTCAAAAATGAAACCATGGAAACTCAAAAAGCTGTCGTCCTGATTGGTCACTATTACATGCAATGTGTTTGTTATGAATGTAAGAAAGTATTGTGCCATCATTTGTCCCCCCAGTTCTTACGCGTCGATGAAAAATAAACTTGAGAACTTACCTTTTCGTCCAATCTCTATTTCTTGAAGATATAACTTGTTAATAATGTAACTGCAACAGCTTATAATGATCTATTATACATATTACGATCTCAAACTTATGAGTATAGGAATTCTTGGCCTCATGCTCAGTATGGTATATTGGAATGTCCTATTTACGCAGTAAGAAGATAAACCATGAATAAAGTATTATTTAAAATTAATATTTCTTTATAATGAATTTGGTTTCATTATTGTACGTGGTAGATATTCGCATTGGATGCGCTATATTTCCATTTCTGGGACGTTTGTTTGAGTTTATGTTTTTTAAGTCCACTTTATGCACATATAGGCTAATTGGGACTGGACCTACCTTTTAAAGTGGGATTCACTGTGCAATGTACCTTTGCCGGGTATCGAACCCCAGACCCCTTGATTACAAGGCGACCACATTACCACTACGCCATCGGGGAGATCGAATTAATATGATTGAAAATCAGTGAAGCTTAATTTGAAATCATTTTAGACAAAAAATGAATGCATGAGTGATGAATGAGTAAATCAGAGATTTTTAAAAAGAAGTCACATGTAAAGCTGTAATGTGGAGAACTCATAATCTGAATGTTTCTTGCGTCTCTATCAATTTAATCTAATCACCTTTCATCCTCCTCACCGCGATATACCAAAAGTGGAAAATATACTGCACAAATTGAGAAAAAATATAAATACAAAAAAGAATATGAGGAATGTTAAAGCGGTGAGTGAGCTTGCGATGGTGTTGATTAGTTTGGCTATTTACCTTTCCAGAAATAGGGAACATTCTCGATTAACGACAATTCAACTGTACTGACCAATAATACTAAAGTGCTAAGCAACGAGTTGATCTGGACGAACGATACTGCAAGATTTGCGGGCCGAGTTCAAGAATCGAGATCTAACTCAAAGCAGAACATCTTTACTCGCAACTGAAAACTAGTAAACGTACTTGAGATGCAACTTAAGAATCACAAGTGCATCCAGTTCGTGCCAGGATGAACCGTTCAGAGCTGGAACTTCCCAAACTGCTTCAAAATGCTTGGCGCTCGTAGTGATCTCATGTGTACTCGGAGAGTGAATTCTTGAACGTGACCGAGCCGAACACTTGCATCAGAAACCACAGAGAAAGGCTCCACGTCTCACAAAAATGATGTTGGCAGTGTTAACATGGTACTTGCCAATATTTCTAGTGCTAACAATCTGCAGTTTGGGACTATTTCTTCACATGGACATCGCGAAAGAGCTTTTGGAACGTTTCGGACTTGGAAAGCGTATGGCGATTGGAATCGCCTCCTCGGTCGCGGTAACAGTACTTCTTGCATCCTTCTTGTGCCCTAATATACTCCTGATGCTGACGTCGATATTTACTGGGATAGGTGCCATGATATCTGTTTCCACAATTGTTGGCTTCTTCTACAACATGCTGCTGTAATTTCACCATAACAATGCTACTGCTTCTCATTTTACGCAGTTGTTTAGAAATTTAATTGTTTAGGGAATGATAAATATACAAAGGTGAGCGATGTGGAAAGGTACGGAGCGTAGTACATAATTAAAAGCAATAAAAGTTCCAAGCTGCTTTTATTTTTGTAATTCGGTGAAATATAAGTTTAAAGCAAGTTTTAGCTTTAGCTTTTTTCTTAACATTTATGCCATAACCAAAATGTTACCGTGTAAAGTGAAATATCTTATGGCGTTTAAGATGCCATGGTATATTTCATGGCATTTCTCAGGATATAATTGATCCTATTTCTGTAGCATTTTTCGTAGCATAACCAATCAGAACCGCCCTCTAGACCACGAGTGCAGATATAATGGCGGCTGAGTGAGATGTAAACAATGTATTACTTGTTACGTAGCTTTCAGTCAGCTCAGGAATTTAACCTTCGCTCCTCATGTCGTTATCAAATGACTCCAGTAATCACAGGTTGTGGTAAACAAAACGTACGGTATCACCTTAATATAAGGTTTATTTTTGGATAAATGCACTTAACAGCAACTTGGGTAACATTATCGTATGGGTAAAACGGATTCCTTCAAATTTCCTTCAAATTTACAGGAGAAAGTACTTACGGGAAATCATTTTCTTGAGCGTTTTGGAAGTTCCTGAATGTAGATTTGATCCATTTTAATGTGAATGCGTGTTGTTTTCTGCAAAAATCTCTGTCCGACACGCTGTTTCTGCTCACGCCATTTGCTTTTTGCATGAGAGTGCAATGTTCCGTGTGTTAAGACGATGCAACCTCGTAGCCAGTGTTTCAGCCTCGCCGTGTTTTCACTAGAACCACCTGTCGAGTTCGGAACAAGCCATTTTTCCCGAATTGGTGTCACTTATCGCACAACATTGTAGCAACATTGTGTTCCGACGTCACAGGAGAGAGCTGTTTTTACAATTTTTCTTTGTATTTATGCTAATGGAACCTAACCTAACAGGCCTAACCTAACCACGTAGGCATTCCTCGTCTGACGTCAATATTCAAGGTTGCAAGATGGTTGTGCGTAAAGGAAGAGCATTAACCAATTTCGAAAGGAAGATGGTTCCGACCCGAATAGGTGTCACTTATCGCACAACACTCTAGCAACATTGTGTTCTGACGTCACAGGAGAGACCTTTTTCATCTTAGGCAATACAAAGGTAACGCGTCTCTTAGCGAAAATATTATTTTTTCTTTGTATGTATGCTAATGGAACCTAACCTAACAGGCCTAACCTAACCACGTAGGCATTCCTCGTCTGACGTCAATATTCAAGGTTGCAAGAGAGTTGTGCGTAAAGGAAGACCATTAACGAATTGCGAAAGAAAGATGGTTCCGAATTGCGAAAGAAAGATGGTTCCGAATTGCTGTGTATGGACAATGAACGTGGTAAATCGCAAGGTTATTTTACAAGTTCTACACGTATTAGCATAATTTCAAATAGGGGCACGAAAGTAGATATTTTCCGGTGAACGAGGTTGCACCACTGCATAAATCAACAAAACACTCTCAGAACGCCCCCTAAACCAGTATGCTATCACGGCCATAATGTGTTACAGATTCGAAACAACAAGTAATAGTAAGTACTCGTAAATAGAGAAAATAAACATTATCTTAGTTAGAAATGAATTATTTCGCCTTAAGAAATGTTCCGCAACGCGTTAGCAATGTAAAGAAGTCCGAAATATATGATTCGTAGGTGTTTCACCCATACGATAATAGTACCGCAACTTATAAACTTTAAACCACATATTACATTCTCGACATTTTTCTACCACTATTATCCCGTTGCTATAGTATTTTTAGCATGTTGAAAAATCTCTGTTTGTTAAATGATGCCAGGTTCTGGCACATGAAGGTTAGTCCATCTGACACTAGTTGTCTATGACGACATAAATATTTGCAAACTTAAAAAACGAACAAATACAATATTTTAAGTAAATAACAAAGAATTACGATGTACGTAATATCCAGGGCATTACTAATTTAAAAGCCGATAACTATTCAACCAAGAGGAATAACGTTTCCTATAGAAAGGTTTTAGGTGCAAAGCAATGAAGCTGGTTAAAAACAGACTGTATACTGCATTCAGTATACGTATGGAAGAATATTCACCATAGATGTGTAACTCGCCATGCCTTCGTGCTGCATATATCATACACTGTAATCGCAAAATAAAAACGAAATGTTACATGAAATGCTTCCGTGTGAAGTACCATGTACCATAAGTTTTTTATTAGCATGTATGCTACCGAAAATGTTAAAGGAATTGCTTTCGTCTAAACCGGGCCTAAGAGAATCGGGAGCAAATTGAGAATACCTGAAGTATCTTCAATGGCTTTCAACTTCGGCATACTCACTAATTTTGGCCTCGTAATCACGAATCTGCAGTTAAAATTTGGCGATCACGTCTTGAAACTGCAAAATAAGTCGAAAAAAGTGGGTCCGTGAACGGATTTAACACCCTTGATTTATGAAGAAAACAACTATTTTTTGCAATGATTAGCGTTTCAAAACTATGTTTACGATCACCCTTAATTTTAACTATGCTTGCCTAACCTAACCTAACCTAACCTTACCGTGAATGATTCGTAAGGCAAACATGTTTTCCACCTTTACGCAAGACTCCATTTTCTCACATGCAAACGAACGCTCCATGCAACGGGTCTCACTTATTGCACAACACTTGAGCAACGTTGTGTTATGACTACGGTAGCAAGACCGTTGTGCGGAAAGGAAGACGTCTTCGGTTTCAATGTTAGTGTATGGATAATCATAGCGGTAATTGACAAGCTTATTTTGCCATTTCTAGACGTAACCGCCAAATTTTAACTGCAGATTCGTGATTAGGAGGCCAAAATTAGTGAGTATACCGAATTTGAAAGCAATTGGAGAAACTTCCGGTATTCTCAATATATACCGAGAATTGCCCGCCATATTCCAGTGCATGATATTCAACTTAACGTCATCACGCAGTGTACCCTGGGAAGAGATCTGGCGAACAAATTCACGTGTGTTAAGTAAATCGTATAAGAAGCTTTCTTACAATGAGAAAATTTGAATTTCACCACTTTACACATTTTCACGTTTTCTGTAGGGCTAAAATATAAAAAGTACACATTCCTCATATGATCACGATAATCGTACATTATATCACTTCAGCAAAGACCATACGCACAATGCTTACTCGGCATGTTTTCAACGCAGGGTCTGATCTGTTTGCTCTAACTTTGGCGCAATGAATTGTGGGGAAATTATTCGCTGAATATCATCAATTGTTCTGAAATTGTTATTCTATCTGTCAAAACTGGTAAAAGAACAACGCTAATTAACAAAAATGTAAAGAATACAGTGTTGCTATTATATGTCAGTTAATTTTTGACAAAAAAATACAAAAACAGGAAAGGTTCCGCACGCAAGTATATGCACATAGACTCAAAACTGCATGGACTCAATTGTATTTATTTCGTTTTATTTTGCACTAAGGCTGTGAAAACTTTGTTACCGTTTAATCAAAGTATGTGCATTCGAAACAGCACGTGTCAGAGCACAATTTAAAGGTGACAAACATTTCAAATAGAACAGAAAGTAATAATATCTCAGAAAAAACCCTGATTTATTCAAATTTCAACTTTGATTAGATTTTTTACTAACCATAAACACAGAATTTGACATCATTTACTAAATTTAATAATTTTGGACAACTTTTTTGGTAACTCGAAACAAACGTGCACAATTTCTAAACAAATTTGGTTCTGGTAAACGATAATTTGTTTGTCGTCCATTTAAAGAAAGGTTTGGTTACTGGAAACAATTTTTTTAAATTTTTTATTAAGCAAACTTTTTCCTCTGTGCCAATCAAAATAATTGATCTCTCGTTAAACTAGTAGGCTACTTCTTCGTATGTAGATCTTAACACTTTTCGAGATATCAAGTTGACTTTTGTCGAAGTTTTATTTGTATTTCTCTCTCTTGCGGTTTCTGAAATACAGGTAAAACGCCACGGATCCCGGGTTTGAATCCCGGGCCTTGGTATTGTCACAGTCAGATTTATAGCCGTGAAAAATGTGTTTAATCAAGGTGTTGAGTGTTTTTATTTGTATGTATATATAGTTGATCTGCCAAGCCAACGGGAGTAAGGGAGGAAGTCGCGAGTCTGACGCGCGAGCACCAGAAAGGTCACGTTTTGCGTCTGAAACTTAGGAAATTCGACCTTAACGGCAGCCATTCAAATATCTCGGGTTCCAGCAGCCGGACTGAAGTGAAACTTTTACCAGCGCAGAAACATGTATGCAAGGACGGATGTGTGGACATTCGTCGCAATCAAGCAAGAATTACGGATGCCAGATCGAATTGGTTATAATCGATCGGTTTATGGACACAGATTGCAGTTGAGCTGTCGGCGCCAGGCTGACCGCCACTTAATCCTAACGTACCGTACCAAAAGCACGCTCTGTTCAGGCTGGGAGACAATGGAGCGAAAAGGAATGACCTCGTGGGAAGCGTACCTTCAACGACCGTCAAGCGTTCTTTTTCGAAATCCGCATAAAACGAAAGGACCTGCCATTTCGACACACAGTTTTACCGCGAGTTCCAAGGAGAACACATCCACGCGCTCCGAACGTTGAGACTACCATTGTGCCGACTCGTCGTGTGTTGTTACCTTTTTGGTGTGAGGACGAGCGGAAGTGCGCCAGCCTACTGTAGTCGTCCGAGCGAGTTTGTGAGAAGTGGCTGTAAGCGAGATTTTGTCCTTTTTGTGGAGTAAACCGCGCATAAGGATGGCCGGTTGACTGTAGAAGAGAGGAGGGGGCCACCCTCGGTCCGCCCCGATGCCAGACGAGACACCACGACGAATGCCTACATCATGCTGAAAACCCGAGCTACGCCGCCTGATGCCTACCAGCCGACACAGAGAGGGAGAGAGATGACGAACGCTGCCATATCGACGTCCCGACGCTTGAGATCGTCCGACGGTGATGGAAAAGACGCCGACGACCCATGAACGACCGCCCACCGCCCAGATGCGACGTCCGAATCACGCCTGACAACGGAGATGCTCACCGACCCCGAGAGGAAGAGACGCCGAGGCCCTTGACGTTCCCCGAGCGACGCCGACGACCCATCGTCACTGATCCGCCGAGGAACCAGATGCATGAACGCTCTTCACCTTCTCGTCGTCGCGATCGAGGAAGAATAGGAAAACCTTTCGTGTGCATACTAAGTGATTTCAATCGCCCGCGAAGACACCAGGATACGCCGTGGAACCCGAGAGATGGTAACATATTCATCTGTATGAATGTCAATACGTACCGGCTCGATTGATATTTAGAGAATGCCCTAGAAATTCGTTGATGTTTTGAAAACGCCCCCACAACTCGACACTTCGTATCAGACTCCCGTTGCGCTTAATATTTGTATTTAATTGTCTCAAGTCAATTTTACTCATTTCTTGTGATTTTTAATGTTCTTAAATTCACTGTTGTTTGTGCCCCTTTTGTATTGATTTGAAGTGCGTACTGCTAGAGTAAAGTGCCGCCCGCTTAATCGTTTAATCTATTTGAGGTTTGTTCATTTTAGTATGTGTCAGCGCTATGTCGCTGCTAGCTACGTCAGGTCGCGTATGTGATTATTGTTAAAGTATTTGCCTGGTAATATTAATTGCTCTTCGCGGCGAAGTGTTGAAGTCCCGCCCGCTAGAGAGTATATGTTTGCGTCACTCAACGGAGGTTATTGTTATGTTTAGGACCACGTGAGGTCAAGTAAAAGGAAAAACGTCCGCCCACGTGAGCGTAATTGCTGTTGAGATGCTTTGTTTATTCTGGACAAATAATGTATTGTCACCGCACCGACCTATTTTTAAAGGTAAATTTAAATAAGGGCTGGCTAGTGATTTGAAGTAGCACTGGAGCAAATTCACAAATGACCTGATTAAACAAAAGTCAATGTAAAAGTAAATGCGAATGCAATAATTAGGGCTCTTCGTCAAAAACCTGTGCATTTTATATATTATTTTTGTTGATGCGCCCCGTAGGCTGGATCTGTGAGTGAATGTGTGAATGCAAGAGGGGGACCTGTACTGAATTGATTTTTTTTGTTATGAATAGAATATACTTTTTATTTTTTATGTTAATTTGGGCAATATCATTTCATACGAATGTCGCTACCCGCGATTTTCAGGTATGCGGATAGCCGCTTCCCGGCTACAGGTAAAAGTCTGGTAATTGAAAGTATATGTGTTTTTTTTATATGGCTAATCGCTATGCACTGTTGGTCACCGTCCCTATACACGAACTCAATCTGGACCGTTAAGCACTTTCACTTGTCCGAGGGAGATTTTGCCGCCTCTATCTAGGTAGTGGTAGTTTTTGTTTTCCCGGGCAAGGGAGGGCGTTTACAGTATGGATGTTTGCGAGTGTGTAAGGTGTCGTCGTGATCACTTACCACTCTCCCTTCCTTCATTTCCTCCAATTCCAGGGAGAGTCCTTTCAGGGCTGCCAATATTCCTATCAGCACGTATGAACAGGTGAATGACTATGAAGAGCGACGCATAGCGTTATGCAAAAATTAGGAAGGAAAGCATAACAACTGATGAGGGAAAACGCTCAAAATCAAAATAAAACAAATACCATCCTTTTAAAATCATCATTGCTTAGCTGCTGGCTGGGGAGAGATCTGCGCTCGATCACCACCTCTAAACTTCGAAGGAGACGAAGAAAGTGAGCGGAAACATCCATCGCGACACTTTAGGCTGCTTTCATACTGAACTAGGCTTCGTGGCGGTTCCTCTCTCGAACCTTTAGGCCACCCTCTGTCGTCAGCGTCCTCGAGCATAAATCGCCTTCGAAAAACTATACAATCGCAGCTATTACATTAAAAAAAATCACGAAGACAAAGCGTCCATCCTCATCTTTACTTTCCTATTTCCTTCAATCACCTTTCAATATCCTATTTCATCTATTTCTTCACCTCGGCTAAAACTCAGTGGGCTAATGGGATACTCTGACCCCTCTCAGGTACAGGTATAGTAGTAGAAATACGTGGGATATGAAGCTTCGACTGTTATGTACTAAATCATTTGACAGGCTATGGAAAAGGGAGATTTTATAAATGAATAACATCTGTTTCCGAAGAAAGGTCTGCGTCTTCAGTAGGCTTCTTTATGGGCAATTATTTTCCTGAAGATGGTTTATTTTCAAGATACTTTTATAAATTTACATCTTAGTTACAGATCTCCATAAATAAAGGACAGAACAGATTTCCTTCTTATAATTAAATCTACACGACTTTTGCAGTTTATTTACATAATATGGATCAAGCTGTCATATCAGTTATATAAAGACGACCAGGCGCTTGCTTGGAACTTTATGAACGCTCCTTGACATAATGAAGCATGACTTTGACGTGACTGGCGAAGGTTTTAAGTATTGACTCCGATTTTAATATAAATTGGACATTATGGTCTGGCTTCAAGATATATGCAGAAATACAAACTGCTATAATTCGTAAAATATTAGAGACATCGACTTGATATCGGGTATGGCAACATGTTAGCATGTTCACAGGGCGAAACCTAACCATGCCAGATATCAATAATGAATAACTTGATCAATAAATAATAATCATGGAGACGAAATAATCTGAACTTATTCTTCCGTATGATGGCATGTTAGCATGCCCACAGGGCGAACCTACTCATACGGCAGAATAGCATTAAGTCCTGTTGCTTTATGCAAAAATTGAAAATATATTACGTATATGTTTCGAAGAAATCAAACTGAATTATCACAAAGTTGAAAGAAATCGTAAATTAACTTATTCTCACGCATGGTGACATGTTAGCATGTCCACAGGGCGAACCTACTCATGCGTCAGAATAACAGTAAGTTCTGAGTCGAAATTTAATATTATTTTGCTAAGATTTTATTTAAAATTTCAGAAAACTTCAAAATAAAGTTTAAATTAACTTATTCTTTCGTATGGTGACATGTTAGCATGTCCACAGGGCTAACCTACCCATACGACAGAATAACTATGTCTCTAAGCTAATTTGGGAACGAAGACTGAGTTCTTGAACCCTCCCATAAAGGGAGCTGAGTATTTAAGATGTTAATCCATCGGAGTCGGTGATGAAAATGCCCCCGAATTAGGTTCCGAAGCTGTATTTATACCCCCCGCATGTCAAGCAGAGCGCCTCCCGTGACACAATAGATAAACATAGCTACAGCTGTGATATGCAGAACTAATTTGTGTATAATGGCAATATTCTAAAGATTAAACAGTATGTTCCATAAGGTTCATTTTTATATGTCTAAAACAACAGTTATGATCCTTAAAGTTTCTATAATATTCTCTACTATAAAGTTGTCACATTCTTATAAACTTCTTTCCAATGTCCATAAGGCTTATATTACTAATAAATCCAACTGAAATTTAGCTCTTATGGCTTTCATAATAGTTTGATTCTAAAACTGAGAACACATATTTTTGACTAATTGTCAACAATGAAAGATTTTGCTTTCAAGAAGCTTGCAAATAACAAATTCTAAACTTCTCGAATGACAGAATTAGGTCATTCGTTCAACTATTAAATATCTCATCTTTCATAACGTTTTTTTATGGTGAATATAAAAAGTAAAATAATTAAGAATAATATTAAATATGACCGAATCTTTGATATGCTTCGGGAGGATCATATCAAGTGTCCTTCATCAATTTCATCATGTCATCACTCATCGCCATCTTCGCAAATTAACCAAAAGTGGCAAGAAAAGTGAAGTGAAATAAAGCAAATCAATCAATCAATCAAAAGTGCATGGACAATCCTGAAGAGAGCTATCGCCAATCGTTCCAACCCACCACAGACCCCCCGATAGCTCACAGAGGCCGCCATACAGGAATTGAACCGTATTCCTCAGGATGCATTGGGCAACCTGGTACGAAGCATGCCACGTCATGTAGAGAGGTGCATGTAGGGAGGTTCATTGGTTCCTGAAGACCAGGAACCAGTGGAACCACAATGGCCGTTGGGACTGCTGACACTCATACACATCTCGGTTGTCTAGGTTCGTTTTGTAACAGTGCTACGAGATACTTTTTTTCTCTTGTGTAATGTAAAACACCTCGACTTTAGCTACTGTCGAATAAAAATGTTTGGTTTCTGACTCATTTCCTGGCAACTCCATTCCCTTCTGTAAGTATCACATTAGGTAGTGATTGCTGCTACAACAGTTAAAAGCATTCTCATTGGCTGGTAGCTTTGTGTGCTAGTAAATAATCTGGGGTGGTTGGTTAGGTTAGGCTTGTTGGGTTTGGTTCTCTTAGAAGAAGACGACCCCAAAAAACGGTTGTAGCAGCAATACCGACCATCACATTATACAACTTTTTTTGTTTTAGCACTGTAGTTTTCAGTCATCAATATTGTTTAAGCTCAGTTAGTATTTTAATTTGAAGAGTACGTGCATTACTTCTAATGCAGCTTCAGGGATGAAATATACAAAGTTGTTTCATGGATGACAAATCTACTTCAAGAAAAAAATCCTGCTTCCACATTGTTTTTATTAACACTACCACGTTACGTTCAATGCAAGTTCAAGATTTATCATGCACATTCAGCGTGAAGCTCGACTGTTTACCACAGGTTAAATCAACACAATCTTCTTTTTCTTCTTCCTTCATTCGTAAGGCACAGATTACACATCGTTCACAATAATGAACATGAATGCAGATAGCGACATTACAAATAACACCACTATAACTTGCCCAACGTAGTAGAATCCCCACGTGACATGCTTTGCCAATAGGCTCACTAGAAACAAAGCCGACGTTATGCTTGCAGATGTAGCTACAATTCCACGCAAAGAACGAAGTTTCGCCGTGGCAACAAGCAAATTGAAACCAACTATCAGTATTATAACCGTAACTACGAAGTGAAGAAAGGCAATGAAGTCTTTGCTAAGAACATCGTCGTGGCTGCACAAGGCAGTCATGAAGGTGTCGTTGCAAGTCATTGCTGAGAGCGGTTCTAGAGTTATAATTCAACCTCGTGAAACACGTGCAAATGTTGCAAATTGTGCACTGCTGAAATGTGTTGATTTGGAACTCTGGTGGTTAGATGATATTGACTTCTTATTTCCAGAACTTTTTAGGTAAGATAATATAACGTACTACTGTTCATTTTGATTGAAAGCTAACCTGAAGCGTGATTTTGAATGCATTGAACGTTTGTTGCTTAGTAATGTCTTAATCTTCGCGCAATTGTTGTTCCAGATATCTAATAGACGGTGGATTTGCATAGCGCGCCTTAATACCAAAGATATGTGCAAAACATAGCGTTAAGAATAATATCTGGTGCAGACCTACTTGTTCGCGAAATACCGGACCTAGAAACGTTGTACGACTACATACAACGCGAGAGGATCGAGTTTTGGTTGAAACAAAGGACATCATGTCAACCCAACCATTAGTAACATCGGTCAACGGGATCCTAGATGGCGGATTTATAAATTGCCGAGACTAGATTAACTTAAAAATGACAAATGTACAAGGCAGCAAGTCGCATAAGACAACACATACATACCGCAACCAGTTTAATGGAACACAAGTCAAGCAACGGCTTCGGATTGTCACGTGCCAGTTCCGACGACACACTGAAAAATGCAAGGAAGAAATGTTTCCCGAGAGCGACGATAGATGGCAGCATGCCATATAAAGAAGAGCGGAGTTCATTGTAGAAACTAGGAGCGGAGAAGAGTGATTATATATATTATAGTAAATGCAAAATACTTAAAGGAAGACTATAAAAATTATAGAAGGAGTGAATAAAATGTTGTTAATAGCAAATTAAGATAAATAAGAATATGCTCGTATATGAAACAATTAGGAAAGTTAATAAGTGAGCAAATGAATTCAGAAATTGTATCTCTCTCCTTTTTGATCTTCTGACGAGGAGAATAGCGTCAGCTTTTGTATTTGTCCGTCCCTCGGTGGCGCTGTGTTCAATTAGACGCCCCGAAGCACTTGCCATAGGCAGCGCTTTGCTATTAGCGATCCTGGGCTATTCCCCTTTTGGTCGTTACATAGGAGGTGGCGCTATTGTCACTTTAGTCGACCCTACTCTTTCTAGAAGTATAGCTTGAGTCGTTTTCCAAATAAGATTACGCTTTAAAAGGAAAGACAATAAAATAGAAAGAAGAAGAAGTCTTTTCCAAAAATAGAAAGAAGAAAAGAAGAAGAAGTAAATAGAAAGAAGAAAAGAAGAAGAAGTCTTTTTCAAAAATAGAAAGAAGAAGAAGTCTTTTCCAAAAGTAGAAAGAAGAAAAGAAGAAGAAATCTTTTCCAAAAATAGAAGGAAGAAAAGAAGAAGAAGCCTTTTCCCAAATCAACGATATAAAAGAAGAAGAAGCCTTTTCCATAATCAAAGATAGAAAAGAAGAAGAAGCCTCTTTTCCCCAGAAATTACAAGAACAAAGAAGAAGATTTCCTTTCAATTATTCATATATACGTATATAAGAAGAATATAACCGACGTAAATTTGGAATCAGCATACATATATATATTTATTTCAATGTATATACAAGCTTCGCTATATATTTTCTCTGTATTGTGTACAGTTTTAAGAATATAGATCCGCATTTAACTATATCCTCTTGGCTATAAAACGCTTTCTTATTTGGAATTCTCGAATAAAGAACCTATCCCCTGAGATTAAGATAATTCTATAGCCGTGGTAAATAACATTTAAGTACGTACCCCCAAAAGGGCGTAGCAGGATGAGTGACCTCCACAATACCAGGTTCAATATACGATAACAAATGAATTAAGTAAACCACTTAGGACAAGGGTAGAATAAATACAAGGACAAATATATGTAATAGAATAGAAATGATCAGGTCTAGCTACTTAGACTAATAGTATAATAGAACTGCAATAATGTAAATACAATGTAAAATGCTCTATTAGCACGACAGAAGTGAGAAGGGGAAAAATATCAAAGCAAAGCAAAACAAGACGTAAAAAATGACAGAAATAACAAAATTGGCAGAGGTAACAAATGTCCGAAACTTCAAGAAAAAATGCAAAACCGCCATTATTACTCCTGTCCTGTCCTGTGACGTAGCAGCCGGTGCTGCCCCTACGTCTGCCGATGCAGACGGCGATGTGCTGATCCACCTTCTGCCAACGAGAAACTGCAGAATTTTCTTTATTCTTCTCTTCTAGACACGTGGCAGTAGGAGTAGGACGCGGTGACGGGGAACAAGCTTCGAGTTACCAATCCTAACATTCGCGCCTGGTTTTCTCGCCCCGCCCCTCTCGTCGAGAAGAGGACACTTTAACTCGTCTTCGCATTGGACACAGTCGTCTTACATATCGTCATTTGCTGCAAGGGTTGGACCCTGCCATCTGCCGTGTATGTAATGTATCGAGCCGATTTTAATAACCTCAGACAAACCTTCCCAGCTGTTTATTTTCCATGTTGGGAGACCATGACAATGTTTTAACCAATGTTTTTAGGTTTTTTAAAAATGGAGGGCAGGCCTTTTAGTTTTTTGTGTCTTACCTTGTTAATGTGTTGTGTATGCCCTGTACAGGCCACTTTACAAAATTTCACTTTTAACCCTTCACAAGGGGTTCTCTTGATTTGTAATTCAAGGGGCTCCGGGATCGATACCCGGTGAAGATCCATAGTGGCTCGGATCCCATTTTAAACTGTACGTGCAGTCCCGATTAGCATATCTGTGCATAAAGTGAGCTTAAACAACACCTCGGCAACTGAAGAAGCTCTTTGTGATTACGTCGTGCATATTGTCACAACAGAACAGTAAACAATACCCATTTTTTTTTATCTTGGCAACGCATCTTTTACTCAACAAGTCAATTCTTTTCTGAAGCAGACTTTTGAGCCAAATTCCATCAGCAAAATATGTGATGACCAACTGATTGTGCAGCCTCCTCCAAGAGTTCAACCGCACTCTGGAAATACCAACATGCTTCGTCAAGACATGAAACATGCGGAATCTTCGAAGGAGTCGAATCGCACGTAACAAAATCATTCCTTCTTGCGATCCGTTATGGAAACGGTAACATCTTACGAACAGGCAGTGGCCATCATAGACTGCGGTTTCCTGTTATGCGTTGTGGCGTACTTGATTCATGGGGTTGCCCATGCTGGAAGTCTGGGGAGAAACATTGCCCTTCTGACTCTACCTGCCGGTGCATTGTTAGCCACCTTTGTATTCTCTTGCTTGCGCTGGGCCTTCTATCCCATGATATTCTGCCTAACAGCCATGTTCACAGGATTTGCATTTTTTACACGCCTTGCCCGTAGCGGCGAATCAACAACTGCTTCATGTGAAGCCACTCGTTGAAGTTGCTGGGTTAGTTGGAGTAAGAGGCCGGAAATGCAACCCAGATAGCTGCGTCATGCGTGTTTTGTGCGTTACTGTACATCATCGGAAATAAAAATACTGATTATTTCCAGTTTGTAGTCACAACAACGGTAATGTTTACTGTAGGGTAGACCAGGGCAAAATTATCTCTCTAAGGTATATTAAACCATATTTCTTATAAACATCTCTACACAATGAAGACTATTACACACATGTTTAGGTGCATATATTAACTATTATTTAGAATTGGTTAGGAAATTTTAAGTCTGAGAGAAAGGGCAAACATAAGATCATACAAATATGATTTTGCCCCGGACGTACGTTGTTCTTTTACCAGGAAATGAAAAAATAAACAGCTACAGCACTTTATACGTTTAACTTAATTGGAGTTGGCGTGATTTTTCATGTATTTAGTTAGATCACAAATGAAATCAACTAATACTTGTATCATTAGCAATTTTGCTCTCTAGAGTATGTTTCAATTTAATGAACCGCTGATGTAACTTTTTATTTCTCATTTACCTGCAAAGGAAAAAAATAGGTTAAATACATAAAATCCTAGTTCTAATGATCATTTATATACCACAATATTTAGAGCAGTTCTTATGATAAACACAATAACAATTAATAACAACAAACTAACTTGTGCCGAACACTTTCTTTCCAGAATAAAACACTGATAAGAATAATTAATAATAGTTTAGTTTTGTCGGAAGCAAAGTTACTCGTCGTGTCGCTTTGTGTCCCGTCGTGTTGCGTATCGTCGCGTCGTGTCAGATCTGGTGTGAGGCTGGCCTTAGTATATAGTAATACGCCATGTGTTTTGCTGTCTGCGGTCATAGCCCCCCAAAGTTGATGGTTTAGCGGTCTCAGCCCCCCAAAGTTGATGGTCTAGAACATTTCAGATGTGTATTTATAGTTAAGTTCATGTGGCACAATTCAGAATATACTTTACAATAATACAGCCGTTATAGTAGGTCTCCGTGACCGGATTACGCTTACTCATTCGAGCTCTATACGTAGGCCGAATAAATTCCGACCAGAGCCGGATTCGAACCTACGCCGTCCAGCAGCGAACGATCTCAAGACGAGTGAACGCCTTAACCCGCTCGGCTACGGAGGAGGACTATAAACTTTACAAGGGAAGCAAAATAATATATTAGATCCTCTTAAGCAAAATTATTTGGAAAGACACTGCCCCCACATCGTTAACATTGGGGTGGCTCGAGCCTCCCAAACCCCACCGAGTCGGCGCCTATGTCTCCATGGAAGAATCTACATGAACCTTTGTTAAACTTGAACAGCCCTTGCAGCAGGTTTTACCTTCATTTTCTTCCCCAGTGGAAGGAGGAAAGTGTTCTAAGCGTTATCACACCTTGCTTTCACCTTAATTCTACTTCTTCATTATAATCCTCGCCAACCTGTTCTCACTGCAGCTGTTGTCGATGTAGAAACTCAACTCTTACTTCGAGGGGTCTTATAGGGGATTAAGTGACACTAAACAGTAAAACAGGAGTTGTCAGAACAAGCCTGGTTTCACAGTATGAATATTTTGTGCTTCTTGTCTCGCAACATTACTTCTGCGCCTCACGAAAGCCAAACGAAATAGCTTTTTCTGTTATGATCATGTACTAAAGGAGCATTCCATGTCAAACTGACTCTGAACCTCAATTTTTAACATTAAATGCAATGCTGTAACTCCTTGTGACTGAACAGTATAAAATTGTGATTTGGATAAATTTTCTTCAAGTTTTATACATAATTAAGTTAGAATCAACGTAATTTACATATTGTTCGTTTATTTTAACTTTTTCTCTACCTTTGAATTTCATTGTGTTCCACCCGTGACACCAAAGAACAATTAATTTCTTCTTTAACTATTACATTTCCGCTTCGAATCCATTAGAATATTCAAATTTCAATTACCTTCTCTCTTTCACTTAACCAACTTACTTTTCATCATTTGACAATTCACAAAAATTAAAATAAATTTCTTCTTAAGTAAAGTCCCATTCGTGACACAAAATTGTTCACTTGTAGCTATACATCTGGGAAGTATTTTAAGGGTAGTTATGTTTGGTCAACAATGTTAAGTTTCATTGTCCAGAAGCTGTAAGACAAACGTTGCTTAACTATCAGTAGAATAGTTACTTTAATATAAAAAATGTAGTTCGCGTGTTCCACCCGTGACAGTTGATTGCCCCTAAGCAGTTTCCGAAAGGAAGCAATGGTAATGTTTTGTGTACGGCATTACACACACTTTCTCTGAACGAAAAAGAAATCAGATTCCAGATTATATCTGTACATTGTCTATACTGCAGGACGCTTTAGAAAGAGCGCTTCGCGGGCTAACAGCAGACGTCGCTCGCACACTGTTGCCGATACTCTCGTGTCGTCTGCTCCTCAGTCGAACAAACAGGCCGAGGTAGCAAGAGGCAGAGGTCATTCACCCTTCCAGAAGGGAGCAGCGAGCTAGCTGTGGCAACCAGGCTCGCTCACTCGCGGACCTGATTGGTTCTCGCAGACACACACCCATATTGTCGTCTGCTGCAAGCCCGCGAAGCGATCTTTTTAAGGTCTCATGGAGTATAATAGAGCTTTAAGCCAGAGACGTTCGGTTAAGAAATGCTTGGATTCGTATCTGTTTTCTCGTCAATGCTATTAATTTATTATTTATCAAATCGCCACCATGTGTAACATTAAATCTAAAGACTTATAATTATTGAGATTACGCGTTCCACGAAAAGAAACGCTATCAGAATAGGAAATTAAGTACATATTCTTGTGATTTCTCTTATTTAATATGTTATCAGTCAGTTGCCACTTCATCATTTACGACACATTTAACACAGAGAAATTAAAATGTCCGAAAGACAACACGATGATATTTGAAAATAGTTTCGAAATAATTTATTTTTTAATATTCTCCACTTTTTAAAACTTTATAAAACAATCTATAGAATGAAATTGAATAAAATTAGTAATGGACGTGGTACTATTGTTATTCCTTAGAGCAATCACAAATTCCGATTTTTAACACAAGATGTGTGTTGCATGGTGACCCAAGAATTGAAATATGTAACGTAAACTGTTCTGTAAGAAACTTGTTACTTTGAAAAAGAGTAGCGGTTCTGGATGATTCATACCTAAATCTGGCTTTTTTAACCTGTACAATAACTTCAAAATATATATTGCTTTCTGTATGTTGTTAACCATTTTCTGCTTTCACCTTCATGTATATAATAAATAGGTTTTGGTAAGACTATAAAACAGAAGAAGGAATTTCTCGAAATGCTACTACGACAGTGTTAAGAAAAAGTCTTTCATTTACAGCGATATGTATAGTTTTAAGAGCCCGCCAGATGAACATTTTTTGTTAATTTAACAACTAGAAAATTTATTCACTTGCAAAAAAGAGACTTTCAGTGTAAACAGTTGATCAGTTTCTATGTTTGAAGCATAGAAGTTTAACGTTTCTTTTTTACGAATATATTATTTCTAACGCATCATTGTAATGTTCCTCCATAAGCAATGCGCTCTAGGTATCAACTCTGACATATACCAGAATATAAGGATTTGTATCTTTTATCAGCAGAAGTAATAATCCTAGACTTCTATTGTTACACCTTATCTCCAAGGCAACATAAATTTCTATACGGCACGGTGAACTAGAATTCTCAATATCCAAGCAGTAAATTTTGATCCAGGAGACTTGAGTTTTATGAACAACTATGGGTTCCAGACATGAATCAGCGTTTCACTGTTCTAGGGGAGGAAATTTTAAGTAAGAATGGAACAAACTTCCTTCCAACTATGACGCCAGAGGAAGAGATGATCATATAACATGTCAAAGCAAAAAGACCCCCGCATATCTTCAAGATGAGTGGTATCATTGCAATTGCCATCTGCATCTCGATCCTTCCTTGCGTCGCAGATACAAAGTCAGTCTCGCCACCAGATGTCAGGTCGGTAGAGCATATCAGTTTCCAGACGCTGACAACCCTATGGTTCATCTTCATGTGCGCTATACTTTCTTCTTTATGTGGTGTACTGATAGTTGCCGGCGTAGACAAATATATGACATTTCTGCTTACCGTTGTGCCGTTAGCTATTGGTGGTTTAATTACTGTGACACTCTACTATCCGGGTCTGGCATGGGGCACGATACCACTTATGAGCTATGCCGTATATGAGGTCACTGATTACATTACAAATATGCCCGAGGAACTTCTCTTCGTTACTGAGGAAGATGAAAGCGAAGACGAAACTACCATAGAGAAACGTTGAAAATAAACTTCTGTAACTTATTCTCTTTTCATGATGCATCTTGTTTTCTTTATTCTAACTTGCATATGGACCTCCATGATGACTATACTCTGTTCCGGCTATCTCTGCACCAAGCGAACGAAAAGAAGTCTACGCAAGTAGTGGCGCGAGACGGCTCCACCGATGAACATGTGAGAGGGTATGGGATTGCGTGGAGGGGTAGAAAGCGACTGCAGTTACCAGCATTCGCAGCAGTATATACTGCTTCACTCTGACCACTCGAATTCTTTCCTTCTCTGACGCTACGCGTGGCCTTGTTCCACAGTTAGCTGGAACAGAGTATAAGTGATAACGTAGTTGCCTTTTAGTCAAGGGGTCACGAGTTCGACACGCGGTGGATGCACATAGTTGTTCTGATTCGTCTTCAAAGAAACGTTCATTCTAGATTAGCCTACATGTGTATAAAGTGTGCATCAAAACTCTTAACATTCATACGGTAGCTACACATAGCTAACTATCCTAACGTATCACATCAAACGGGGCTTCCCCAGTGGCGCACTGGTAGCGTCGTCGCCTTGTAATCAAGAAGTGCCGGGTTCGATACCCGGTGGAGACCCATAGTGGTTCGGATCCCACTTTAAACTGTAGGTCCAGTCCTGATTAGAGTTTCTGTGCATAAAGTGGACTTAAAACAACAATGCAATCAATCAATCATGTCAATCTTGGTGTTGGTTTAACTTGCAATCTAAAAATAGCATATTTTTATTACGCGCTGTAAAATGTACATCCTCGTGAAGAAATTCCGCATAATCGATAATACAGCTATTTTGTATTATTTTATGGGCGTGTGTAAACGAATACTAATGTGTATAAACAATTTCGACTTCACAATTGGGCAGTTAAGCTTGGGATAATTTTGTAATATTCAGGCTGGAATTTTTATATGCTTAGATATGTTTTATTCTAGCATAAATAGTGGCACAAAACTCAGATTGTCCGTGAATTATTATTAATTGGAATCGATTTATTTATTTTTACATATTTCATATTGGTATCGATTTTCAATAAGTGTATAAAGTCAAGAGAATTCAGACTGAAAATACATTTTGGATGCTTAACAGAACTTGGTAGAGAAGATGTTGATCACCTGAAAATAGTTCTGCAAGTAACATTACCCAGTTTTTGTACTTGATTATTTTGTTACTTGAATAAACGAATTAAAATTATTTGTTGGAACGGCACATATGGCCGTTTTTCGCCCTTCGATGTAGAATGGGGAAATACCCCCTTAGTTTTTGTTTTTTTTATAAAATATTTATTGGTTGTGGACAAAATCCATGCACCAGTTAACAATTTATCAATTGGTATTATATACATGTATGCACATAATATTTACTCACAATTATTCCTTTCATAATAAATACTTGCCAAATTTCATTACACTTTTACAGAATTATATTAGACTTATTAAGATATTTTGTAAGAATATAGATTACCGAGGATGAAGGTGAAGTCAGTAAACAAGGCAGTGTCAGTGGCGCTTGATGTCCACTCCTGTACAATTCCTGTAAAAATGGTTCTCTGTAAGTTTCATAAAGTTTGCATTGAAATATAATGTGGTTTGGAGTTGCAGTATATTCATTGCACAAACAAACTGGTGAAGTCACTAAATTCTTCTTGTACAGGTGAGCTGCGGCGATAGTGTGATTTAACCTGCAGCGCATTATAGTTGTGAGGGAACTCCGGGAGAGTTGAATCTGTTTAAACCAACATTCCTTTGGAATTCTTTCTTGTATAGCATAGTAGGCCTTACCGCATTGAGTGCCAGTATTTGTCCACAAGCTTTGCCAGTCAGTAAATAGTATTTTTCTAGTGTGTGATTCCAAAACTACGGACGGAATCTTTATTGAAAGCGGCCGTCGGATTGTTTGATTCGCTGCATATTTTGCCAAGGTATCTGCTATATTGTTCCCTTCTATTAAAGAATGTCCAGGTGTCCAAATAAAGTTGATATCATATCCCAATCTCGTTAATTTCAGTGTGAGTATTCTTATATTAACAATGTACCATTCCGTATGACATGACCATGATGCAAACTGTAAAGAATTTAGCACAGAGGCTGAATCGGTTGCAATTAGAACTGAATTTAACTTCTTCTTTTGTACATAAAGCAATGCCTGTCGTATTGCAAAAGCTTCTGCAGTGTAAATGGACAGATACGATGGCAAAGGAAAAATTTTGAATTCTGCAGAATTATCACAGTAAAATGCTGCTCCTGTTTTTCCAGACGTTGATTTTGAAGCATCTGTATATATGTGATATTCACATTGTAATTTTGAATGTATGTAGTCTTGATATATATTATTTGAAATTGTAAGGATTGTCTTCCTGAAAACTCTACTTGGGTAGGCAGGAAAATGAATCCTCATGGGAGATATCATATTAAAGTAGTCTGTCATGAAGCATGGTGCATTAGGTAAACGAATAACATTAGCTTGAAATTTATTAATGTCCTTATAAGCATAATATAGTATAGGTAATCTGGATTTATATTTTGCTGTACGTCTGTTGAGCATCAAAGAGTCTAACAATTGAAGTTTTGGTATGATCGGAGATGTCGTGTTGGCAATTTTCTTAAGTAAAAATTTACTCGCAAGATATTTAACTCTAAGTTTGTATGGTGGATCTCCCACTTCTACGAAAGTTGCTTGTTTTGGAGTTCCTTTCCAAAGGCCATAAATCCTGGATAAACTGCTATGTTGGATAGAAGATAGCGTGTTAAAAGCCCAACTTAAATTATCATTGTACATAAAGGAACCATACTCTAGTCTTGAGTTTAGCATCTGTTTATGGATCTGATGTAATAATTTAGGATCAGCACCCCACTTTTTCTTAACTGTCAACATTTTTATTATGTTAAACACTTGAGATCCCTTACATTGTGCCAGTTCTACTTGTGACTTCCATTTAAGTTTTTCATCTAATATAAGTCCCAAAAATTCATGACTTCTTTGTTGACTAATAGGTTTTCCGTTTATATTTATTGATTCTTATTAAAAAATACCACCGAAGACTTATCTGGATTTACTTCAATTCCATTGATATCACACCATGATAATAATTCATCCAGAGATTTTTGAATTTTTTGAGCCCCTTCTTGAATATTTTTACTACTAGTGTATATAACAATATCATCTGCATATTGTAATAGACGAGTGTGTTGAAGAATTTTTGAGCCTAAATCTGCCGTGTACATATTAAATAGCATGGGACTCAGCACTGCGCCTTGTGGTAGACCTTTATGTGTATAACGTGCGGTGGATAACTGTCCTCCATATCGAATGTACAACTTACGTGCCAATAATAATCCAAGAATACTTTTTATAAAATTACGTGGAACGTTCATTTTCTCCAATTTTTGTAACAGTATATTTGGAAGGACAGAATCATAGGCGCTACTTAGAGCGAGAAAAACTACGATACAAAATTCCCGCCGTATGAAAGATAGCCATATATCTAAATTTAGTGTCGCTAATACATCTACTGTTCCAGTTCCTTTCCTAAATCCCATCTGATGTTTCGGTAATTTCTGATTATATTCGACCCACCATGTGAGTCTGTTCAGTATTAAATGTTCATATAATTTAGCAAGGCATGATGACATTGCAATAGGTCTATAGTTCGTATGTATTCCTGATTGTTTACCTGGTTTTAATATGGGTATTATCACCACTTCTTTCCACTGTGATGGAATTTCTCCACTATTCCATATTGAATTGTATGTATTTAGTAAAATTTCATATCCATTCAAAGGCCAGTGTTGAATACATTCGTATGTAATACCATCTAAACCCGGAGACGTTTTCTTTCGTTTGTGAACAACATATTCTAATTCCTCCATAGTGAATAGCGATTCTAACGTGGATGTTTCTGGATATTTCATATAGTTTAACAATTGACAAAGATTAGTTTCAACCGTATCTGGTGTCAACTTGCGGTGAAATTCTTTTATCCAGGCTGAATTGATATCTCCTCCAAAATAATGACAAGTATTATTATTGGACATACTTCTTATTATTTTCCAAGTCACTGAAATAGAAGAATCTTTAGTTAATGTAGAGCAAAATTACTTCCAAAAGTATGATTTTGATTTTTTTAGGAACCTCTGAGTTTTTGCTGCAATTTCTTTATATCTAATAAAATGATTGATGGTAGGATTCTCCTTTTAATTTATGTATGCTTTTTGTCGTTCGTTTACCCATTTCCGGCAATCCGTTGTCCACCACGGAGTCACTTTTCTTCTAGATCCAAAATTAGATACTGTTGCATTTATTTGTTCTTGTCGAATGAGAGACACCAATGTGTCATACGATACTTCTTGTTTCAACAATTCATTCTTTATTTCATTGTTTACATTTCCGGAGAATTTCTGCCATTCAACCCTTCTTGATATATATTGACTATTGTTTTGTTCAGAGCGCATAGTAAACCACGTTATATATTTATTATGTTGAAAGCTTATCATAATTGGCATGTGATTACTGTTGTAACACTTCTCTAATGCACTCCAATGGATTTTTGAAGCTATATCATTTGAGGTAATAGTTATGTCTGGAGCACTCGGCTGTTCATTAGGTCTTGAGATTATTGTAGGTGTTCCGTCGTTGAGTAATACAGCTGAGGAATCTTGCAAGTAATTATACAAATCTTTACCTGATCGATCAGTTAGAGAACAGCCCCACATAGGGTGGTGTGCATTAATGTCCCCTGCCAGCACAAATGAAGTGTTTGGTGGAAGCTGCCCAACGATATTCTGCCACACTGTAACAGGGAGGTGCACTGTGGGAGGGCAGTAAATTGATACATAAGACGTATCAGCAATCCGAACACCTGTAATCTGAATTTGACTGTTTATATTTTGAAACAAAATAATGTCATACTGTATATTTCTTTTAACACCTATAGCTGAACCACCGTATCCATCTAAACGATCATCTCTTATCCAATTGTAACCTTTAAACTTCAATGTTGAGTCAGTTTTCAACCACGTTTCTTGTATAAGAAGGACATCTGCAGAAAAATAAGATAAAATATTTTGTAAATTATGTCTATTAGGAATTAAACTTCGTATATTCCATTGTAATATTTTCAAGACTTTGTCTGGCATGCTGGTTGTTGAAATAAGTATTGCAAAATACTTGTAGCAATGCAAGTCCAGTCCTGGTTAACGTTCAATGTCGAAGTCCCTGCTAGGCTACATAATTGTTCTATAAATAATGAAAAATTATTTAGGAATTTTGTAGAATTTTGTTCTTGTGCCCGATTTGGCTGGATAGCTTGAGCCGCCTCTGCAAGAACAAATAATTTATTTTGTTGGCATGTTGTCGACAAATCCGGAGCATTGTCTTTTCGAGATCCTGACAAAGAATAATCAGGGTTTGTCATTCTCTTTTTATATTCATTTTGTCCAAATGGTTTCAATGTTTGAGAAGATTTCTGGCGTTTTCCTTAAGAAGACTCAGTCTCTTCCAAATATTTTCCAGCTTTCTTTGAACTGTACAATGGCCTTTTATTAGATACACTGTATTGATCTTGTGTTATATTATTATGATATGAGGTGCTACTCGAATTGTTAGATATCGAAGCATATGTAAATGGCATTACTGTCTTTTCTATTTCCTGAACATGGCCAGTAGATATCTGTTCATATCCATACATATAGTTAATTTTTGGGACTTTCTTCATAGCTTCGTTAAACGTAACATTCTGAACTGTCATAATTTTGATTATTTCCTTTTGACGTTGTTTTTCAGGACAGTTTTTGTCAATTGCAGTTTGCTCCTGATTACAATGGAAACACTTGATCTTATTTGTGCAAGAGGACGATTCGTGATTCTCACCACAGCGTTTGCATTTTAATTTACTTTTGCAATTAGCCCTGAAGTGCCCATAATAAAAACAATTAGTGCACTGTTTAATCAAGGGAATGTACCTATCAATATCAAACTTTTTGTAAAACAGTGTGACATATTGTGGTAAGGATTGCGAGTCGAATGTTACAATTACCGTTCGAGTTGGAACAGCAACGCGAGTACCCTCCTCGTACTTATACTTTACAATGCGTTTTACCTTTATTACTTTGGCTGTTGATGAATTTATATTTTGCAATATTTCATCTTCACTTATTGACTGATGTACATCTTTCATAATTCCCATTCTTCGTACTCGGTGTGATGGAACAAAACCTTCCCAATTATTCTGTAACAGTAATGGATTCGAAAGGAAATCATTTGCATAATTAGATGTCGTAAATGTAAGTCTAGCTAGATTTTTCCCAAGGCTATCTATCTCTTTCAAACCTCTAATATTTTCTTTGCTGACTATTTGGCCTAATTTTAAAATGTGAAGTTGACCAATGTTTCCTTTGCCATTTCCACCTGAGGCATCCTGATGTTTAGATTTCACAAATATTTCATACGGACCTAAATGATTACTTCTGTACTTCAATACCTGTTGCTCATAAACTTTTTTGGAACTTGATTTACTTATTTGTTGGGTGTAATCTATATTATTACACTGAGAATTCAACTTATTAACTTCTTCTACAGAAGTTATGATTTCCACGTTGCTGGAAAGTTCCATGGCACTAATGTCCATGTCCATGTTGGATTCAGCTGGTTTTGTACCAGCAAATTTGGCTTTACGGTCTTTAGATTTTTTCATGAATTAATGTTCACATTGTCGCACATATATTTAGAACGACACTAATATTCAAACAGTAAACTATAAAGTCTCAAATTCTAACTTAGAACACAAAATTATCTTTGCAACAAATCATTTACACAATCACATCTGTAACCACAGACTCAATCTCCACTAAGTTAATCGCTACGAGAATGACGAATAATGAGGTAACAAACAGAATAAAACTTCCACATCTTATTGGGAAATATCCTGAAATTATCTTATTCTTATCTCAAGGTCAGTAGCGGCGATTGGATGCTAAAACGGGAGTCAAGGACAGTTTGCATTTCCTTTGTAGACAAGGTTTAGCATTAAGAGGCCATAATGCGGGAGTAAAAATTGAAAAAAGTGGGGGGACTACCCCCACGCCCCTCTAATCGCGACCTCTGTCCAGGTTGATTCATTTTTAAAAATGTGTACGTATTTGTGCATCAAAACATTCTGATCGGTACTTTTATAGTTTAATCTTCGGTGAGCGTGGAAAAGCAACAAATAATAGATTTTTGGAAAGGAAGGTAAATATTTGCACCATTTTCTCGCATCCAACTATAAACATTTCACTATAACTATGGGATTCGATGAAAGAAAGCTGAGTTGATATTTCAGTTCTCTTTCACCAGAACTTAGTTTTACAGCCCTTTCCCCAAGGTACATGAATTATGTGGAATACAGCAGTTTTATCATAATAATTTGACGCAAGTTAATTCTGATGATTGTTTTTCTTCGACAATGCTCACGCAACTTTAAACAATGACAACAAAATAAATCAAATTTACAACATAATTACATGACAACTGCGTTTCCAAGCTAGTAAAAATTGAAACAAAATAATGCTGGGCTTAGATAGTGTACAGACGTTCAGTGTCATGATTAGGAAAGAATGATTTGAAACATTGTGCCACTCTAAATCATATGCTGACGTTGGTGAAAGTAGCAGTGTATGATAGGCTTAAAGTGTACTGGAAGTTGAGTCGGATATTTCTAGCATCATCCTCCAGCAGTATGGTTCCATTAAGGTGCAAGGGCTAAATCAGTGTAGCCAGGTAACGTCGCAAGAGAGCTCCCGTGATGTGAGTTGGAACTCCAGCTTCGATGGAAACAGTTCCACAATCGTCTAATTTTGCTTGGAACTTTGCATGGATTCTACTTGTTGGTGCTATCATCCTTACAGCCTCGGTGGCACTGGCTATTGCTAGTGCATGGGTATTAATAGTCTTTGTTACGATAGCAGCGTGTTTGTTGACTGGTGTGTTGGCCATCGGAACGTATTACATTCCTCTGATTGGAATCGTTACTGTGCCCGCCATCTTCTACATCAACTACAGAGCGGTGAAATTTATCTTGTATGTTATAGATACGATCACAGAACGTTTGGAAGATTATTGATTTCTCGGAAGGAAGGTTAGTTTACAAGATCACCAGCATGGGCAATATTAGGAAAACAGAATAAACAGCTGATATGTATACATTTATATCTGACTGTCATTTCATCAACTTCTCAATGAACAAAAGCAAGTATAAGTAGATACGCTGTGTGATTTTATGTACGGTATCCTGAGGTCCTATGTTTGAATCCCGATGTGGGCATGGGCGTTCTTTGTGAGTGCTAAAAGTGGCAGAAAAGCGAAGTAAAATAAACCAAGCCATTCGATCAATCACTTAATGTATGTACGGTAGCTACAGACAGTATTCATATAATTGAAGTTGTCAAACTGAGGCTGTGTCCGAAAGGTTCAAAGAGCAGAGTTGAAGTATAGTCTTGTCGGAAGTGACGTCACCTGGTGCACTTCGAAAGCGCCAATTAAACGAGCAATCGAGACCACAGCGCGGTGCACGCATCGTTGCAGTCTTGAGTATGACTCGTTGTTCATTTGTTTGAAATCACGGAGGTAGAAAGCCAACAAGTTGTTGGTTGAAGTTCTTCTAATGTGTGGAAATGCATGTGTAAGAACATTTTAAAATTCCATGTGATTTCTATAGTAAAAAACAAGGGTAACAGTTTCATACATCGGAGACACATTAAAATCGCATACTTTGTGTTTCGCATGGTTCGTACTTACCAATTGTGTATTGCGGAACATAGTTCAAGGTGCCATTATCCTTTTTACACGAAAACAAACGCAATTTTTCACATTCTGAGTGCTTTTTTCATTCCTTTCTTCGCTTCCGGAACACACAATCTGGCGGGCACATCTTGACTCACGTTGTGGGTATGCAGTGTTTCAACCTTCTTCACCGAAAAATACCTACTATCGTGTTCGTCACCGGCGGAAATTATACATTATGCACGGGTATCTGACGGATAGCCCCACGAACCATACACGGATAGCCCCACAAACCATTCGCGGATAGCCCCACGAACCATTATACACGGTAGCTGACCGATAGCCCCACGAACCATTCACGGATAGCCCCACGAACCATTTTCGATAAGGTTAGGTTAGGTTTGGTTACGTTAGGCAAGCATAGTTAAAAAAAGTGTTGAAACACTGACAGGGGCTTACGTCATCAAACGTACGCAGCATCCGGTTGTCTTAGGGCAAGCTAATGAAAGCAATCGCAATTGTGCGTCGGTGAGATATTTATCTTGAAAAATACATGATTTCCCGGTCAAATATATTCCACGATGAAAGAAAATACCTCGACGAACGTTGTAAACCTTGGAGAAACTCATTTCCGTAAGTGTGTCTCCGATGTATGAAACTGTTACCAAAAACAAGTGTTTAAAACGCGTTAAAAACAACGTGTCCTCAGTTTTATCTATTGATCGTATTTGGCGCTTCAGTCGAAGTGCAATTCGAAAGACTTTCATTTCCAGTCCACGACTTCAAGACTAACTGGGAGACTATATTCGGAAGATGTTCACTTCAAGTACGGTCTCAATTAGTACTCCGGCAGTTTGTTTCTTTATACAGCATATTTGCAGAAGTTACAATTCAAAATACAAGTGTATCGATATACGCTGTATAAAACAGAACATATAACTAACTTCGTGGACCCTGTACCTTTCGGACACAGCCTCATAGTGTGCGTGTGGGTTCAACTTATTACCGAGAAAGTGTCAACCGAGTATTTGTTAATGTTGACTTAAGAGTGAGTAAGATATTAATAAATTATTGAAATACGATTCTAAATCTGCAAAATATGTGTACAACTGTTTCTCGTTTCGTCATTATCATATTAAATCCTTGCACAAGATAGAGTTCGTAAACTTATCTTGATCATTTATATATATTCTATAGAGTAGAACAAGCAAATGTTTAATACATTGCAAAATACAATAACAGCTGGTAAAAATGTTTTGAAAAAGCCGTATAGATTATCAACAATGGAGCAGTGAACATTCGGGAATGAGATATTTTCGTTGAGGAAATGACTAATTCACTATGTGAATTTTATTATTTTAATGCTTTGTTGTAATTATTGTTAATAATCCTAATATTCACTAATAGACCGTCCAATGAAAAAATAAATTCTCAAACTATTATTAAAGAATGCATTAACTGTGGAAAGTTATTCCCGAGCTCATCTTCATCACGAACATCAAAGCAATTACATATACGAAAGGAAGAAAAGAAAGTAACATTGACAATTTGCTTCATTTTATTTACAGGCTAGTGGATCATGAAGAGAATAATATCTGTTCCTACGTTTCATTTAATGAAATTTGCACTTTCCTTCCGTATTACCTGAATTCTACGTAACGTGCAGAAAGGGATAAATCGTAACCACGAAATGTCCTAGGATTTCCTTCATTCTAAACGAGTTTGCGTCCATTAATCGAGCTTCTGTTTGTGGCCAGAACAGACGTTTATTCAGCTGCAATTATTCGGCCAACCGTACCTTTATTTGTTAGTGATCAAAGCCGCTAGGTGTCTCTGGTGGCCACACCAGCGGTCAAACGGGATTATGAAGCTCTTCTAGCAGAGAAAACTGGACGTGACACAGCGTTCAAAAACACGCGCACGCGGTTGCATTTTGGACCAGTGAACATGAATTAAGAGCTTTTTCATCATGTTGCTCGTGTAAACAAATCTCGCTCTCTATACTCACTTTTGTGCGAATGCGATTCTAAAGCTGGCTTTGGACGAAAGCATTTCCTTTAACATTTTTGCTAGCATAAATGCTATGTAAATGCTTTCAAAAATCTTATAGCAGATAGCACTTTACACGAAAGCATTTCATGGAACATTTCGGTTAGCTGTTGAGATTACATTATATGATACCTACAGCACGATAGGCACATCGAGTTACACCATATATGGCGAATGCACGGTGTTTACAATTGAAAAACAAAGCAAAATATTATTCCATACGTGTACAGTAAACGTTGTAAAGTAGCTATATATTTAATCAGTGCCATGTTTCTCTACCTAAAACCATTTAATACGAAGCGTAATTCCTCTCGGTTGAATAATTATCGTGTTTTAAAAATGTGAAGTGATACGCTGTTTACTTCTCATGCGGCCGTCATTACAACTGCGCTCGTGACCTAGAGGTCGCTTCTGATTGGTTATGCTACGAAAAATGGAAGATGTTTTCGTCTAAAGCGGGCTTAACAGTCTCTGGTGTCGGAGTTGAGAAGTCGAGAAAATTTATATCGATTACTAGCATATTCGAAGACTGTAAGTACTGTGCAAGGGGAAATAAACAAGTTAAGGAGGCAAATATTAGAATTTTAAGTTCTAAAAAAAAGACCGTTGGAAACACATTGAATAATTCAGAACGACGAATCAAATATGGATGTGCAATTCAATATGTACGTAATATGGAGAAATTGTACACATAGGTTTTCAAATGCTTATCTGGAATTCATTTCGATATTTCTTTATTGAAAAATGCTAAATTGTGTGCAATTAAATACTAAAGTCCATGGTGGAATAGTTCTCTAAGGACCAGGTACTTTCCGTTTTGGAAAAAAAGTTCGATGCTTATGACTTTATCACTTTTTACTTGTCAAATATCTGTTACATTATATAATAATGGTTTATGCAAAATTTGTTTATTTTCGTGCCTTGAGTGGCCTTCAAATGACCTTGAAAATGGCACCTACCCCACTACTAAAACGTACATAATGGCATTCGCTTCGCCCTTTAAAGTCAATTAACTTTCTAAAACGCTTCGTTGTGGGTATTTCGCATTATCAACTTAAATGGTCCACACACACATACAAACATTACATAAGAGCACACTTTTCTCCCCTCAACTGAGAGCGAGCAACGCTTTCAAAAGAAGTGCGATAGATGTACTGAGTCCTTCTTGTACATTAGAGACAAGAGTTGAAACAAGAAAAATAATCGTTAAGATTTAGCGCAGTTTGCAGAAAATGAAGCGAGTGCAGAATTGGAGGTAATCGCCCCAGTTTAACAAGCAAGAGGAGGCTGTATCGTAAGAAATTACATCCTTCGGGCTCAAAATTCTTCAGCTTTACGGAGTTATTGGGTCAGATAGGAACAAGGAATGGATTGATAGAAGCCAAATTGATTCGTGTTTTGCCTCGCCTAGCCGGGGTGCCCTCTGGGGGCTATTTCTTCTTCTTCTTCCTTCAGTCACAGTGGAGGCTGTGGTCGATGTGGAAGGAGGATTATAGTGTAGAGGAAGGGGGTTACTTTTCAAAAGACTCCAATCTTCAATCACAAGTTAACGAGATTGCAAAACCCTCTTCTATGCAGTTGATGGAGGAGCTCTTTTCATTGTGTTTCTGTCCTGTACCTTAGGGTATCGCACCAACTTATTTCCTTTGTTTTTCGGATCTTTTAAGATTTGGATCCCGGCGATAATTTGTTTGGATATTGGTTCTTTGTCTTTAAGCTGAAAAGTGAAACATCCGTTGCGACTGTTTGAAGGTCAAATTGACTGGTAGCTTGGTGTCTCGTAAAAATGGCCAAGTAAAAATGGCAAACGGAAAAAATGGCAAAAGTAAAAATGGCAAACCGAAAAATGGCAAAAGTAAAAATGGCAAACCGAAAAATGGCAAAAGTAAAAATGGCAAACCGAAAAATGGCAAAAGTAAAAATGGCAAACCGAAAAATGGCAAAAGTAAAAATGGCAAACCGAAAAATGGCAAAAGTAAAAATGGCAAACCGAAAAATGGCAAAAGTAAAAATGGCAAACCGAAAAATGGCAAAAGTAAAAATGGCAAACCGAAAAATGGCAAAAGTAAAAATGGCAAACCGAAAAATGGCAAAAGTAAAAATGGCAAACCGAAAAATGGCAAAAGTAAAAATGGCAAACCGAAAAATGGCAAAAGTAAAAATGGCAAACGGAAAAAATGGCAAAAGTAAAAATGGCAAACGGAAAAAATGGCAAAAGTAAAAATGGTAAACGGAAAAAATGGCAAAAGTAAAAATGATAAACGGAAAAAATGGCAAAAGTAAAAATGGCAAACGGAAAAAATGGCAAAAGTAAAAATGATAAACGGAAAAATGACAAATGTAAAAATGGCATTGGAAAAAATGGCAAACGGAAAAATGGCAGAAGTAAAAATAACAACTGAATGAATGGCAAAAGTAAAAATGGCAAACGGAAAAATTGGCAAAAGTAAAAAATGGCAAAAGTAAAAATGGCAACGGAAAAATTGGCCAAAGTGAAAATTGCAAATGGAAATCTATTGAAAGTAGAAATCACAAACAGAAAGCAAAAGCATATGATAAATAATTGATATAATATAATTATTATTATGTAAATTGTAAAGAATAAACATATTGATGCTGTGTTTAAGAATATCAATATTTATTCACCTGTGATTTCGTCACTTTACAACAATGTATTTAATCAGGACAATATTTATTCACTTTGGGTTTCGTCACCTTTTACTGTATTTAGCTAACAATATTTATTCACCTTTGATATCGTCACTTTTACACGAATTGCAACTTTAGGTTATGTGCTACTCCTCGTAAGAAATCCTGCATTGTTCTTTTGTTAGCACTGTGGGTATAAATTATAAAAAAATATTATACGTTCGTCTCTCTGAGAGAAATAGTGACACAAATTAGTGCGAGGGGGTAGATAAGGGCTGGCGTCAAGTCCTGCAAGTAACAAACACGTGTGATTGGTCAGCAGGTGTGCTTAAGGCGTAAACTTGTTTCCAGTCAATATGAAAACCCATGCTATGCTGCACCCTTCCCCCTTTAAGTCTCATGAATCACACATGCTTCACATTATTTACAAAGGTTACATCTTATTAACATGTGATTCTATAGCGGCAGTAACTTCTGCCGGAAGAAATAAACGGCAGTATAATTATTTTTGGAAGCTAAAATAAAATGTATCCATTCAGATACAAATTAGTGTTTAAAGACACCAAAATTATATTAACTTTTAATTTCAAAGTGTGAATTGCAAGACACATAATTTCTCAATTTTCATGTAAAATCATAATATATTGTATTTGCCATTTTTATTCTCGCTATTTCTACCGTTGCCATTTTTACCTAAATTCGGTAGCTTTCCTGATTGTTTTTCGCACCTGAAAATACTGGACAACCTGGAAAAACAAAAGAATCAACTTATGAGTGAAGTAATCATGAAATGATGGATTTTTCTTCCAACAGGTTTCTTTTTTTTTGGGGGGGGGGAGTATTTCCTACAAAAATGATAGACTATTCCATATTATTTATGAACAATGCTGAATAAACTCAACGTTCAAGACACACAACTTATTTATTAGTTTGTTAAATCATTATAGAGTTGGCTGGTAAGTTGTTTCAAAGTACTACCTTCAACACCTGAAAAAGTCAGGGAATTTGTTTTAAAAATTTACTGGGAATTCTATAACCCCCAATAACTGAGTACACGAGATGTAGTCGTTAGAAACACACATGCAATACCCATGGGGTCGAGAGGGGGAATCTAAACCCGTCATTCGATCCCTCCCATGAAAAATGACATCAGTCGTTTCAAATTACAAAAACAAGCTTATTTTGATGGTTGATAAGAGAAACGAAATCATGTTATTTCGTATTCTAGCTTCATCTAGATAAAATTTCTGCTTCAATTTCCAAGAAGACAAACAGAGCAATCATAGTACAGCAATTACGCATTTATTAAAGAAAAACATTTAAAACAGTCATAGAAACATACTAGAAACTAACGAAGAAACGTAGAAATATAGAACAATAATAGTTTACGATTTGATCATGAAACAATGTTTTTACAATATGTGGTAGAATATATTCTATAGGCATAAATATAAAACGTTGAACGCTATATTCATGTTGTAGTATCGTCTAGTCAGTAACAAAAGTGCTTTGTTTTCAGAAATGACGAGCCTTCCAAGAGAGTGCGTCCAGAAGGCCAACGTTTCAAGCAACGCTGCAGAACCGGTAAGTGTAGTTTCATATTCATCCTTCATCTTCACCTCATTGCATCCGCTAATTTATCCTTATTCCTCTTCATCCTCACTTCTCGGTTTATCTCGCCTCTTCCGCTCGGCTTCAACACGAGAGGGTATTTTCTTATTCCACGAATATCTTTCCCCGCCTGTCCCTTTGCACTGTTATCATCGCCAAAACCTCTCCCCAACCTTTGGCCTTTTCGATAAGCCGCGCAGCCATCGAGGTCATTTCCATGTGATTGCCAATGTGCCCAATTCAAAGTCACAGCTGTCCCGGGAAGCGGTCGAAGAAAATGGAAATTTAAGCATCGGGGCAGGATATTTCCTTTCTGTACCTTGCCCCCTCCTGTTCGAATTCTTTAAAGGTGCACTTTCTACATCGTGCCCACCTTACAGTCGCACGGGATTTAGGCAGTGTTGAAATGAGAATCACAGATCAATAAAGAAGGTTCCTCCTTCGGAGTTTACCATTGACTTATGCAAATGTAGACGCACCATCTGGCGGCGGAGGCTGAAATTAAAGTAAAACATGAGCCGCGCGTCGTTTAATGTTGTAATCAGTAAAGATATGATACTTTTATTGTTGGTCGGCACATGCGGATGCGCCATCTGGTGACGTGGCATGAAATTAAAGTAATCATAATGTGTACCATAATATCCGTACAATGAAGCAAGTTTTTACGTGACTTGATCGTTTTTATTCTAGTTTTTGAGTGTCCCGTCAGATGGCGAGATTGGATTCGCAAACGCAATATGAAGCAAAACATTTTATCTATGTACATGTTAAATGCGATGTAACCGAGAATTATTCTGAAAATCTGTGTTGCAGCAGTGTACAGTGAGGTGTACAAGTATTGCTCGGCATATTTTCCATCACTATTTTCGTTAGATTTTATCTTACATCGTACGTATTTTAAGGAATATTTTTTAAGTATTATGTTGCACAGGCTGTCAGCAGTTGCTAGGGGGGAAGGGGGCTGAATCCTAGGCCGCCGTGAACAAGGGCGCCATGCATAGCTTGTTCTTTATAAAAAGGCAACGAATAAATATTTTGTATGTTTTATTTACAATAATGTGTAAATACATAGTTCATATAGATGTTACTTTCTTCAGTAGAGTGGAATAATATTAAATTTAAATGTTTCTACTGAGAACATACTGTCCATTTTATTTCAATTATAATTCTTAACTTTTTTTCATTTTTCTTGTAGGCTTACATTCCGAAAACACACTGCTCAAAGTAGTTAGTAATAGTACGTTGACACTAAGACATACCTAACTATTCTTATATGTGCTAAACTTTATTTTTTAAATCAGAAATGCAAACTTCGAAGCTTTAAATATAATCTATATTATTCCTTAATGAATTTTTCTTCGTTTCAAATTTTGTTATGTTATAGGAAAATATAACGCACATGAATATGCAGGTGCTTGGTTTCTTTGAAAGGGGGGTAATCACTCCTAGGGCGACAAAATATCTAACTATGGAGGTGGGTCAAATCAAAGTGCATGAACATGGTCAAGGACAATTTGTTTGGTAATACAGCAAATACACAATATAAAAAATATGCGTCCCATGAATTTGCAAAATTTACGAAATAATGCTCAATTGTTCTTTATTTACGAGCTATGTTACTCAACGAGGACATAAAATGTTAGTGTGTACAACTCAGGCATTCCGTTTATATTGTTCCGTGATTATGTGCTTGATTGCAAGTAATATTAATGAATACATTTTCGTCGATGAGCGTGATAAATCTTATTTGCCTGAAGTGACATGACCGGACGAGGCGTTATTTGCTGTATCTCATAAACGAATCCTGTAGAAGTAATTAGCAAGTGATTTAATTAATATTGCATGACAACATCGACACAAATGGCACTCGTAAATAAAAATATAAACAAGAGAACGGCGACCTGTCGGCTATTACAATTGGAATGAATGGTAAGCGCAATTTTTGAAATCAGTATTTTCTCCCAAGATTGTTTCATTCACCCTCAAATTTATAACCGCTGCGAAAGAGTAAAAAATGAAAACATTTACGATAAAAATATAACAATCAACATTAACTTAATATGCTGAATAAATATTATTGAAAGTGTAATTGTACGCTATAATTATATATCGACAATTTGGACACAAATTAGCCACTTTATTGGTGTAAACATGCGTAAAATCCCGAACAAATTTTCTATTTTATCATTAAGTCGTAAGGAATAAAATAACTAATTACGAAGCGATTATACAAGAGAAGACATTCACTCACAATGGATAATATATTAATCTACTTTTTTACCCCATAATTGAAAACTTTACTACCACTAAACTAACTAACTAACTAACTCTCTAGCCTTCTTAAACCCGAAGGTTCATGGCTGCAGCAACACAGGCCTTCCATCTGTCCCTATCTTGAGCAAGATCTATATACTCTTTTCCATCCCTACCGATTTCCTTTAGGTCCATCTCAACGTTGTCTCTCCATCTTCGTCTTGGCCTTCCTACAGGTCTCTTACCATCTGGTTTCCCAACAAGAATCCTGTAAACTCCTCTTTCCTCTCCCATTCGTGCCACATGGCCTGCCCACCTAAGTCTTCTTGATTTAATTATTCTAATAATATCTGGACATGAATACAAATTATGTAGTTCTAAATTATGTAACCTTCTCCACTCACCTGTCTCCTCATCCCTTTTAGGTCCAAAGATTTTCCTAAGGATCTTATTTTCAAATACTCTCAATTTATGTTCCTCTTTCAATGTAAGGGACCAAGTTTCACATCCATATAATATTACAGGCAAAATTACTGTTTTGTATATTTTAACTTTTAGTTTCTTAGATATTAAACGAGAAGACAAAAGTTTATGAAGAGAGAAGTAACATGCATTTCCTGAATTAAGCCTACTTTTTATTTCCTCTTTAATATAATTTTCATTTGTTAATATTACTCCTAAGTATTTGAATTTGGAAACTGGTTCAAACGAGTTGTTATCAATAATTAGATTTTGATTATTACCTAACACTTGGTTTCGGCCTGTAAGCATATATTTAGTTTTCTCTTTGTTAACTTCCAAACCTATTTCTTTAGCAGTTTTGAAAAATATTTTAGCATTATTCTTAATCGTATTTATATCATCCCCCAGTAAGTCTACATCATCTGCATATGCTAACAACTGAGTCACACCATTTAATTTTAGTCCTTCTTTAGTTTCTTTTACCTTCCTTACAGCATATTCTAAGGCAAAATTAAAGAGCAATGGAGATAATGCATCTCCTTGTTTTAACCCATCGTGAATTATAAATTTGTCAGACAAATTATTACCCACACGAATTTTACTTTCTGTTTCACTGGTGCATATTTTTATCATACTAACAAGCTTCTTAGGTATTCCAAACTCTACTAATATATTATATAATTTATCTCTTTTGACCGAATCATATGCTTTTTTGAAATCAATGAATAGCTGATGGACATTTTGATTATATTCCCACTTTTTTTCAAGTGTCTGTCTGATGTGAAAAATTTGATCTGTAGTTGATCTGTTACGTTTAAATCCACATTGATAATCACCTATAATTTCATTAGCATATGGGGTTAGTCTTATTAAAAGAATGTTAGACAATATTTTGTATGTTGTTGAGAGTAGAGAAATTCCACGGTAATTATTGCAGTTCATTTTATCACCTTTTTTAAACACAGGAACAATTATGGATTCTTTCCACTGTTGAGGGATTTCTTCTTTATTCCATATTAAACAAATTAATTTATGAATTTGACATATTAAGGAATTTCCACCATATTTAATTAACTCAGCTGGTATTAAATCAATGCCAGGTGCTTTGTTATTCTTAAGCCTTTTAATAGCATCTTTAACTTCAGTCAAGTTAGGTTCTGGAACTAAAGGTTCTGCTGTGTGTACTTCATTTACTTCTGATTTATCTCCTACATGGACATTTAAAAGGTCATTAAAGTAGTTCTTCCATCTATTTAGAATATCGCTTGGGTCAGCTAGAAAATCACCGTCTTTATCTTTTATCAAGTTTACTTTAGGTTGCCACCCCTTTCTAAATTCATTTACACCTTTATATAAATCTCTGATATTTTTATTTTTGCTGTTTGTTTCAATTTCGTTAATTTTGCTTTTCAAGTAATCTCTTTTTTTACTTCTAAACGTGCGGTTAACTTCTCGCTTTATTCTATTATAATTGTTTAGATTTGTATCATCCGAGTTATTTAACCACCTAAGTCTAGCCTGATTTCTTATTTCTATTAGATTATGACATTCATTATCAAACCATGGCTTACTTTTTCTCGGTTTATGGTATCCTATAGTTTCTTTAGCTGCTGATTCTATTGCATTACGTATGTGCTCCCAATTCTTATTTACGTCTGTTTCATTTATATTTTCATCATCATTTAAATCCTGCAAAACCTCAAATCTATTTGACAGTTTAATTTGGTAATCTTTCTTAATTCTTTCATCAGCAAACTTTCCTGTATCAAATTTTATAACTTTTAGATTTTGTTGCTTATGATTTATCACTGAGAGTCTTTCTCTTAATTTAGCAATTACTAAATAATGGTCACTGGCACAGTCAGCACCTCTATGTGTACGAACGTCAATTATACTAGTATGCCTTCTCTTATCAATAAGAATATGATCTATCTGATTATGAGTTTTACCATCTGGAGAAGACCAGGTATATTTATGGATATCTTTATGTTTAAAAGTGGTACTTTTCACAATTAAATTCTTTGAGGTTGCAAAAGTAATCAATCTTATACCATTATCATTACTTAATTCATGAAGACTTTCTTTACCAATCGTGGGTTTAAATGTCTCTTCTTTGCCAATCTGTGCATTACAGTCACCTAACAGAATTTTCATATCATACTGAGAAAATTTATCAAAGACCTGTTCTAACTCTGTATAAAAATCATCTTTAGTATTATCATCTTTATCTTCCGTTGGTGCATGTATGTTTATTAAAATAATTTTACACCACCTACCCTGTAAAACTGCATATGATATCCTATCATTAATAAATTCTACTGTTTTAAGAGCCGAGATAATTCTATTATTTATGAAAAAGCCTGTTCCAAAATTATGATTTTCAGTACCACCATAGAAAAAAGTATAATTTTTAGTTTTACAATTTCCTTCTCCTGGCCACCTAACTTCCTGGACAGCTACTACATCTAATTTATACTTCACTATCTCATTAACTGTACACTGAAATGCCTCAGGCCGGTAAAGGCTCAGAACATTCCAGGTGCCTAATTTAATATCCTTATTCCTAACGTAAATCTTATCCTTAGTCCAGGGACCTCCCAAAGTAGTCCCCACCCGGAGATCCGAACGGGGGACTATTTTACCTCCGGAATATTTTACCTTGGGAACATCCATGGCCTTATATTTCTGTTTCTTGACATGTCTTTTTACAGTGCAGAGTTGTCAGCTCTACGCCTAACCCCCGATATGAATGGAGGAACTACTACACAAGACAAACACAAACATATTAGACAGCACAATTACTACACCAGACGAACACAAACACATTAGACAGCATAACTACTACACAAGACACACACAAACACATCACAACTACTACACAAGACACACACAAACACATCACAACTACTACACAAGACACACACAAACACATCACAACTATAACACAATATAAACACACACACACACCACAACTACTACACAATATAGAAAACAAACAAACAAACAAACAAACACTAAACACACTTTTAAATATGCAAATCTAGTTGTTGGCCAGAATAACTTGTATGATCTATCTGTTTAGTAAAATTTCACAATCTGTGTTGAATCTGAGTTACCTGTTGTTCAAACTTTGCTTGGCGGTTTCTATTCTGTGTGTGTTGGCCGATTCTTTCATGATATATTTTAAAACACGCATTTCTAATTCTGTAAATGGACGCTGGTTTGTGTCTACAAAAGGCAGCTGCTAGTCTCTTGTTCGTGTTCATGAAATCATGTAGCCTTTTTTTTTTCTTTTTCCCGTTGGTGGTTTAATTTTCCACGAAAGAAACAGCCGCGGCAGAGAATTATAATAATGACTTTGTTCAGTCATCAGAAAGTCCAAACTTTCACGACGTAGTTCTGACCATGCCCGCCAGAGGTGCTGGGGAACGGCTTTTAATAATTAACAAGTCAAGAGTGATATGCAGCGATGCGTAAGGCACACGCATCAGGCTTCCAGAATTGAGAACTAAAATGCAAATTTCGTAATAGGAGTTCATGCTGAACACGCAGTTTTCCGACGAGAGGAAGGAGAAAGGCTGGCTATCTTGCGTTTTGCAGATTAGGAATGCATATGTTCTACATGAATAGCGCTAGAGCGCGAAACAAAACACGGTTGTTAACTTCACGGATTCACTGTGGTGCTCCCATCTGGGAATAATCGCGGAACTCCGGTGCGAGAAACAGCGAATCGTGCTTCAAAAAAAGATCTGGTTGGAGAAATGTAGCTGCAACACTAGCGGCATTGGAACATACAAAAGGAATACCTCAGACAATTAAGCCTTTCAGAAAGTTTTTTGCAAAGCACACGAAGTAGCACTGGGATATGTTCACTTGTACAATGAAGATTTAAGAGCAGTCTAGGCATAAAGTTAGCGTTTTATGCCAATGTATTTTAGTTTTATATACTGCTGGACAAAAAAAACCGGACACCTTAATATTTGACATCTGAATTGCAATTACTTATGAATTACGCTCTCAGTTAAGTATTGAACAATTGAACATTCATTATTGAACATTTTCCATAGTTTTTCCGTTTATTATTTATCTATTTATTTATTTATTTACTTGTATTTACTTATTTGGAACACCTAGTAGGCTTAAAATCAATTTCATGGAATTTTGTTTTAATTTATTGATTTTCAATTCCTGTTGGTATTATTTTGTTTAATGTCTAGAGAGCCATGTATTTTGGTTCATAGTAACCATAGTAACAGATATTATTGACATTGTCATTGCTGGTATTTTTCTTGCAAATGTATTGTAAGTTTACTAGCTTGAAAATGAGACGTGAAGAGGTAGTAAAAGCAGTAGCTCTTCGCGATGATGGTCGTAGTGTACACTATATTGCTAGGGTGCTAAATATAGCACGAAGTACTATCCATGAAGGTCTCAGACGGTATGATGCAACTGGTTCCTATGGTAGAAGACCGGTTTCTTGTCGGAAACGATGCACAACAGCACGGGAAGATCGTTTAATGCGTATCATAGTCTTAAGAGACCGTCGTACGACTTCAAATATTGTGGCACAGCATTTGAGAAATGTTCATAGAGCTGTGGTTTCTTCACGAACAGTTCATAGAAGACTGAATGAAAGTGGTTTATCATCTCGGAGGCCAGCTGCAGGTCCCAGGTTGTTAGCACGTCACCGGAAGCAAAGACTGGAATTTGCTACAAAACACTTACATTGGAATGTGGAGCAGTGGGAAAAGGTTTTATTCTCCGATGAGTCAAAATTCAACCTACGTTCATCAGACGAGAGTGAACATGTGTATAGAAGACCTAATGAGCATTATGCGCAATGTTGTTTCGTTGAAATAACACCCTTTGGAGGCGGTGGTGTCATGTGGTCTGGGGAGGTATCTCTTTACAAGGACGTACAAAGTTGGTTTGTAGAGAATGGGGTACTGGCAGCTTGTAGGTATATTACAGAATGTGTGGCAGATCATGTAGTACCATATGCACCATCCATACGCCTGGACTTTGTTTTTATGCATGACAATGCGCGTCCTCACATTGTGAATATTGTCACGGAGTACTTGGACGAAGTTGCGATTACGCGATTAGAATAGCCACCACAAAGTCCGAACCTAAATCCGATAGAGCACATCTGGGATGAACTGAAATGACATATCAGAAACCGCGCAATAGTTCCAGAAACAATTGAAGAGCTAAAACGTGCTATTCAAGAAGAATGGGAGCAATTGGACCAAGAAGTGATTGTCAACCTTATTCGAAGTATGCCACGGTGGTTACAAGCTGTAATTGATGGCAGGGGAGGTAACACCCGCTACTAGACAGCTTATATACCCCAACAGTACCAGTTAACAATATGAAAAAAAATATTGGTAAGATTTCCTTTTTTCTTTTTTCTTTGGTAGTTTTCTGCAACTTTCGTTTTTGTTCTAATTTATCTTATTAACAATACATTTTAATTTGCCTTCTGTTGAATATATTCAGGTTTTCTTATTTCCAATAATTTCTGCAACCTTTAGTTAACCTTCGAATCAGAATTTATGCATTATCACAAAAAATGCAAGTGCCCGGTTTTTTTTGTCCAGCAGTATATATATAATTTTCATTTGGGGAAAGTAAGTATCCTATAGTTTTTGCTTCGTTTGGTTATTATAAATAACAAGAACTCTATCATTAGATAACTTAAGCACATACTTCCTCGATAAAGTCGTCCACCTCCCTAACGTAGACCAAAGAAAATGGCGAGAACAAGACACCTCGATTATCGAATACTCCATGTACCAAAGCGTATCGCATGTATAGTGCTGCAATCTCTGGACCAGCGTGAAACTATTTCCAAGCAGTGCACGGGAAGCTGCTCCTGATTGGCTCTAAGCTTTTGTATATGTTTCGCTGATACCTTTTACGTCAAAAAGGCCACGATATGATCGTAGATACTATACTGGTCTCAACTCCAACTGGCGGTTGATCTTGATGGCTATTTCTGGCCCTCCCTGTTCCCAAATCATTTTCGGGGGTGTGTGGTCCAATGGGTGTCAACAAACTCAGTTGCGAAGTAAAAGCTGAAGGGATAACATCGCTCTCCCGAAGCAACGTTGCCAAGCGTACTTCTATATTTGCCATTTGTCTTTATATGCCTGTGTGTCCGCCTGCATTCTGACCTGTGGGTGGTCCTTCCGGAAACTTCATCGTTCAGGACCACGTGTGCAGTTGTACCATCAACTAGGGATGGCCAGATCCGGATCCTGGCGGATCCGAAATCCGGATCAGGTTGGTTCCGGATCCTAAGGATCCGGATCCTAAAATTTTTCGGATCCGGATCCGGATCCAGAACTTTCGGATCCGGATCCAGAACTTTCGGATCCGGATCCAAAACTTTCGGATCCGGTTCCGGAATTTTCGGATCCGGATCCGTTTTGCCATCCCACATGCGCTTCTTTGGAAAGTAAGAATGTGCTTATAACATGTTGTTATAAGCACATTCTTTGCTCGTTTTGCAATATTTATATACATGTCTGCATATGTCCATAAACATAAGCGGGCATTACAAGCCGCAAATGTCGGCATCTCCGCCAGCGCCGCCCGCCACGCTTCTCCCGATCTCTCGGCTGAAGATCGAAATGGACGCACTGTGTATATATAATATACATACATACACACATATATATAGTGTGTGTACGCGCGTGCGCGATTTGTAATTAATTAATACACTTACAAGGGAGGTCTAAGTCTCCACCTCCGATTTCCATGAAACTTGGCAGGTGTATAGAGCCCCCCCCCCTTCAAATGTCAAGATGAGGAGAAATTAAAGTGGGGATCTGACCCCGAAACCACGTAAATATGGCATAGGAAGAAACAGGGGGCATAGGGCCTCTCTATACACCTGTCAAATTCCATGGAAATCGGAGGGGGACACAGGGGTCAGATGATCCACACGTCAATTTGTACTCATCTTGATATTTGAGGCTAGTTTTGCCCCCTAAAACAGTTTTTTTAGCCGAAACAAAAAAAAACACGTATTTCTTCCTTTGGGCCCCTCTATACACCTAACACGTTTCATGGAAATCGGAAGGGAACACAGGGGGCAGATCCCCACTTCAATTTGTCCTCATCTTGACATTTCTGGGGAGGTTGCCCCCCTAGAACAGATTTTTAGCCCCCCCCAAAAAAACACGTATTTCTTCATTTGGGTCCGTTTATACACACACCTGCCAAGTTTCATGGAAATCGGAGGGGGACACAGGGGTCAAATCCGCACTTCAATTTGTCCTCATCTTGACAATTGAGTGAGTTTTGCCCTGTAAAACAGTTTTTTAGCTGAAACAAAAAAAACACGTATTTCTTCCATGGGCCCCACTATACACCTGCCAAGTTTCATGGAAATCGGAGGGGGGCACATAGGTCAAATGCACACTTAAATTTGTCCTCATATTGACATTTGAGAGGGGAGGGTTGCTCCCTAAAACAGTTTTTTAGCCGAAACAAAAAAAAACACGTATTTCTTCATTTGGGCCCGTTTATACACACACCTGCCAAGTATCATGGAAATCGGAGGGGGCACAGGGGTCAGATCCTCACTTCAATTTGTCCTCATCTTGACATTTGAGGGGGTTTTGCCCCCTAAAACAGTTTTTTAGCTGAAACAAAAAAACGTATTTCTTCCATTGGGCCCCACTATACGTCTGCCAAGTTTCATGGAAATCGGAGGGGGACACTTAGATAACCTCCCTTGTTAGTCTTACACTTTGTAATTATATAACACTGCATATATTATAATGTTTTATTTTAATTTGTAAAACTGTAAGTGTAGAACAATTGCATAATTTTTGTATAACATTTCTATTTTGTTATATGTGTTAAAGGTTTCATTCTGGAATGGAATGTCTCACATTTATGTGTGTTTCCATTTCCAATACATTCGAATGAATACATATTAGTTTCAATGGCATTTACAAAATCACCTCTGACATTTTATGTTAAACAAGTAAGATTATTTTGGTGCACGTGTGTGTCAGCCGATGCGTAGCAAAGTGTTTTAGGAACAACACTTGAAAAAAATTCTTGTAGGACTAACTAATGAAAAATTTCTGTGTAATCGAAGATCATAATACCTTTTAAGGTGTGGTAATATTATAATGGGATTGAGATACGAAACTCTCGGATCCGGATCCAAAAAATCCGGAATTTTCGGACCCGGTTCCGGATCCGAAACTTTCAGACCCGGATCCGGATCCGGAATTTTCGGATCTGGATCGAGATCCGTAACTCTCGGATCCGGAACTTTCGGATCCGGATCCAGATCCGAAACTTTCAGATCCGGAACTCTCGGATCCGGATCCAGATCCGGGATTTTCGGATCCGGATCCAGATCCGAAACTTTCAGATACGTAACTTTTGGATCCAGATCCGGATCCGTTTGGCCATCCCTACCATCAACCCCCACTGATTTCTGGGGCTGACAATACCGTTGCCCGAGAAGATTTTTTCTCGCTTTGCAGTACGTTTGGCAACATGTCGTGGACTGAACGCTCATTTGTTTCGTCCCGCGAACAACGTTCGGTAACTTGTGACTCGAAAATACCCAATCTCAGTCGCAGAAAATTCGACTGATCGCTGATTCACTGCTTCCCAGCCGCCGGTTGGAGTTGCTTTCAGTATAGAGGCCTGACCGTTTGAGGGAGATATACAGCAAGAACTCTGAACAAACTCGAATTTCTATTCATAAAGCGTCTTGAAGATTTAATACAAAGCAGGAACTTTTAAGCTGAAACGAAACAAATTTGAAATATCAGTTTCATTAGATAGTAGTAAACGGATTGAAAACAATTGACATAACTCATTTTCTAGCCATTTCTTGGTGGAAATTATGTTCTTTTCCTGGTGAAATGATTTGCCTAGAGGGCTGCAATGTGGTAACACGGAATCCAGAGGAACAATGCCTGTTCTTGTATCATTGTTGATTTGTGTTTTAAGTCCACTTTGTGCACAGATAGGCTAATCGGGACTGGAACGTCAGTTTAAAATGGAGTCCTAACCACTATGTGCCTCCACCGGGTATGGATTACAAGGTTCCGACGTTACCAGCACGCCATCGGGGAGGTCATTCTTTGATCTTGTACCTTGTACTTGATAGTATGCACTTCCACATATGGACTGTATTTCCAAGTCCTGGAACTTCTTGAACAAACCCTCCATGTTAGATATATCAACAGAAGTGTTTCAGTATTATATTGCTTAAACATACTAAAATAGTTTTCCTTCGTTTATTACCAACGTTCAATATTTCGGGTTCGACTTGAAAACATTATTTTAATATTTTTATTACGTTTTAGTAATAGTCTTACTCTGACTGAATCCAAGAAAGTGCTACATAATTATTTTCCCAATGGTTTAAATTTATGAAGGTCTGCTTCTTAAACAATAACCCTGGAAATTTTCACTTACTTAAAACAACCTTTTAAGAAAAGGAAGCATCTAAAAAAAAATTGCCACAAATTAGTTCGATAATTATGAGTTTGGTTTGAGTTACTGTTTTAAGTCCACTTTATGCACAGTAAGGTTAATCGGGACTGGACCTACAGTTTAAAGTGGGATCCGAACCACTTGTGCCTCCACCGGGTATCGAACCCGGGACCTCTTGATTACAAGGCAATGACGCTACCACTGCGCCATGGGGGAGGCGTAGATAATTATGAGTGGCACGCACACGTAACATTTGCTTTATAATTTACAACTCCAAAGACACTATAAGCACAAGCAGTTGCAAGTTTTCAGCTAACGGGCAACTAATTGGCAGAGACCTCTTGCGGTGAAAATGAGAAACAATCCAGTTACGCCGTGCACGAAATTTCTTCCTCGTCCAAAACTTAACCTCACCGCGGGAAGACAAATCTTGATTCGCCGACGTAATAAACTTATGCACTTGGGACCGGAAGTGGGCGTAACAGGGATCTTCATCACGTTTCCGGTTCAGATGGCGCTAGCGTGCGTCTGAAACTTGGCCCCGTGGCATGTGAGAGGTGTGGTCGGCGCAGTCATGTTTAGCTGATGGACTCGTGGCCGTAATGTGTCCTTTTTCTTCCGAGCTAAGGACGGAATGACGTAGCAAGGGCAGAGGAATGGTAGGAGAAAGATAGAAGACAAAGTTGTGCCTGAGTTTCAACAACGTTTTCCAGTGCCAAGCGCAGAAGTTGAAGCCAAGTTATGAACAAAGCGGCGTTACAATTGCATGAAAGACCTGAATGTGCGGTTGTTGATTGCTTGTGTTGCCTTCTGCTGTTGCAGTCTTGAACGCGGAGGTTCTATTTTCGAAGTGACGCAGGATCGTTGAGAGTCTACAAGCGCCGACGTAACCTGTGTGGTTGGACAACCATTGAAGCTCGAAATTAAAAATTCCTTTCTGAAGAGAGAGTCCAGTGTCAACTCTCCCCTCGTTCAAGTGCAATTTTTTCCCCTCTGTGTGTATAAAAGTTCCATTTAATTATACAATATGGAGATTCTGCCTCTTTCTATTGGTTTATGATGGTCTTTTCCAAGTATTGGTTGCTTTTCTCGAGTAAATATAATACTAGCACGAACACCCGAAAAATTATATAAAAAAAGAGATGGGGAAATCGAAAATTTGTGTTTTGAAGTGAGACATAATTATATTGACATCAGTTTTACATGCCACTATAAAATATGATTTTAAAAGAGAGGGAAAGCAAAATACATAAAAAGGGAGAGATAAGATGAACATAACTAAATGAAAGAAACTGATATGAATTCTGAAACATAGAGAGAAATCAAAGAAACGAGACAGACAGAGAGGGGAGAGAGAGAGAATAGAGAGAAAATGAGATACGAAAGATACGAAAAAAATCAAAAAGCCAAATAACAAGCAATAAGAAGAAAGTACCAAAGAAGAAGTGAAGGTGAAAACATTAGGTTACCACATACAAAAACTCGGAAAGAATAACGAAGAACATGGCCAATTTTGCGTTGTTGGGGGGCCGAGTGAAAAAATCGTTCATAATGCAGCTCGACTTTAAATCATTATTTTAATTTTATTGCGACTTGATTATTTTACTCTGATTAATGCCAAGAAAGCATAGACAGTTATTTTCCAAATAGTATTCCATTAGAAAAATATTAATATCTTTAAGGTTTCTCTTACACAATAATTTTATTGCTCTTAATAATAAATAGGAAATTCAGTAACCAATTTTAGTAGCTTAAGTATAAACTGTAAAAAAATGACAATATTTATTAATAGAACATAATCGGTGCTGGATTGGCAAGTGAAGAGTGAACGGATTTTGACATTCCTTGATAAATATTAGACTATTTGGGAGATTGTTTAATTTCTAGCACACTAAAAATACTATTAATTACTCCGAGTACGAAAATAGGATTTGAATTTGATAATGAGTTTGCATATACACAGTGCACACTTCCAGTTTAATAAACAAATAATTGCTTGTTCGATTAAGAAGAGGTTTTAAAACCGACCTTCAGTAGGATCTGGCAACTGTACTGGTTACGTAATCCGCTAAGGCTTGTGGAATGGAGTTCTTTATGGCGCTCAAAGAGACAGCTGGAAGTGTAGCATGGAAGAAGTTAAATTGCCGTGAACTGGCTTTAAGCACATTTTACGTTTCGTATTTTCGCGAGTGCAAGTGCATTAGTAGAAAGGAAAGTTACATGTTTTCAAAAAGAGTTTAAAGTAGGCCTTGCAACGATTTGCTGAGAGATTCGATGATAATAAAGAAATAGCAGGAAAAATATTAACACAACATAAATCATTTCGACTAGCTCGTCAACAATCGCTCAGTTTAAGTGTTGTTATATCACTCACGACCGGATCAAGAAAGTGTGGGGCGTTACACCCGCATCCCCTATACGCCTTCATGGCGTGGTGCTAAGCACAGGGGAGCACTTTACTTTTTTTTTTTTTACTTTTATATCTTCGAAACCTTTCAAGCTACAACTTTGAAATCTGACGTGTTGAATGAACCGTGAAATAGAAATTACGGCTTGATGCGATATCTATCGTTTTCATCGGCCCACCTCTTTTCTCCAGGTAATATAATCCAACTTTCGATATCCAATCGGATTAATGCTTAGTTACTTGCATTACCTGATTTTAATTCCCTCTTTAATGCCGTTTTCATTTCCTTATAATACTCCCAAGTCTTTCAATTTAGTAACTAATTCAAATAGTTGTTATCAAGGACGTATTTAGGGGGATCGAGGGGGTCCGTACCCCCGAAAAATTTATCAAGTACTGAAATTAAATAATGAAAAATTTATTCGATTAGCCGTTGTTATATAAATTCCTCTGAACTTATTGTAAGACAAGGATTATATTGGGATCATACGGTTTTGAATGACATTACAAAGAAAATTTATGTACACTACTAATCGAAATAATATGCATAAAATTTTAATGAGAATCTTACTTTTCTCCAACTACATGTAACATCAATTTTGTTTTTCGATAAATATTCAATTATTCATCTATTTGAGGGCCTCCCCGATGGCGCAGTGGTAGCGTCTTCGCCTTGTAATCAAGGGGTCTCGGGTTTGATACCCGGCGGAGGCACAAGTGGTTGGGATCCCACTTTAAACTGTAGGTCCAGTCCCGATTAGCCTTACTGTGCATAAAGTGGACTTAAAACACCAAATCAACAATCATCTATTTGACAGTAATTTCATTGCCAGGGAATTTATTTTTATGTAAGTTATTCCGATCTGAACTACAGGTAAGCTACGTAATGAATATGCGCTCTCTATTCTTATACAGTCTTTTTTACATATTTGTGTAATTATAATGTAATATTAATTTATGTATTGTAATTAGTATGAATTTGATTTAATATAATTATTTCATTTAAATATTATTATTATTATTATTATTATCCCTGAGACACTTGGTTCAGACCCCCCCCCCTCCACCCCCGAAACATATTTCTAGATACGTACCTGGTTGTTATCTATAGGTTTCGAGTATTACCCAAAGCTTGGGTTCGACCTGAAAACATGCATTTAGTTTTTCTATGCTAGCTTTCGGCCTCCCCGATGGCTCAGTGGTAGCGTCGTCGCCTTGTAATCAAGGGATCCCGGGTTCGATTCCCGGTGGAGGCACATAGTGGTTCGGATCCCACTTTAAACTGTTGGTCCAGTCCCGATTAGCCTTACTGTGCATAAAGTGGACTTAAAACAACAAATCAATCCAATGAATCTATGCTAGCTTTCAAACATTTCTCCTTTCCTACTTTTAAAGTATTTTATTAATATTCTTATTCTTGCTCAAACCAAATATAATCCTAATTTATTATGTCACTTCTTCTTACATACCAAGTGGACTTATTGGTTGGTTATTTTTCAGATATGTCACATATTTTGTTTAACATAATTTACAGGCGATCCATTCTTAGTGGCAGTTCTGATCCTATGTTGCGTGGTTGCATCTCTTCAGGATAGGCTACATTTAGCTTTTTGGAGGGTTCGTAGCGTCGAAATGAGCTGTCAAACAAGAAACTTTGAAGTAAAGTTGTTTATCTTTGAGAAATTCACACCGATGCGACGCGTGTAGTGAGCCACTTGAAGGTAACTTTGACAAGCGACACACGACAGGCGACACGTGCCCCTTGGAAGCGAACCCTCAGTAACCAATGCAACATTTCGACCCGAAGCGACATGACAAGCTACACTTATCGCATGTCGCTCAGACTGGGCCGTTTTCTCAATGATGTGCATCGTGTCGCCTAGGTCTGTTGTTCGCGCATGTATGTATACTTGCTTATAGACTGCAACGTCCCCCAGTTGCACACCAGTCGTCAGAAAGTTAGTCCGCTGATCCTTGTGTCGGGAACATGAGAATCTTTGCAAATCATCAGTGCTTGCTGGGTAGAAAAGAAACACAACACAGTATTCGAAGTTAAACGCAGTTTTATAATCACTTATATTTCCTATCGTACGTGGACTTACAAGCAAGGTACATATTTGCTTACGTTTCTGCCTGAAGAGGAACAATTCTACAGCATATTAAATCCCATCACAATCACTAAACACACTTGCATATACGTGGGAGAATCAAATGAAAACCGCAATTAATGTTTTTCCACTATTTTAATGCAGGGTTAATGTTTGATTGTGCATTATTTTTCTATATAGTCCCCTCCCAGTTCAATACACTTACGCCATCGGATAGGTAGCGCTTCGATACCGCGTGAGAAAAATTCTTTTGGTTGACTGTGTAGCCACTCGTGCACCGCCGATTGGACGTCTTCATCAGACTTGAACCTCTGCCCTCCAAGATGCTCCTTTAATGGACCAAAGATGTGGAAATAAGATGGTGCCAAATCTGGTGAGTATGGCGGATGTGGTAGGCACTTGAAGCGTAGGTCATCGATGGTTTTCATGGTTGAACGAGCAGAATGAGGACGGGCGTTATCATGTTGAAGCAAAACACCTGCACTCAGCAATCCCCTTCGCTTTGTGCGTATCGCTGGCCTCAAATGGTTCTTGAGAAGGTCGGTATAGGTGGCACTAGTCACTGTCATACGCGGGGGCATGTAGTGTTCCAGAATAGGACCTTTCTTATCCCAGAATAAAGTCAACATGACTTTCCCTGCAGAGGGCTGGCTGCGAAACTTCTTTGGTTTCGGCGAAGACGAATGTCGCCATTCTTTGCTTGCACGTTTCGTCTCCGGTTGGAAATGGTGCACCAATTACAATGTGAGCTAGAAAATCCTCACCCTCCTCTTCATAACGCCTCAGCAGCTCTTGACATGCGTCAACCCGACGGACTTTCAGTTCCTGCGTCAGCTGTCGAGGAACCCACCTGGCGGACACTTTTCTGTAGCGGAGTTCGTCATGCACTATGTGTTGTACTGAACCGAAGCTCATATTCAGCAAGGAAGCCATTTCAGCCAGGGTGACACACCGGTTTTCCTGAATAAGCCGATCTGCTGCGGCTATGGACTCCTCTGTCACAACTCGCTGAGCCTGACCCGGACGGGGAGCATCAGTCAATATAGTCGTACCTTCTGCGAATTTCTTGCACCAATCGTAGACTTGCCGCTGTGACAGACAGGCGTCCCCATACTTCGTCTGCATTCTCCGATGAATATCAACCGGTTTCACACCTTCACTCCATAAAAATCGAATAACTCCATGTTGTTCCTGCTTGGTGCAACTGCGTAGTGGTGTCGCCATCTTGAATCCGCTGTTACTCACATCCAACCCCACCTACCGGCACTGCTTCGTACTACCAGCTCGGAAAGACGTCAAGGACTGTGTCTGCAAGTTTCCAAACGCCTAGAAAGAAAAAAAGATTTTTAATGGCACTTTTGCAGTTTTCATTTGATTCTCCCTCGTAGAATTAACGTTGGACAGACAAACGTAAATACACGAAAGTTTATGTACTTAATTATTATTTCCTAGTATAGCCAGAATGAAACGAAAAAAATTACCAATTACACTATTCGGGCATTCCATTAACCGTTACCACGTTTCTGTTGATTTCTCACCTTCACCTGTTTTTCAACTGAGTCTGTCGTCAGGTGAAAAAGATTCAGGTGGGTTCACTTCCTCTGCTGAGATGAGAAAGTGACGTCAACACGAACAGATTATGACGTATTTCTAAACATATACACAAGTTCCAACCACACCTGTATCAATCTAACTATAGATGTCTGTGTCAGCTTGCACATTATTTGAAGTAACAAACATTTTAAAATCTTAACTTCTTACAAATATAAAACCTTAAACGCTCAGGTTCGTTACAAGACTGAAGGAGAATGTGTCGTTTGTCATTTCGGTGTGAATCCCCTTTGTCGCTTCGGTCTGAAATCTCCCGAAGGCTTCAATAATCGAATGCACGCTTGTGCGGCACGTAATGCTGCTACAGTGTGAAATGTGACCACTGATTGATTCATTCCCTAGTGCAGGGGTTTTTCGTTCCACGGCCCCCTTAGTGTTTCAAGACATTTCCGCGGCGCCCAAGTCAAAATGTAGGCCTATCTAACACTTACAACGCTCGGTTAGTGATGTTAGGTTGCTTGCCTGAAGTTCATATTTCAAATTCAGAAACATTTTGTGTGTAAAAAGTACTAAATAACCATATATTTGGAACAATCATATCATTTCACTGAAAATATTGGAATATTTCGCGGCGCCCCTGTAAACCATTCCCTTAATGATCCATCTCGTACACTGAGAAAGGTCATCCACATGACACGCTGTATAGGCCTATGTAGTAGGGATGGCCAAATCCGATAAAATTTTATCCGGATATCGGATATTCTGATATCATAATTGTCTGGATATACTATATACGGTTTATTTGATATTCGGATTATCCAACTTATTCGGATATCCGATATTCGGATTATCCGAAATGCCCGAATATCCGAATGTGTGAATTATCCGGAAACCATCATAACCATGGCCGTATTTAGAGGGGGGGGTTTCTAGGGTTCAACCCCCCCGAAACTTCTGACATGTTGGATTAATGGAAGTTCAGAAACCAAAATCTGTAACTCATTTTCAAACATTTTTTTCGAAGCTTCACAAGAATACAAGCAGACAGTGTTGAAACGATCGAGCTAGAATTTTCATACATTTGGAATTCTGAAACTTGAGTGAAACAGGATTTATTCCCGGAATCGCAGCCCACCCGTGACCCCTCCATTTTCACTTCTGCTGTCCTCGTGTTGTTCCTCGGTAAAACTGAAAATTCCCTTACTATTGTCCTAATAATCCCTTTTCATCTTTTAAATTCCCTGTCCGATAAGGTTTAAAGTCCTCCTTGATAGAAGTTCAAACCTAGGATCTCCAGTTTCGTAGCACGTTACCTTCACGACTGAGGTTACAATACGTGCACCAGGCTAAGTTTTTAAAAATAATAACTGGTTCCAGTTTGTTTTCAAAATTTAAAAAACTAAGTTTTAAGGTCAAACAACAAAAACTTTATGACTCAAATGTCCATGTAACTTTTAAAGCTTTTTCTTGAAGGTATCTAAAATTTAATAACAATGTACGTATAATAATTATGCATTTCTGTATGAAACGTAAATAAAAAAAAACTTGTGCTGGATATTCACTCATCTGCTGGATTGAGTAAGCCCGTCAAGCAGTCATATTATTATTATTATTATTATTTTGGAAAAATGTTTTATTATTATCAAATTATAATAATTATTGTATAATTATTGTTATTATTTCTATTATTCAAATTTCTGGCGACGCCCATGGGAACAATTATGAATGAACCGCCCGCGAAAATCTTTCCTGCCTACGGCCATGATCCTAACAATAATAAATTGAATCTAATTGTGTGCGATTGTAGTCGTTGCCATGGAGATTTATGATATCTATTTAGATTGTCGAAACAGAATTATCCGCTCCATCCGGATAATTTGAAATCCCGATGTCCGTTATCAGGATTTTGTGGCAATCTCTAATATGTAGTTTGTACATCTAGGCCTATTTCCGTCGTCTTGTAACCAACGTGTCCCGGGTATAGTACCTGGTAGAGACACATTACACAGTTATTCGGAACACACTCTCAACTGCAGGTCCAATACGGGTTAGCCTATCTGTGCATAAAGTGGACTTGAAGCAAAAGATAATTGTTCTAGGTCTATTTCGAGACTCAAGACGAGACCGAGACACTGCGAAGTCTCGTCTCGTCTCTATTTTCATCTCAGAAAGCAAGTCCGAGAACGGTTAGATAAAGTAGTTAATTTGAGGCAAGACAAACCAACTATTTGTCAAAACTGCTGGACTAGTGAACTGGAGTCGGTTATTAGGCAATTAAAATTCTCGTCAGACACAGAATACTCCCGTAACTTTTAAGCTTGTTATTTCTAGTGATTGCTTTAATCGTTTCTTCATCTCCAGAGTCAAATTTTAATTACTCGCAGCGAGAGAGGTTTTTCTGAATGGTGTAACATGTTCTGGGAGGGGGGAAAAATCGAACATCCTCTTCAGAAATCTGTTTCAGTCTGGAAGAATTGGGCTGGGAATTCGAAGGTCCCCCTTCATCATTCTCTCCAGTGAGTCCCAGGTGCTTGCAAGGGTGAAGTAATACAGTCGGCTCCCCCATTCAACAGTGCCATTTACAAGCCGTTCTGGTAAAAATATTTTCGAAACTCCGCATTCCAAGCATCTCAGGCTGTATCTATCGTCCTTTCTGCCAGTTTTACCGCCTTTGAGTCGAGTTCTCGTTTACTTTGTAAAGGTTCCGCGGATCCTCACAATATGATTAGGCCTATAATGTTTTTAACAATTATCATTTTATGTTAGACAAATTAACTTTCTATTAAATAATTGAAAATTTGTATAACAACTATTATAGAACATTCATAATGTTGCAAAGTTAATTTCTTTATTTTTTGGTATAATATGTCGATGCTTATGAAACATTAAGAATTTCTGTTATCACTTTTTACTTGTCAAATATCTATGAAACTACGCGCCGAATACTACAGAATTGTTTATTTTTGTAATAAGAATAAAAATATAAACAAAAATATTGGTCTCCATTTAAAAAAAATGTATGACATTCAAATGACATTCTCTTTCCCCTTTAAAGTCTATTAATTTTTATTTGACACGTCTCTTTCGAAAACGCTTCGTTTGTAAGATATTTCGATTTATCAACTTAAATGGTCCACTCTGTATATTATCTCGAGAGAGAGTATTCATGCGTGCTAAAGTTATAAAATAGGCTATGCAAGGGATGATATTCAACATGACGTCATCACGCAGTGCATTCTGGGAAGAAATCGTGCAAATAGATTCGCTTGTGTGAAGGAAAGCGTATGAGAAGCCTTCTTACAGGGAGAAAATTTGCACTTCTCCACTTTACACACTTTTCACGGTTTCTGTATGATTTCGGAAAAGTAAAAATTACACATTCTTTGATCATGATCACGATAATCGTACTTTGAATCGCTTCCGCTCAAACCAAAAGCACAGTGATTACCCTATATACGTATTTTAAAAGCAGGCTCTGATCTGTTTGCAAGAAATATGGCGCAATGGATTGTGGGGGAAGTTGTTGGCTGAATATCATCCATTAAAATGTGAGATTCAGACAAGCATTTGCAACTTAACAAGGTACGATTGCCAAATCTCGTGAAGTATCGAAACCACTATCCTTACACGTATTCCGAGAAAGATAATTTCCCTGTCGCGTTGTTATTATACAGTCAGTTCAATGAAAAATTCATTTGTTTAAACTGGGAAAGCCATGTAAATTTCCATTTGGTTTGTTTATCTCGCTGGCAAATATTCAGTAAGCAAAAACAAAGTAAACGAACGGGATCGTTATCATGCCATTTATCGAGTTTAAAAACGCAGCTTCATATTAATTTAATTTCCTCTGAACCCTAGGCAGGGTTGGTCATATTGCCCCTTCCCCTTTCCACGTCAAATACTGCTTCTTTTTACATCTGATGGGCTAGGCCTATCCAATTATTTTTGCTACTCTAACTGCCAACCAAAGCTTTCTGCTGGAGTTGTTCTCTCTTCCGCCGCTAGATGCGCTAGTGAGAGCGTGGTAATATACCTACCAGGTCGTTCTGTACAAATGCAACCGCATAGCATGTGAGGGTTTCAATTTCCAAGCCAGGAGGGCAAATTGGCATACAAATTTTAACGTTGCGGACGAGAGAGATAGGTGAACTGAGTAATGTGGAGAGAAAGGAGGAAACCAGCTGTTGTTTCTGCCTTGCTTTTATTGCAACTTCCAAGTGCCCTAAGCAGCCACTGTGACTCTGAGGAAGGAAAACGTAATTTCAGACCAAAATGGTGCGAGTGGAAATAACGTAGCCATCTTAACAAATGACGTCATCTTCTAACAACGTCGTTGTTGCGTGCAGCTAGGCGTGATTTTTTTGCAAAACCATCGCATCATGGTCAATGGGAGTGTTGCATTCAGATGAAAAAGTAATGTTGTTGGGGTTGTAAGTGATGTACGAGAAAAAAAGTACATTCTCGAGTGCATGTTTATAAATATTGTGCATTTCATTGTATGCACTGGCGATCTAAGTGCTGCAAAAATGTATCTAAAAGAACAGAATAAAATATGTTTATACCTCTAATCTTGTAAGAACCTTGCCAGTACTTGAGTTTCAACTCGATGGCTCAATTATAAGAGCTTGTGGTTGACGACCAACCTTTATGTTGAAGTCTTAAAAAATGTAATAATCTATAAATTTCGTTCCGATGGACGCTGTGATGAATGCGACTCTATTTGATTTAAATGTACTGTTGATCGTATATAAGTGTGTTGGTTTCTCTGAATACAGGGAGATTAAAATACGAACTATGTTTGAAGTGTGTTATTTGGAATCCACATTGTTGTATCTTGCATTATGTACAGGGGAATCCAACACGAACTGATGAAAATAAAATTTATAATTTTTCCTACACGCATAGGAGATAGTGTAAATTAAGGTGTTGTAGCTCCCCGACTTTTCAAGAAAAGCTGAGAACTCCGATTAAGGGGAGAGGTTCAAGCTATCAACCTTATGAACTTTACATACGTCAGTAGGTGCGTGTCTACCTTCAACTTAAAGAACGTTGAATTTCTGGTAATTTCGTAAACCATTGTTCATGTTATAATACCATATCTGCAAACAGGTGGCTATAATTTGTGACTGTGTGTTAGCACAACATAAAAATTTTCCATATATTTTCAAAGGCATACATTTACAATTACCATGTTTACAGATGTCGGAAAAATTATAAGAGTTAGGTATTCAAGTCGAAGGATAAATAAATATCCAAATGCAAATTGTCCATCACTACTTATATCCCAAGGTTCTCTACGTGGCCTGCCGTAGTACTGATAAAAACTATACTTTTATTTCGAGGCATTATTTTTGAAGTAATCAAAATGTAATACGGCTCACGAGAAGTTGTTGACGTAGCAAACTGGTCCTGCGTACAAAAAAAGTTTAGACACTCTTGTTTTAGAAAATGCAGATAGCAACACTGTTAAGTCATCCGTTAGGAATCGTATTGAAGCTGTAAAGATACATTTTGACCTGAGAGACTGGAATGTGACTTTCTCGGTACAGACTACAGTATTTCGGAATATATCTTACTGATTGGAATATTATTTTCGTTTTACGAATACGATCCTCCCGATAATGGGTAATGCTGTCACCTTGTAATCAATGGGTGCAAGATTCGATTCCCGGTTGAGACAGTGATTCTGATACCACTTGAAACATTATATACAGGGTAATTATAAAGGATTCATCGGGTTTTAAAGTGAAATATTTCCAAAACTATTAATATAATATGTGTGTGCCAATCACGAAACGAAAGAACACATCTGAAAGTTTAATATCTCATATTTGTAACCTTGGCGCCTGCCGACAGATGGCAGCACAAACCTAGTTTTCAAAATGGCGTCTATGCAGTAGAAAGCATTCTGTGTTTTGGAATATGAGAAGTGTTTTTCCGTTGTTACCATACAGCGTGCATTCCGGAGACAGTCTGCAACTACACCGCCAGGTCACCAAAGCATTCTGTGACGGCAGAACTTGCCTGTGTAAATGCCTGGATTGGGCTATGTACTGAAGATGACTTAGCGCTTTTCCCATGGCCTCCTAGATCTCCCGACCTAACGGTTTGTGATTTTTTTTTCCTTTGGGGGCATGTGAAGGACACAGTGTATGTGCCACCATTACCAACAACTTTGGTTGAGCTGCAGGACCGCATGACAGCTGCATTTGCGACCATTAGTACGGATATGCTAGAGAGCGTATGGGGTGAACTAGACTATCGCATAGATGTGTGTCGCGTAACGAAAGGAAGCCACATTGAACATTTGTGAAAGTATATCTGAAACTTGGACAGTATCTGTTTATTTTGTATCATTCTTTATTGCATGTGTTATATATTTTCTAATCCAGCCCTTTGAAACCCGATGAATCATTTATAATTACCCTGTATATTAATATCATTCTTGGCATGAAATCGAGTCTAATGTTGGCTTTGATAATTTCAAATTTAAATTTTTTTTATAATACAAAAAACATTTCACGATCAATATATTTCAACACTCACCTTCTCCCCTACAATAAATACCTCTACATCACACATGTTATTATGAGCCATCAGCACTCTGAAAGATAGAGAGAGAGGGAAATAACTTAATACTATTACGAAGCAGACGAAATTAATGTGTCCAGTCAGACAGCAAAGAAAGGAAGGAAAATCAAGCAAAAGGAAATTGGAGAGGAAGCGAGAACGAATTAGTTTCAAGCGGAAATGACTTAGGCAGAGCAACAAACTTCCGTTTCCATTCCGAAGGGACAAAAAAAGCGACAATAGATGGCACTGGCTGCTAACAAGCTTAACGGTGCGGAGAAGTGATGTCGATTTTCAACTGCATTCCGAAAAGACGTATGCAACTTTGACATGGCACTTATTGCTGCAGTAGGCGACTAAATATTTGCTCTCAAAAGCGTGTCATTTCAAACGTTGAAAGGAATTAGAGGAAATTCGTTTATCGTAAGTAAAATGAACTTGAAAGTTCCAAGTTGGTGAGTAGATTTGTAGGGAACGTAGTCAAGTCGCACAGAGCGTCAAACTAAAATTTATGCAGCAAGCATATTCTGATTGTGAAGTCAATTGACAGAAACATGCTTTATTATTTTGAAACGTAGCTTACACGTTACATAATATTGTTGTTGTTAGACATATTTAATATTATTATTATTTTATCATGTAAAACGCTGTTGTGGACCCCTATTGAAATATAGAGGCATGTATTTATATGTTATCACTCGAATTGTGTTAACATTCCCAGGGATTTATCCACACACCCCCTGCAACCAGTGTGGAAATTAACGGAAGGGGGATTTCTCCCCACAAAACATATTATCCCCGGCAGGGATTTTTCTACCCCCCTCAAAGAAAAAGGAAGAAATCCAAAGATCATTCGTGTCCATTAATGGTCCATTCATCATAGATTTCTCTGTCGGCCTTGTGGATTAAAGAAGTGATAGAAGTTAAGAAAAAGATAAAGGATTTAAGAAGATATACTGTGAACAAGTCTAGTTGGAGAGATATTGTCTTTTGTCTTTGTTGAATGTGTTTCATGTAGTTTTTATAACATGAAGTTATAAGTTAAATCAATGTTGATTTTTCTGTTAACGTTTTGCCTAATTAAGATCATTACATGAAGGACACTCATTCTTCAAAACCATAAGCTCAATTCGCATAGTTCCTATAACCCTCAAAATTTCAACAACACCCTATAATATTTTTGACAAATGCCCAGTTTATGCTCATTTCGGCTCTAAATTTACCCTAACCGCGCCCTAAATACGCCCTCCCTCCGAAATTGAAAATTATGGATAAACCCCGACATCGTGAGACGAATAAGCCAACAAAATGGCGACCGAAAGAACGACAAGAAAATAGAAGCGATAAAAACGGCTGTAAGCTTAATTCGCCTTTCCAGCGAAAGGAAAATAAAACCGGATATTGCGCATTGCCTTGTGGGACATGCTCGAGCCACACCGGTAATTTCCCAGGCGGTAGAAACAATACCGCAGACCTCGCGCTCTAGCGGTGGATTCTAGAACTACGAAAGTAAATGTTGCAAGGATGAACTCGGAGGCGATATTTACAGCGAACGTGTTAAACCACGCGACCTGTTCTTCTTTGAAATGATAATGTACCGTGCGAAATGTAGCGAACTGCGGAAAGGAATTATCACAGGCAGGCTTCAGGGTTTTTGACCAGGATAGAGAATCGTAAAACGTGTAAAGGGGTTTAAGACAATAAAACGTAGACACTATATAGCCGATGTAATGTTCCTTTCCTGAAAATTAGGAAACTTATAAAGATTGATCGTTTTGAAATCTTCGAAGCATGCTGGTCTTGTACTAACCACATTGTATTGTTTCTTAATTTACTGTCAGTAAATTCTATTTTACATATTGTACAGTGGGATCCATGAGTATTACCGTGCCAATTGTTCATGACTATTTTCATTAATTTTTCTCTTACATCCTAAGTGTTTTTAAGCGCTGCATTTTTATGTATGCTGGTGCAGAAGTTGTCAACAGCTTGTTTTGAGTTTTATTTTAATTCTTGAAGCTCTTATTGGGTCAAATAAAATGCACGAACATGGTGATGGACAATTTGCACGGTAATACTCATGGATCCCACTGTACGTACGTTTCGTTCTTTAAACACTATTAAGAACTAATAACAAAACATTACACCTAATTTGTTTTACGAATTATATTTAGGAATGAAAAATACATATAATGTTCACTTGGCAGATTCAGCCCATAATTATCAAGCTAGTAGTAATGGCAGCATTATATTCCTACGCGTCAGCAAAAATTTGATGCGGCTGGTGTTATGTTACATCCGGTCGTAGCGGGCCACGAGTGGTTTTATTGTTGAGTCAGCAGAACGTGTCTGATCACCTTGAAGACATCGGAAGCGGTGGGGGGGAGGGGGTCAATGGATTTGTCACGTTGTTTCTTGATGTATGCTAACCTAACACGTGTGTGTGTGTGTGTCTTTGGAGGAAATGCGCGCGCAACCATTGCGTATGATTCAAAGACATGAAGAAATGATTTAAAGATGGCGCCGAAGGTGTTGTACCCCGAAAGTTTAGCGGCTAAGGTTATTGCTCTGTAAAACAAGAGGCGTCGAGGGTTCGATTCCTGGTAGAGTCAATATTGATTGATTGATAGATTGAGTTAGTTTTTTAAGTCCGTTTTATGCACGGCAAAACTAATCAGGAGTGGACCTACAGTTGAAAAGTGGTGATTCGGACCACTATGTGCCTCCACCGAGTATCGAACCTGGGACCCCTTGATTACAAGGTGACGATGTCAATATTGAATGGTCTCGATTAGCCTGTGTGTAAATAAAGGCAACAAAATGGTTGAGTTCGAAAATCGAGTTGGGTTAGTGGTTAATGTTGTCACCTGGCAATGAAGAGGTCGCGGGTTCGATTCTCTAGGTAGTTAAATTAGGCCAATTGTTTAATCCCGCCATTATAGGTTCCGATTAGTCCATCTGTGCATAAATAGTGTTTGAATAAAATCAATATGGCGGCTTTGGGGTAGTGGTTATTGTTGTCGCCTGGTAATGAAGAGGTCGCGGGTTCGATTCTCTAGGTAGTTAAATGAGGCCAATTGTTTTGTCCCGCCATAATAGGTCCCGATTAGTCCATCTGTGCATAAATAGTATTTGAATAAAATCAATATGGCGGCCGCGTTTTGTGTTTAGCGGCGGCGGCGGCGGCGACCGGGGCGCGGCGCGGGGCGGCGCGGCGCGGGTGTTTTTTATTCCGCGAGATGTTTCAACCAAGTGGTTGAGGGTTCGATTCCCAATGTTGGTGAAAATTGGATATTCAATTGTATTTGTTTAAAAGTTCCGATTAGCTTTTTTGTGCACAAAGAGAAAATGAACTAATTGGAAATAGGATGTTTATGCTGTAATGAAAAGGTCCCGGGTTCGATTCACAATGTCAAATTGGCTGATAATGATGTTGTTTTTTTTTGTTTTTTTTTAAAAAAAAGAAGTGTGTTGAGTCCCCATTAGTATTTAGGCAGGAACAGATATTAAAAATCAAAACAAAATGCCTTTTGATTACAACGCAAAGACTTTACCGCTAATGTATAAAGATAAATTAGAATCTGTTGTTTTGCCGTGTGGGGCCCCCAGTACCGATTAGCTTAAATGCATAAAGAGTAGGTAAAATAAGCAAGATGGCCGTCACTATTGTTTTGTGATCAAAGAGGAGTCACAGGTTCGATTCAATCAAAGGAGGCAAGATTCTATGTTTCAATTCCATGTAAAAGTCTAAAGTTATGTTTCGATTAACCTCAATGCATAAAGAGGAATTAAACAAAATCAAGCAAAATGGCGACAGATGTGATAAAAGAAAAATTGAATTAGTTTTTTATAGTGACAAGAAAAAATAGCGAATCATGGTTAGAAATAGAATGAAAATAAAGATACTTGCCTTTGCGTGTCCAGCGCTGTGCAGAAAAGCTCTCATGCTTTATCTCCGACAAGTCCACAATACACATTTTTTATTGTATAGTTAATTATTAATGTTGTTATTAACACAGATTCTTACCAGTGTGAAGAAAAGCTCTCATGCTTTATCTCCGACAAATTCACAATACACACTTTTTCATTATATAGTTAATTATTAATGTTGTTATTAACACCGAGTTTTACCAGTGTGAAGAAAAGCTCTCATGCTTTATCTTCGACAAGTCCACAATACACACTTTTTCATTATATAGTTAATTATTAATGTTGTTATTAACGATTGTTACCAGTAAAAATATAAACCATGAGGATTTTTAAAAGGGTGATAAGTGAAGAAAGCCAAGACATATATTTTATCCCTGTTTATTACCAATATTTACAAAATTCAAAAGAGCCGCACACACACACACACACACACATACATATGTAAAATGTTTATATTGTGTCACCAGTTTATCAGCATGTTATTTAACAAGTTTTTATTCTTCAAGTTTGTTCACTCACCCACATAAGGAATTGTGTCACTATCATATCCATTTTCTGCTGCAACCACTGAATTAAAATGTTTCACTATTTTTTCCACAAGCATGTTCTCGCAAAAAACAAACACTTCTTTGGAAAGTCTTTTTCCGTCGATGTTTTGTATAGACAAAGGCTCAGGTTTTGTACATCCATGTAGATGGGAAAGCACAAACTTCTCCTTATTACATGCATGGACAGGGGAAATATCTGTGCAACCGAAACATTGTTCGCGAAGGTCGAGAATGCAAGATTCCACACAGTTTCCAAAATATGATTTCAGATACGGCGACACTGTTTCACACATAACTTTCGCATGCTCGATGCATACAAATATCTTCATAAAGTTCCGCCACGAACTTTCTGCGATGAACACTATCTCCAGGGAACCGTAAGCTGGTTTCTTCCTTATAATGATCTGACGGCGATTGTATAGTGTGGTTATCAGCAATTCATGTTGCTCACTTAGTGGGTAGGAAACACGAGGCTGCTCACCTGGAATAGCGATGTAATTGTCGATTACTGGAAACAATTCCTGAAGAGCGTGCCACTCCTGCAACTGTAGTTCAACACCGGCCGCCCCCGCTTCTGTGTAGCCTGACCACAGGTTGGAAATCCAGATGAGAGGAAAGTCCGATTGAGATAACTTTTGTTTTCGAAGCATTCAAATAGTAGACGTGATCAAATAATATCGACTGGCGTATAAGACTAGTTACTTGTTTTTGTTCTTCATGTAAATGCTGATCGCTCTCTTTCTGAAGAACCCCTTTGAAATTAGTGTACGGTTGAAATCTTTTTTTCAGCGGCATCGAAATAGAGGATTCCATGACTAAGAACTGCGAGATACTGCATGTCGCAGCGTGCAGGTATACATTTGAAGAAATGCGTGGGTGTGTTTTTGAGACGCATGCGCGCGTAGCAAACCAAGCATGTGCTGGACAAAAAAGGTGGAGGGGGCGGGGCATTACAAAGATCAATGGTGAGAGAAAAATCAGCAGAATATCATAAACGTCATATTGAGGAAATATTGGATAGCAAATATTAATTAATTTAATTAAAGTATCAACCGCATTGTCGATCTGAAATTAGGTTTATAGACAGAGGGCAAAATGGAAAATATCGACGATGTTCTAGTATTGGATTGTTTCTGTATTTCCATCGGTATAATCCTCCACCACATTTGAAGCATACTGTTTTATCCTCTTTTTGAATGTAAAATAATCCTGCTTCGGACAGAGCTTCTACAAACGGGAATTCTTTTGATTGCCAGTTTCTGAAAGAGGACAATCTAGCATTGAAAGATCCCATCTCTGGATATTGCGTCATTGTTCTGTAAAGACACAAAACAAGATAAATATTATAAGTAAGCTGTTGTAAACTGTAACGCTACAAAATTATTAATATACTATTAGGACTATATGTAACTTGTATAAAATTTCAAACAGTATTTACTGTCAATATTTTCTAGTATACGTACCGAGTATTATAAATTTAATTTACGAGTCAGCAAATAAGTTGTTATAATATTGTCGTTTTTTATCGGTACTGGGAATAAAATTTGAAATTTATGCATGGGTTTACCAGAGGCTCTATGGAATAAATACAGAAAACAGTAATGCCCACAGTACACAGACCCGTAACTTTGTATCTGATGAGTGTTGTACGTATAGAATTTAGAGTTATTTTCCAAAAATCGCAAATGGTTATGCACATGTGGAGGTTTTCCGTAACTATCAAAAAATTCCCCCCGGGAGTTACTGTCTATGTAAATTGCTACCCAGTGCTTCCCGGGGCTATCTTTGGGATCTGTATTTACAATCAACGCTGCTGGTAGTTCCACATGTACAGGTAATTCATTAGCTGCGAAAACCCCAACATGATGATTGTCAAAGGCTCTATTTGATATTAACCCGTGAAGCAAATTTAAAGTCGACAGCATTGCTGGACACTAAATAGTAATATTGTGCAACTCACCTTTTTATACTTCAAAGTAGACGGTACACGTCACAGTAGATTCCAGAACCAATTTGATCTGGGCCACCAAGCTGTTTATCGTTGTTGAAACAATGGAGAGCTATCTAACACAACGCTGATGCTCGGAATATGTAGGCGGGATTTACAAACGCGCATGCGTACAATGCTATCTGGCATTTGTTGTGCTGTTGTAAAATGAATTTTGTACTATAAGAAAATTGTCTGTATGTGTGTGTGTGTATATATATATATATATATATACAGACACACACACATATTTATTTATTGATGAAGTGTATATATATATATATAATACAATACAATATAATATATATATATATGTAATTTGAAGATACAACATATCAGTAAAATCTAACAACTAGAAAAATATTCATAACATTCGACTTTTATATTATATGTAATTTAAAACATTCTTCACACTTTGAGAAATGGAGTGCTTGTGGAAACACCCGTTCTCTGCAATATTGGCTGGTCCATCAGGATGTGGAAAGACATATTTTGTGAAGCATTTTCTCCAGTGTTTACCCCAAATGGTAAATGTAAAATTCAACAATATTTTGGTGTGCTACGGGGAATGGCAATCTTCATACAATGATTTCCCTGGTTTTGTTCAATTTCGGGAAGGAATGCCTAATATTGACCAATTTGTGCCAAATTCTGGACCTCATCTTATTATTATCGATGATCAGATGAGGGAATGCGATCAAAGAGTCACAGATTTATTTACAAAAGGGTGTCATCATCGTGATATTAGTCTTTTCTTTATCACTCAAAATCTATTCCATCAGGGAAAAGGGAATAGGGATATATCTTTAAATAGTCATTATATTGTATGCTTCAAAAATCCAAGAGACAGAGCCCAAATTAATTATTTATCTAGACAAGTATACCCGGAGAATCCAAATTTTATAAAAGATGCATATTACAATGCCACCGCTGAACCCCATGGATATTTGCTGTTTGATCTGAAGCAGAACACTCCGGAAGAAGTACGTTTTCGGTCGCGGATATTTCCCGACGATGATATCAATTATGTATATATTCCTACAAAAAAAGCAAGCATAATCACTAGTCGTTTATTCTGTCATCATGGCTCCAAGAGTGAAACACGCTAAAGTGCTCCAAGTTTTGTCGGATGCTAAACCAGCTCTTCGCACAGCGATATTACAAGCTGCTGATTCTTCCTTAGTTAATTCAATCTGTGAGTGTTGTTACAATGTTCTAAAAGGGAATGTTCCTCTTTCAACACCTCAGAAAACAAGATTGAGCCGGTACAAGAAGGTGATACGTAATCTCTCTGCCAAAGGACACTCTACAAAGCAGAAGAAACAGATACTAGTGCAACACGGAGGATTTTTACCTGCGTTATTAGCCCCTTTAATAGGAGGTGTGTTATCAAGTTTATTTAAGTGAAAAAAAATCTGAACATGGAGCATGCCAAAAAAATGGTTATAATACCTCAAGAATTTATGGATAACATGAGACATCCTGTTATGTCTGCACCGTCTACATCCTTATCGCAATTGGATCAGGATATGCAAGTAATTTTGAATCTCAAAGGTCTTTCGGATGATGAAAAATGGAATCGTTACAGTATTGTGCTCCAAAAATTTCTGTCTATTACTCGAAAACAAAGAGAACCTGTGTCGCTACCGATTACAGAATCTACTGAGAAGTTGACTGATATGAAAGAAGAAATTCTAGCTGCTACACCTAGCATGTATCGTAGAAAAGCCGAACTGTTGTATGAACGTCTTTTACATAATAGTAATATTGATTGGGATAAATATGGGGCAGTTTTTATTAACAATAATAAAATTGAAGGTTCAAATATTGTCGATCTAGTATCGGATATAATTCGACCACGAAAAACAAGCAATCCTGTTGGGTGGCAACTATTCAATAGAGCTCTGGCGTTATCTAATGTTCCTCAAGAATATATAGGTAACCCCCGGAGACAGGAGTTTATTCAACAGATTGTTTTTGGCAACCCCGGACGCCATGTTCCGCTCTCCGGAGCTAACCAAGAAGAGGCACAAGAATTAACAGAAGCAGAAGAAGAAGAAGAAGAAAAGGAACCAATTTCTTTTGTATCATCATTTCCAGGGCACAAACGTAAACGTACTGTTCCAGTTTGGTCCAGATACAAACCATGAGCGCAAAAATATTAGAGAATATCTGGTACAATCCATCTCATCCAGCATCCTATTCTACAGCTTCAACACTATGGAAAGCTGTAAAAAAATCCATACCATTGTCAACAATCAAACATTGGTTGACAAAGCAAACTGCATACACTTTGCATAGACCTGTAAAGCGTCGATTTCCGAGAAACTTTTATTTTGTGCATAATATCGATGACCAATGGCAGGCTGACTTGAATGACATGCAGAGTTTGCGGAATCACAACAAAGGCTACAGATATATACTCACAGTTATCGATATTTTTAGCAGGCATGCTTGGGCTGTCCCTGTAAAAAATAAAACTGGTGTATGTATAAAAAAGGCTTTCCAGCAAATTTTCAAACAAAGCAAAAGAAAACCTTTGAAATTACAAACTGACAAAGGCCGTGAGTTTACCAACAGTATTGTGCAGGAATATCTCAAAAAACAAAATGTAATTTATTTTACAACAAAGAATCCTGATATTAAAGCTAGTATTGTTGAAAGATTCAACAGAACTTTAAAGGAACGCATGTGGAAGTATTTTACTAAGCAAAGAACCAGCTGTTATGTTAATGTACTCCCAAAGCTTTTGAAAGCTTATAATCATAAAATTCACTCGAGTATTAAAATGGCACCAGCAGATGTTACTCCTGAGAAGGTTTTGAAAGTATGGCACAATATGTATGACAAAAAACTCAAATCTGATTCATCTCCACTATTGTCATTGAAGATGCCATTCAAAATAGGAGATACAGTGAGAATAACAAAAACCAAAAAACGCTTTGACAAAGGTTACATGGAAAATTGGACAAGAGAAATATTTGTGGTGGAACGTATTTTGAAAAGAAATCCTCAAGTGTATGAATTAAAAGATCTACAAGGACATAAAATCGATGGAACATTTTATACGGAAGAGTTGCAATTGGTCCGCTTACCGGATATGCATGAAATTGATAAAATCCTTGCGACCAAAGGTAAAGGAGCCAGTAAAAAGTTGTTAGTTCATTGGAAAGGTTACTCCAGATTATTTGACAGCTGGATTAGCGCATCGTTTTTGGAGTCAAAAAAAGAGAGAGAGAGGCATAAATTTTTGTAGGTATTCTCCTCAGTGGTACAAATAACCTTCATAACACATCATGAGAAAAGCAAACGCTTTCTACCTTACTTTGCCTAGTAACAGTTCCATGAAATATTTCCCAAGTAATACTCTAACTAATTACACCACAAAGCTTCAGAACCGTGTGGAGTTGGACACCAACAAATGGGAGATGGCATTGGTAGAAGTGCATTATCCTTATTCAATACTAAACATTACAAGATTTAACAACTATATTCAATATAAATCTATGGATGATGTCAAATGGAACGAACTTCGAATATCCGAAGGCTATTACGCATCTATAAACAGCATTGTTGCAGAAATCAATAAATATTCTGAAACATTAAATTTTAGTCTCCGAAATCATCCTGCGTACAAACATGTGACTGTTGATATATCTACCAAGCAGAGAAACATAAATGTACGATTGTCACCTCAACTGGCACGGATATTAGGTTTTAAACCGACCGATGATCTATCAGAAGTAAAAATTGGACGCTCGCCTCCAAATGTTGTGAGAGAAATTCCTTCCCAGATGTATATTTACACAGATATTGCGGAATCACATATGGTGGGAGATGCTGTCGCCCCTCTATTACGTATTATAAACATTAATCCTATGGAACATACTTTTGGAAGTGATGGTGTGCAAATTTTCGATTCACCACATTACATCCCAGTGCAGAAACATAATTTCGAACAAATAGAAATTGACTTAAGGGATAGCACTGGTGCACACATCCCATTCTCCTTCGGACTAGTGTGTTTGAAACTTCATTTTAGACGTTGTGGTGAAAAGCTCTGATTATGAATGACCCATATTTTCAATACTACCATCAACAAGCTGGATCTGGTGTAGGTAACATATATTACGGTGCTGCCTATCAAAAAGGACATGGCATTGGAAGTTTTCTTGGAGGACTTTTTCGGTCAGCTTTGCCTCTTATCAAAAAAGGAGCGAAAGCTGTAGGGAAAGAAATGTTAAAAACAGGGGTAAATGTGTTAGGTGATGTTGTAGACAAAACACCCCTAAAACAGTCACTACAATCCAGAATTTCGGATGCCAGATCAAATCTTAAAAGAAAAGCTGAAACAAAGCTCAAGGAAATGATTGGTTCAGGTTATCAGGGGCATAAACATTTCAAAAGGAATCACTCTGCTTCGGGACAGCGAACTGGAAGGATCGCTCAGAGAAAGAAGAGATCCAGTGCCAATACAAACACCAAGAAAACAACCAAACGCAACCGTAAGAAAATTCAAATAACATCAGATATTCTTGATTAGATATGGCGCTAATTAGGGAGAAATCATGTGAGTGTTTTAAAAGTGAATTGGATATTTTCTCGGTAAAACCTACTCAGACAAGCATCTTAGAACACCACACCATCGGATACAAACCTGTTAGTTCTCTGGCAGATAATGCCCCCACCGAGTTTGTAATACCTGGACATGGTGATGATTATATGGATTTAGCACACACAATGTTGAATATAGATGCCAGAATTGTAAAAGCGAATGGTCAGTTATTGCTACCCACAGATAAAACAATTGGACCTGTCAATGATTTTCTCAATGCAATGTTCAGCGAAGTACAAATCTACTTAAATAACAAACTCATCTCGTTTCCATCTCACATGCACCCATACAGGTCTTATTTTGAAAAAGCACTGAACTATGACATATCTGCAAAATCATCTCATCTCCAAAGTGCATTGTGGTACAAGGATACAGCAGGCGCTTTTGATAACGTTTCGGAAGACAACAAAGGCTTTACAAAACGTAACCAACTAACAAAACAGAGTAAAACATTTGATATGTTTGGTTACTTGCATTCTGATATTTTCAATCAAGAGAAATTTTTGATCAATGGAGTGGAAATGCGAATAAAACTGATTCCTTCGAAAAACACTTTCTGCTTGATGGGATTAGATGACAGTGAAGGCAAAGTGGAAATTCTAGATGCTACACTATATGTGAGAAAAGTATCGGTCAGTTCATCCATCAAACTTAGTCACAATCGCATATTGCAAAAACATACAGCAAAATACCCTCTAACAAGAGTACAACTTAAAGCTGTAACTATTCCAAAAGATATTGTTTCAAAAACAATTGACAATATGATACTTGGACGTCTTCCGAAACGATTAGTTGTGGGGTTTGTTACCAACGATGCATTCAACGGCACACTGTCTACAAACCCATTCAATTTTCACATTTCAATTACAACTTCTTTACTTTATATGTTGATGGAGTCCAAATTCCCGGCAAACCACTTCAACCAGACTTTGAAAACAACAAGTACATAACAGCATATCACACATTATTCTCTGGAACAGGGATACACTATATGGATGAAGGAAACAATATATCGCGTGAGGAATACCCCCAGGGATACGCATTACTTGTTTTCGATATAACCCCAGACGCAGCTGCAAGTGCCATATCCCACTGCAGTCTTCAACGGCAAGGGGCTGTTAGCTTGGAAGTCCACTTCAAATCGGCTTTGGAATCTACTGTGACTTGTGTTATCTACTCTGAATTTGACGCTCTCATGGAAATTAATAATCAAAGAGATATTCATCTGGATTAATTGTATAACAAGGTGAGTTGCACAATATTACTATTTAGTGTCCAGCAATGCTGTCGACTTTAAATTTGCTTCACGGGTTAATATCAAATAGAGCCTTTGACAATCATCATGTTGGGGTTTTCGCAGCTAATGAATTACCTGTACATGTGGAACTACCAGCAGCGTTGATTGTAAATACAGATCCCAAAGATAGCCCCGGGAAGCACTGGGTAGCAATTTACATAGACAGTAACTCCCGGGGGGAATTTTTTGATAGTTACGGAAAACCTCCACATGTGCATAACCATTTGCGATTTTTGGAAAATAACTCTAAATTCTATACGTACAACACTCATCAGATACAAAGTTACGGGTCTGTGTACTGTGGGCATTACTGTTTTCTGTATTTATTCCATAGAGCCTCTGGTAAACCCATGCATAAATTTCAAATTTTATTCCCAGTACCGATAAAAAACGACAATATTATAACAACTTATTTGCTGACTCGTAAATTAAATTTATAATACTCGGTACGTATACTAGAAAATATTGACAGTAAATACTGTTTGAAATTTTATACAAGTTACATATAGTCCTAATAGTATATTAATAATTTTGTAGCGTTACAGTTTACAACAGCTTACTTATAATATTTATCTTGTTTTGTGTCTTTACAGAACAATGACGCAATATCCAGAGATGGGATCTTTCAATGCTAGATTGTCCTCTTTCAGAAACTGGCAATCAAAAGAATTCCCGTTTGTAGAAGCTCTGTCCGAAGCAGGATTATTTTACATTCAAAAAGAGGATAAAACAGTATGCTTCAAATGTGGTGGAGGATTATACCGATGGAAATACAGAAACAATCCAATACTAGAACATCGTCGATATTTTCCATTTTGCCCTCTGTCTATAAACCTAATTTCAGATCGACAATGCGGTTGATACTTTAATTAAATTAATTAATATTTGCTATCCAATATTTCCTCAATATGACGTTTATGATATTCTGCTGATTTTTCTCTCACCATTGATCTTTGTAATGCCCCGCCCCCTCCACCTTTTTTGTCCAGCACATGCTTGGTTTGCTACGCGCGCATGCGTCTCAAAAACACACCCACGCATTTCTTCAAATGTATACCTGCACGCTGCGACATGCAGTATCTCGCAGTTCTTAGTCATGGAATCCTCTATTTCGATGCCGCTGAAAAAAAGATTTCAACCGTACACTAATTTCAAAGGGGTTCTTCAGAAAGAGAGCGATCAGCATTTACATGAAGAACAAAAACAAGTAACTAGTCTTATACGCCAGTCGATATTATTTGATCACGTCTACTATTTGAATGCTTCGAAAACAAAAGTTATCTCAATCGGACTTTCCTCTCATCTGGATTTCCAACCTGTGGTCAGGCTACACAGAAGCGGGGGCGGCCGGTGTTGAACTACAGTTGCAGGAGTGGCACGCTCTTCAGGAATTGTTTCCAGTAATCGACAATTACATCGCTATTCCAGGTGAGCAGCCTCGTGTTTCCTACCCACTAAGTGAGCAACATGAATTGCTGATAACCACACTATACAATCGCCGTCAGATCATTATAAGGAAGAAACCAGCTTACGGTTCCCTGGAGATAGTGTTCATCGCAGAAAGTTCGTGGCGGAACTTTATGAAGATATTTGTATGCATCGAGCATGCGAAAGTTATGTGTGAAACAGTGTCGCCGTATCTGAAATCATATTTTGGAAACTGTGTGGAATCTTGCATTCTCGACCTTCGCGAACAATGTTTCGGTTGCACAGATATTTCCCCTGTCCATGCATGTAATAAGGAGAAGTTTGTGCTTTCCCATCTACATGGATGTACAAAACCTGAGCCTTTGTCTATACAAAACATCGACGGAAAAAGACTTTCCAAAGAAGTGTTTGTTTTTTGCGAGAACATGCTTGTGGAAAAAATAGTGAAACATTTTAATTCAGTGGTTGCAGCAGAAAATGGATATGATAGTGACACAATTCCTTATGTGGGTGAGTGAACAAACTTGAAGAATAAAAACTTGTTAAATAACATGCTGATAAACTGGTGACACAATATAAACATTTTACATATGTATGTGTGTGTGTGTGTGTGTGTGCGGCTCTTTTGAATTTTGTAAATATTGGTAATAAACAGGGATAAAATATATGTCTTGGCTTTCTTCACTTATCACCCTTTTAAAAATCCTCATGGTTTATATTTTTACTGGTAACAATCGTTAATAACAACATTAATAATTAACTATATAATGAAAAAGTGTGTATTGTGGACTTGTCGAAGATAAAGCATGAGAGCTTTTCTTCACACTGGTAAAACTCGGTGTTAATAACAACATTAATAATTAACTATATAATGAAAAAGTGTGTATTGTGAATTTGTCGGAGATAAAGCATGAGAGCTTTTCTTCACACTGGTAAGAATCTGTGTTAATAACAACATTAATAATTAACTATACAATAAAAAATGTGTATTGTGGACTTGTCGGAGATAAAGCATGAGAGCTTTTCTGCACAGCGCTGGACACGCAAAGGCAAGTATCTTTATTTTCATTCTATTTCTAACCATGATTCGCTATTTTTTCTTGTCACTATAAAAAACTAATTCAATTTTTCTTTTATCACATCTGTCGCCATTTTGCTTGATTTTGTTTAATTCCTCTTTATGCATTGAGGTTAATCGAAACATAACTTTAGACTTTTACATGGAATTGAAACATAGAATCTTGCCTCCTTTGATTGAATCGAACCTGTGACTCCTCTTTGATCACAAAACAATAGTGACGGCCATCTTGCTTATTTTACCTACTCTTTATGCATTTAAGCTAATCGGTACTGGGGGCCCCACACGGCAAAACAACAGATTCTAATTTATCTTTATACATTAGCGGTAAAGTCTTTGCGTTGTAATCAAAAGGCATTTTGTTTTGATTTTTAATATCTGTTCCTGCCTAAATACTAATGGGGACTCAACACACTTCTTTTTTTTAAAAAAAACCAAAAAAAAACAACATCATTATCAGCCAATTTGACATTGTGAATCGAACCCGGGACCTTTTCATTACAGCATAAACATCCTATTTCCAATTAGTTCATTTTCTCTTTGTGCACAAAAAAGCTAATCGGAACTTTTAAACAAATACAATTGAATATCCAATTTTCACCAACATTGGGAATCGAACCCTCAACCACTTGGTTGAAACATCTCGCGGAATAAAAAACACCCGCGCCGCGCCGCCCCGCCCCGCGCCCGCGCCGCTCCGCCCCGCGCCGCGCCCCGGTCGCCGCCGCCGCCGCCGCTAAACACAAAACGCGGCCGCCATATTGATTTTATTCAAATACTATTTATGCACAGATGGACTAATCGGGACCTATTATGGCGGGACAAAACAATTGGCCTCATTTAACTACCTAGAGAATCGAACCCGCGACCTCTTCATTACCAGGCGACAACAATAACCACTACCCCAAAGCCGCCATATTGATTTTATTCAAACACTATTTATGCACAGATGGACTAATCGGAACCTATAATGGCGGGATTAAACAATTGGCCTAATTTAACTACCTAGAGAATCGAACCCGCGACCTCTTCATTGCCAGGTGACAACATTAACCACTAACCCAACTCGATTTTCGAACTCAACCATTTTGTTGCCTTTATTTACACACAGGCTAATCGAGACCATTCAATATTGACATCGTCACCTTGTAATCAAGGGGTCCCAGGTTCGATACTCGGTGGAGGCACATAGTGGTCCGAATCACCACTTTTCAACTGTAGGTCCACTCCTGATTAGTTTTGCCGTGCATAAAACGGACTTAAAAAACTAACTCAATCTATCAATCAATCAATATTGACTCTACCAGGAATCGAACCCTCGACGCCTCTTGTTTTACAGAGCAATAACCTTAGCCGCTAAACTTTCGGGGTACAACACCTTCGGCGCCATCTTTAAATCATTTCTTCATGTCTTTGAATCATACGCAATGGTTGCGCGCGCATTTCCTCCAAAGACACACACACACACACGTGTTAGGTTAGCATACATCAAGAAACAACGTGACAAATCCATTGACCCCCTCCCCCCACCGCTTCCGATGTCTTCAAGGTGATCAGACACGTTCTGCTGACTCAACAATAAAACCACTCGTGGCCCGCTACGACCGGATGTAACATAACACCAGCCGCATCAAATTTTTGCTGACGCGTAGGAATATAATGCTGCCATTACTACTAAGCTTATTTGCAATATTGCAGGAAAGTTTTCCTCTTTTAAACATATTACATATCTACTCAATTATTAATGACAGCATTGAGTTCGTCCCAGTTTGTAAAATATACTAGTTTTCGGTTATTTTCAATGCATTCTTCGAAGCAGCACACATTATAGACACACACACGTCAACACTCTCTCGCTGTATGTATATGTGTTAAAAAATGTACGTTACCTATTCGTAAGAAACCTATTTTCTCTCTTGTCTCAATGTTTACTTTACTTGTCTTTCAAAAAGTGAAGTTATGCATAGTTTTTTACATCGCACATGACCGTAACGTCATTGCTTGTAAGCTGCGTCACAGCGCGTCACGACGCCAGGGGTTCCGTGTTCGAATCCCGGCCTGGGTATGCGTGTTCTACGTGAGTTTCCCTTCATCGATGTCATCCTATCATCACTTATCCTCATCGTAGCGATTAGCCAAAAGTGGCAGAAAAGCGACTCTAAATAACAAAAAAATCAAACCAAGGTAGCTTTTGTTGGTTATGCTACGAGAAATGCAATGGAAATCAGGCCAATCTGGAGAAAAAAAAATCCTGGGAATTGAGACACAACTGACTGAGATTTCAATATTAGTTACTTCTAATTAAAGTCACTCAACTAAGTAAAATAAAAATACATAAAATCGATAACAATATCCCTTCCAGTAGCAAAAACTTTTGTACTATTGAAGCAGAATATTAGGATTAATATTCAGTATTCAACTGATCAAAGGATTCAGCCCTATAATCAACCCTTGTCTCAGTAACATAATCTTCTAATTTATTTTTGTATATTTATATATTTGGTTTTAGCTTTTCAGCTATGCACCAGTTACATTTGTTTTACATTTCACAATTTTACAATTTCATAATTTTATTAATGTTCTAATTAAATAAAATAATTCTTTCAGAAACTGCAAAATACTTTTTTAGCTTCATGGCTACACATCAATGCAATGTTTCACATCTAGATTTTTATTTGCTTTATCAACAAGAATTATGAAGGAGAAAAGAAGAAAATATACATGATGCTCAATTAGCAGTTTCAGCCCATCATTGTCTTTGTCATTGCAACACAGTTTTTCATTTGGAAATCAGCATAGATATAAACTCAATATATTGTTATTTAGGATTGGTCTTGTCTCAGAATATATACAGTACCAAGGACGTATTTATGGAGGTCCAGGCCCCCCCGAAAGACTTACCAAGCACCAAAATTAAATGAAAAATATATTCGTTTAGCCTCTGTTGTATAATTTCTTCTGGACTTTTCAGAACGCAAGGATTATATTGGGATCATTTCGCTTTGAATGACATTACAAGGAAGATTTATGTACACTACCACTCAAAATAATATGCATAAAATATTAATCTGAAACTTACTTTCCTCCAACTACATGTAACATCATTTTTGTTATTCGATAAATATAACTAACTAACTAACTTCCTAGCCTTCTTAAACCCGAAGGTTCATGGCTGCAGCAACACAGGCCTTCCATCCTTCCCTATCTTGAGCAAGTTCTATATACTCTTTTCCATCCCTACCGATTTCCCTTAGGTCCATCTCAACGTTGTCCCTCCATCTTCGTCGTGGCCTTCCTACAGGTCTCTTACCATCAGCTTTCCCAACAAGAATCCTGTAAACTCCTCTTTCCTCTCCCATTCGTGCCACATGGCCTGCCCACCTAAGTCTTCTTGATTTAATTATTATTAAATATTTATTATATTTATTATTTATTCGATAAATATTCAATTATTAATCTATTTGACATTAATGTTATATCTCTATTCTTATACAGTCTTTTTACCTATTCGTGTAATAATAATATAATATTAATTTATATATTGTAATTAGTATTAATTTGATTTAATTTAATTATTTTAATTTAAACATTATTATTATTATTATTATTATTCCTGAGACACTTGGTTCGCCCCCCCCCCCTTCCGAAAGATAGTTCTAGATACGTGTATGTACAGTACGGTTGGATTTCGAGAATAAATGTTAAGAGAAAATGCTTCTGACATTGTACTGAAATTATTATTTTATAATAATAATAATAAAAAAAAGCGAAACCTTTCTTATTTCTGTTCCTCGGTAATTGGATCCTAACCTCATTGGAGTCCTTCTCTGAAGGAAGCAGAGACGGAGGGAAATGGAGTACGTATGTGGAGTCCACTTTTTGGGTTTCCTAAGACCATAAAAACGCGAAGGATCACTAAGTAACTTACCCGACAAAGAAAACGAAATGCGGCTTCAATTTCAGCTTCTCTCTAAGATGTTCTCTGTCGTGGCTTGATCTCCAGTCAAGCCCTCTTTTTTTTTCTTTGATGGATTTCTGACTCTTGATTGGTTTCCAAGGATCAATAATACCAGTAATTGGTTCGTGATGAATCTACACGCGCTTCACTGCCCTCCAGAGAGTGAGGCGGGAGATTTCGAAGGTGTATAGGCGTAGATAGAATGAGAGACGCCGAAGTACCTGGTACATTTGTGGTAAAAGTAATCTGATTCTTTTTTTTGATAGGTACACTTTTGGTCTTTATGTAATTATATATCTTTCTAGCATTTTTAGTTTCACGAAAAACTAAAATTTCGCCAAATTATACTAATAAACTTTAAACTTCTTGCATTAAAATTTTATTTTGTGTGTATATATATATATATATATATATATATATATATATATATATATATATATATATATAAACATATTAATTCTTCACATTCTTCAGACGCTTAATTGGATTTTATGTTTGTAATTGATTATATGTTCCTTTTATAATCTGTATGAAATACTCTTAAGATTTAGAGTTTTTTGAAATATTGATTTTTTTGTCTTACAAATTTAAGTACGGTGTACAATATGGTTTCATGTAATTCATTCTTGAGTGAAATTGATCGCTTTATGTAGAAATGAGAAATGAAAATACACTTATTTTAATAAATGTGTCTTAATTGTAAAATATTTTTATTTTTAAAAACTTCCTCCTTGAAATTCTTTCCTTGTTCTTATATACTTTTGTTTTTTTATTTAAAAAAAAACAGAATTTAAGTAGGCATGAACATCTAAAGTTAATCGGAATGTGCCATTTTGAACATTTAACATTTCCACCATTGTACCATTTTTCCGATTACCCCTAATGCAATATACTAAAGCGTATCAAGGGAGGTTATTCTCTTCCTGTCCCAAAGTGTTTGTTTATTTTTCGTAAAATGTACCTGTATTATCTTTCAATTGTTTATCATCATTTGACTTTTCTTTTAGTGCCATTGTGACGTAATGTAACCTCCATTGTATCGTCCAATGAACGCGAGTCTCCAATATGTGGTGATACCTCATTTATGAATTCTTGGTTGGTCCTGTTTCACGTTGAATAAATGAAGTACTTTTTGAATTTCTTATAGGTTCCTAGAGCGAATTGTTGAATCTATCGAAACGAATTATGTTGTATGTTGTAGCACTGCACACAGTTATTCTTTCTATGTGTAATGCATTGTGTTCGGTTATCTCGCTTCGCGTTGCGTTTTGTCGATCCATCTAAACCATCCATATTAGTCTATGTCAGATATGGATATGCAAGAAGATGTAATTTGACGATCCAACAAACAGTATAAATAAATATCTATATATGTTTTTTGATTTTTTTATTCTTGTGAAATATAAGTGAATAGTGAACTAAATACATATTGCAAAAGAACTCAGAAGATGACTAAAATCGACTACAAGTTGATAGGGTCAGAAAAAGAAGAAGAAGAAGTAGTCTATGTCAGTAATGACGTCCCAGGCTACAAAATACACTAGTCTGTGTTTGGATATCTTAGCAAAACAAACGTAATGTGAAATTAAGGAAGTTTATTGATTATCATATGTAAGTATTTCTTTCTTTAGCACATTTTCGACTTGGTTTAAATTTATGGTTATATTTCATGTTTACAGGTATTAAAATTAACTTTTCAGTTCCAAATTTCTATTTATCGTTTCGGCCAACGCTAACATAGATAAGGTGATAGGTAATAAATATCCATCATTGTTCTCTTGCATATGTTGTTATTTACGACGAGTTAGTAGTATGCAATAATTGTTCAAGATAAATAAATCTTAATGTAACTTTAGAATATTACATATATTCAAATTATCTTGAAAGCTGCATGAAAACTAAATCAGAACTTGCAGAATCAGTTGTTTAAGATGCCCATATTGCTGTATCTGTGCCGTAGCACTTTCCTCTCCTCGCGTTATACAATCGAATCTTAACTTAATTAACAAATGGTTAATAAAGAACCGCGGCATTAGTCTTGGCTCAACGTGCACTAACGAACTAATCCTCAATTGCATTTGGGTTGTTGGAAATTGAATATCGGTGCATATATTCTCTCATGCCTTTCTTAAAGCCCACGAACGATATCATAATTCAAAGAAATGGGTTTGCGAATTTTAAACTAAAAACTCATAAGCACTTTTTGAAATTGGAGAGGATCGACTTGAATATCCTTTAAATTTTTCCAGTGGACTCTTCCAATTCGAAAGCTGTGTCGGCTTAATTTCAAACCATGCTCTTTTGAGAATACGAGTGGACGCTTCAAGTATAAGCTTTTTCCTCCAGCAGCGCATTCTAAATTCTAGTGAGCATTAAAATCACTTAACCCAAATGCGGCTTTGCATAATTTAAGATTATTTGGAATTTCCTCTTTCCGTTCACTTTTGTGGTCATTTTTCACTCTTGAATTCTCGTATGGCTAAGTGAAATTTCAAACATGCTTCTGAACTGATTTCAGTTAAAATAATCGAGATACAGGGAGGTTATTGCAGCATGCCACCGCTTCAGCATCGGCCGCTTGCCGGCGCAGTCATGCAACAGGTGCCGGCAAATTGCGTAACAGATAGCCCGTAACAGAAACCGCTTGTTTTGTAATGTTTCCACTTTTCACAATTACAGTTACAATTACAATTGAAATAAGCACGTACCTTGTCGCACGGATGCAGGAAAAGGTGTCCTCCCAAATACAAATATTTCTGGCACCTTATTTCTGACGTCTAATCTTAGATTAGTCATCGCTACTTTATTCTCAGTTGTCGCGACAGCGCCTGCAGCTTATCGGGGGTTGGGTGAGTTGTCAGCCGCGAGATGGCGCTTCATACTGCACGTGTCGGCAGTGATGCCAACCGTAGGGACATGTCCCTACGCATAGGGACTTTTCACTAAATTTCGCCCGCGTAGGAACGTAGGGACAGATTTTGCCAAATGAGGGAAAACGTAGGTACTTTTTTCAATCTTGGTAAATTACATTTTATGAATTAGTTTATCTGGATACTTTAGCGAGGAGGAGAAAAAAGAACTAACTAACAGATCTCCATCAGAATTTTGGAACATGTTATCGGTTACCAAAAACTTTCAAGGCAAGTTCCTTTTTGAAAACATTTCCACTCTCGCGAAAATAGTGCTAACATTGCCGCATTCTAACGCGGAAACGGAAAGAATATTTTCAATGTTAAGTGATACAAAAACAAAAAAGGGAAATAAAATGGGACCAAAATTGTTAAAGAATGCAGGAAATACAGCATCACCAACCAACATCTATCTCTTCACAGCAGCAGCATGTATGACTTCAAATAACATAATCAACAGTAAACGACTCAACGTTATTCATTAGGGGTGTGCTGGATTCTTTACTTTAAAAAGTCGTTAATTCTCGACGTTTTCTGCCTTGTAAGTTTCTGGAACTTATCGAAAGTTGTAAGTTTTTATTCTAGAAATGCAAAAACAATCACTTAAAGTGAAAATGACTTGTAAAATTCGAGATTTCCAGTGCTTCGGGAAATTTCGAACATTTCCCGTCCAGAAAATTTTCCGACTTGGTCGGGAAATTGCAAATTTTTCAGTCCCGAATGTCGGGATTTTAAAAAATTACCGTCCCGATCCCGTCCCGACCCAAAAAATTCTGTCCAGCACACCCCTATTATTCATTAAGGCAAGAATTTACAATACCGGACCCTTCTGTAATTTCTATGCTACGTCTTATACTCACGAAATAATTATTCGTGATTATTTATCTCAAGTTAACATGTTGGGGTGAGGGGGAAAAAATGTTCATTAACGTGTAGAAGTTGTAAAATAAGCTTTTCAATTCTCGCAATGATTCTCCGTATACAAGTATGGTAGCCATATTTGTTGATATGAACAAATTAAAATTAGTTACGCTGTCTACAGCGTTGCCACACTGTTGATTTCATACTTGGAGAGCATGGATCGTGTAAGAATGGCGGAAGAGAACAGTAAAAAAGTTGTTAATGTTGTACAGATTGTTAGGTGGAGTGTGCAGGAGGATGGCTGTGGGCTAATTAATAAACTTATGGATTTCAATATATTGCCCAAAGAACGTGCTTACATGTGACAGCGACAATCACGATGTAGAAGAACTGATTTGATTACAGGTAAATTTGGCAACAGTACATCAATCATAAAATTGCAGGATACGAAAATGGCCTTCGATGATGAACGTTTGCCGTTAAAGTGCTACGAAAATAATATTTTTTATCGGTTCGTAATCACAATTACCGCAAAACCATTCAGGAATAGCCCCACTGACCATTCTCGGTAAGTTTAGGTTAAGTTAGGTTAGGCAAACATAGTTAAAATTTGGGCTCGAAAAAAACATGCACGGGTAGCCCAACAAACCATTGACGGATAGCCCCACGAACCATTCAGGTACGGTTAGGTTAGGTTAGGATAGGCAAACATAGTTAAAATTTGGGGTCGTAGTAATATCAGGAATGTATATTTCGTTTTTTAAGTATTGGAAACACAAAATCTTCCGGTAAATAATAAGCAATCGTGCCGATCGCGGACCACTCAATGTCACTTATTTTGCAATTTCTACACGTGACCCCCCAAATCTTAACTTGAAATTCGTGATTAGGAGGCCTCAATTAGTGAGTATGCGAAATATTACAAAAAATCGGGGAGAGGTCCTGTATTGTAAATTCGCTCCTTCATTAATTGTGGAAGCACCGAGCAGAAAGATTTGGTAAGTAAATGGGTATATTTTATCTTCTGTTTGCATGCTCATGAGGTGTTTTTTTTTTAGTCACTTTACTTGGCGTAGGGACATTTGGTCAGTTGTAGGGACATTTTGACTACGTCTGTAGGGACATTGCCGAAAAATGGTTAGCAACACTGTCGGCTACCAGACCGTGAGTCTACGCTCATTCATGTTCACTTCTGTTCGCGTTTATCAGTACGCGTTTTGTTTATACTGTGTTATTGAGTTGGTGTGCTAGTGCTTTATTGTGTGTTAATTGTTATTCATTCATTACTTATGTCGTTAAACAAATATAGTCTTGAACATAGAGTTTTTATGTACGATAATTACGTGAAAACGAATTCTTGCAGAAAAGTGGTCAGGGATTACGATAGACAGGATCTCTTGAACCTAAGAAACGTGTTGTATTGCTGTTGAAGGAAGTCATTTTCAACATCTCTTATAACACAGGAGGTTAGTGATCATCATTATTATTACTTTTAAATATCATTTTACGCTTTCGGTTTGCTTTATGCGCCGGGATGCTGTCTTCCCTTTCTGTCAACTGAGGATAAAGTAGCGATGTCTAATCTAAGATTAGATGTCAGAAATAAGGTGCCGGAAATATTTGTATTTGGGAGGACACCTTTTCCTGCATCCGTGCGACAAGGTACGTGCTTATTTCAATTGTAATTGTAACTGTAATTGTGAAAAGTGGAAACATTACAAAACAAGCGGTTTCTGTTACGGGCTATCTGTTACGCAATTTGCCGGCACCTGTTGCATGACTGCGCCGGCAAGCGGCCGATGCTGAAGCGGTGGCATGCTGCAATAACCTCCCTGTATATGATGCTTTGGTGGCATGTTAGGAGGCGAAATGTTGAAGCGCATGGGTAAATGATCGAATGGGAACTCTCAGACCATGAAATGTGTTATCTGTAACGTTAATAATGTCTGAATAAGCTATACGTCACGTGATTTATAAGTTGACTCTTACGAAAGAAGCAAGTCCATGTCTCAGTCGTATCGTCGTAGGAGAACCAGAGGATCGTAACTCCAAAAATGTGATTTTCGGTTGTGTCCAACGTATCCCCTCTGTAAAGCTGTATTTGGAGTCAGTTCGGCATATCTCCGCTTTTAATCCTTATCAGTAAGTCGGAGTCACGTATCCCTAGTTTACTGACTCTTTTTTAAGAGTCATAGATGTTCCTAAGACTGAAATATTTCCTCTGTCCTGTCAATTTGATAAATTGGATGACGTTCCTCTGGTTCTCACACAACGATGTTTTGTAGGATTTGGATTTTACCCAATTATATGGCTAGTATGTGGCGGTGTGGTTAGCACAGAGGTTCCGGATTCGAAAACCGGCCTGGACATGGTAGCAAAAGGTGGCAGAAAAACGACGTAAAATAAACCAAATCAATCAATCACTTATATGGGACATGCAAAAAGACAAAATATGGGCTGACATGCACAAGGGAACTCGTATCTGCTGAAGAACCTTTCCAACAGCGTTCTAACAAAACGGTGGACTTTGAAATCAAGGAGCCTCTGGAGACACATTGCACAGTACTTTGAGTCCCACATTAAACTGTAGGTGCAGTCCTGATTAGCATATCTGAGGATAAAGTAAATTGAACAAAAAAAACTTCTCAAATGCATTGTAAGATGTAAACAAGATTTAGTAAATCTCGGAAAATGAGAAGACTTTTCCTTAAGGAGAGGTCTGGAATGTTCAACTGTATTATGTTGAACAATATCAACCAACTGCCGCGAGCGAGGACCTTGACTGGTCTGTATTCGATTCCCGGCCTGGCAAGGGATATCTTGTGTTTACCTTTGGATCTATTTCATCACTTATTCCCATCGACACTGGTTAACCAAGAGGTGAGGAAAAGCGATAGAAACGAGCTAAACTTTAGCTGAACATAAAATATTTCTTGGATGGTTGAGAGAGGAGAATCCCAAAGTACCATTATTAAATATGATTAAATGTAAGCACAGGGAACGGATTTATATGTGAATACATACTTATACTTCATATGGTGCTAAAATTAATGTTGTTTTGTCTTATCTTTGCGAATTGTAGTATGTATGGTCGAGAAACTTTATTTTTGTTTTTTTATGTTTTTACATACAGGGAATGCACAACAATATGGAAACACCACGACATGGGAACGGGTGATATCGACGCAATTTTTCCACTTGAAATCGGACGCGGTGCGACATCCTTTTCTTTTGCGCCGTGAGATAGGACCCTGTCGGACTGGCAGGAGTCGACAGTTGCACTGTAGGTAGCGTGCAGTGCAATTGATGCTGAATCATGTCCGAGCTGACATTGTTTCAAAGCGGGCAAATTATTGGTGCGTATCGAGAGATACTCTATCCAAGATCATGATGACATAATAGACAATATCCCATTATCCACCATCCAGGACTTGTATTTGTCTATTCCTCGGAGACTGCAGCCGTTTTGGAAGCTAAAGGCGATCCTGCACCTTATTAGCTACAGCATTCCAGCTTTTCTTGGCAGGTGTTTCCATATTTCTGTCCATCCCCTCTATATATTAGCTTTTAGCACATGTTTTAAATTTTTAGTTATTTTTGCATGTAATTTCCTTATTTTCAAACATTTTCCTACATACATTCCATATTCATGTTATTAGTACATTTTCCTTTCTTGTGTTCAATACCAAAAGGTTTCCGTTCTTCTTTCTTCTTCTTCTTTTTGTTACTTTCTGTTTGTTTTAAATGTTGACAGTAGACAGTCCATCTGTTATTCTGATAGCCTTGTCAACAATAAGGAAAGCAGGATAAAGCTTTCTCGGTGATGTCCATTACATATTTTAAACATACTCCCCTTACTAAATGCGATATTAAACGCACTCGTTATTTAGGGACAACAGGGAAAATGTCACGCTTGAGCACTAGAGAGAAAGATCGGTAAGTCCATTGTTTTCATAACAGAAAGTAAAGTATATTTTGTGTTTTAATTTTTGCAGGAATTAATGTCATACAAGTCTAATGCAAGTTATTTTGCAATCAAGAGGTCCCGGGTTCATTATCGTGTGGAGGCACATACTATTTCGGATCCCACTTTAAACTGTAGGTCCAGTCCCTATTAGCATAACTGTGCATAAAGTGTTTTGCAATCAAATTTTATTTTGCCTGTTTTTACAAGTGAACAAATTGAAGCTTTGGAGGCTCGTTGGTTTTGCCGTTTACATTTTCTCAGGACCTACAGAGTTTTTCGTCTTTACACTAACGGTGCTATTTAATGTCATGGAGCTGAGTTTCGGTTTTTAAGTCAACTTTATACAGAGATAGGCTAATCGGGCCTTGACCTACAGTTTAAAGTGGGATCCGAACCACAACGTGCCTCCACCGGGTATCGAACCCGGGACCCCTTGATTACAAGGCGACTACGCCACCGGGGAAGCCATTGATGCCATCGACAACAGCAAATCTGATTTGATTGATTGATTTGGTTCATTTACTTCTCTTTTATGACACTTTGGCTAATCGCGACGATGAGGATGAGTGATGATGTGATAAAATTGATGAGCAGAGACTCACGAGAACACCCATGCTTAGGCCTGGATTCGAACCCGGGACTTCTGGCGCCGTTGCGCGCTGTGCTAACCAGTCAGCCACGGAGGTCGGCGATAATATTGTACATATCGCTTTTTTTTCCTGTAATCTTCAATACTTTTTTGGTACAGTCACAGACAATAGAAATGGTACACATAGATTCAGAAATATTCGGTTCCCTGGAAGAAGGTTGTGTGTGTTGCCTAACTTTACGATGGTGGCAGAAGTTGCCATTGGAAATTCTCTATAAAATACACTTATCCTGTAGAGTTATGCAACACACACAGCTCCTTGCAGGGAAACTAATATTTCAGAATCTAGGTGTACAGTCAACGGCAAAGATAATGGTATGCAAATTGTCCACCGCCATTTTCATTACTCTTTTTATTCTACATCCTGTGTTGTTTTAAGAAATGAAACTATGTTGGTTCGAAGCAGGCATTGTTCTCTGCTTAATGACGTCATTATTTCAATTCATTATCACTAGCGCTAGGATTTGTATGAACTAAAAATCACCAAAATATGCAAAATAAAATATGCTCTTATGACCTAAAATTTTACAAAATATGCACTATAATTTGAAAAATATGTCCTTATAACTGGGCTGTTTCAAACATCAATATCTAACTTATGCTGAAATATTTTCATATAAATACTATTTTTATTGCACTTTATGGGGCCTGATGAGTTGAAATTCACAATGAATACTTTCTGTAAATTTTCAATTAAAAATGAAAAATATTTTGATGCAGTCGAAAAAAAAACCCTCGAGTGAACATGGGGGTAAGAACGAATCCACTTGTAAAATGACTGTATATTTCTTGAAAATGCGAAAATATGCTGAATATGACCGAAAATCCATCAAAATATGCTTTATCACGAAGAAATGGCCAAATATGCCAAAATATGCCCTTAAAAAGCACCTTAATTCAATTAGTTTCTTCACAATATGAATTTCCATATATTTAGGGAACACATCACCCTTAACAAAAAAGAAAGCTAAGTCATAAAAATCTTAGCCCTAGTCATCACATTGTGTAATACAGATCGAATGAAAATAATGGTGGACAATTCGCCTACTGTTTTCTTTTGCCGTTGGGTGTACCATTTTTATTGCCGATACCATCACCTACTGCTCGGCATGGTTGCTACAGACTTCATGCAAGTCTTGATGACATTCTCCTGCATTTTTGCCACGGGCAAACCTGCATCTTGAACAACAGTCACTGTCCTACCTTTGTAAACATGTTTCAGGACAGTCCACAAAATGGTGTTTATTTCAATCTCGTACATACACAACAGCACTCGCTGCACCGACCACTTTTGGTACTCCACACATCGACATGGGCCCAAACTGACATTGCTCATTGCCTGATGGACGGTGTTATCACCTTTTCCTGACAGTGTTGCCACTTTTGGAACTTTGAAAATACTAAAAACTCTGACCCAGACAACATTTATTTTATTATAAAACATAAACTAAACGCCACGTTTCAACCTTCTAGCAAGATCTTCTTCAGACTCTGTACCAAGTACAAATGAAACAAGGTACAAAACAGGACGATATATATACACAAACATTAACCCCCTCCAGACTATTAACTGTACTTTCACCTGACAGGCGATTTAGCTAAACATTTTGGGATGGAAGAAGGTGTTAGAAAGAGTGGAAAGGACAAAAGAGAAAGAGGAGAGAAGAAAGAAAGGAAGAAGGAAAAAGAGCGTGAGATAAAGAGTCCAACCACTTTCCAGATGATAGAAAATGTTTAGATAAATCGCCTGTCAGGTGAAAGTACAGTTAATAGTCTGGAGGAGGGGGGGGGGGTAATGTTTGTGTATATATATATATCGTCCTGTTTTGTACCTCGTTTCATTTGTACTTGGTGCAGAGTCTGAAGAAGACCTTGCTAGAAGGTTGAAACGTTACGTTTAGTTTATGTTTTATATAAAAATAAATTTCTGCCTTAGTCAGCATATTGAGTTTTTCACATCATGGAAACAAGGCTTAATGGTGTTATAATTTGAAAATACGGATCCGTTTATACTTAGAACTGTTCTCTCTTTTGTAGATACGCTAGGGTGGATCATAGGAAAATCGGAATGGTATAATCAAGCACAGCTCTGACTCTTGGAGAGCGGGTACTTGGCCTTTGCTCTCTCTACAAATGAAATCTCTATGGTGACAGGGGTCTTCTAGCTGAGAGAACCTGATCCCAAACTCCCCCGGCGCCAGTATAGTAGGCGGCAGCACTTATGGAGCCGGTCTTTGGGAAGAAGAAGCGAGAGGACGTCAGATACGCGTGGTACAGGCTGAGGAAATTCCTTCTGTTGGTGATGGAGGCGCTCGCGAGGAACGAGTACAGCCGCCTGCTGGTGGGTGCCGTGGCGCTCGTCATCTCAGTCAGCATCCTCATCTCGTGCAGCGTGAAGATCGTCGTGCCCTACGTGTCCGCCATCAAGCTCTTCCTGCTGTTGTTCACCGTCATGGCCGGAATCGTCGCGGTTCCAGTGATGGTGCCTCCGGATTTGTGATGCCGGAGGAGGTGAATTGGTGAAGCTCTTCCTGCCTTCTCTTTACAAAGGTAGCGCGTTTGGACAGCTGCCGAACTGCAGTGAAACATGTTTCATATCAACCAAATATTCCAATAAAGATGCTTTTGTTGGTGTCATTCCATTGTTTTCTTCTAGGAATGGGCATTCAAATCAGAATCCCAATTCAGGATAAATCCAATGTCTGAATCCTGAACCTGAAACCAATGGTTCTGGATCCAAATTTCGAATCCTGAATCCAAGGCTTCAATCTAAATGTCTAATCCGGCATCCAAATCTCGAAATCTGGAAGTTCGATTAAGGGGGAGGGCATGCAACGGGGGGAAGCAACTGCCCCCCCGTTATCCATAATCGCCGCCACTGGGTGCCAACTTAGGAGGTGAACATACACATATTCAGCGGGGAACAATGCTCCATATCCCCTTATTCTTCTTGGAAAACGAGCGCTGAAAATTTTCATTTGGCTCATTGTTCCTTTGAAATTACCCTCATCTCTAGAAGAAATAAGAAAAGATAAAAGTTCCCCGTGCATTCTCGATCTCGGCCATTTTTAGTGGGATGAGCACCACTCTCCGTCCGCTTTTACCACCACAGGATTGCCCACAGTTACCCATATGAGGCTGGGTGAGCCCCAGAGTCGTTTTATGCGGGAAAAACCTGGATAAATTCCGAACTTAGATCACCCACCTCAGAGATGGAACGCGGGTCTACTGAAAAAAACAAACTAAATGAAACCTCACCCATAGTCAGTCTTAAAGTGATTTGTTCTTTTCTTGTATTTTGTATATAATTTGTAAGTTATATCATATTGGTTGTATTTATGTTTTGCTGAATGCTAAACTGATTTTGTTTATTAGTGGATTCAGCCTACATACTTGGTCTCTTCTGTTGTGTTATGTATTAAACCTGCGGGGTCATGTTTGCTCGTCGTCGCCTTGTAATCAAGGGGTCCCGGGTTCGATACCTGGTGGAGGCACATACTGGTTCAGATCCCACTTTAAATTGTAGGTCCAGTCTCGATTAACCTATCTGTGCATAAAGTATGCCTTGTCATATCTTGACTCGAAATATGTGCAACTCATTTTCTTGTCTTTTAAGCCTAATACTTTTACTGGTTTGGTTTCAAGTTTATATACATACGATTTTAAGTCTATCTACTTTTAATGTAACTACATTTTAATTTTATTATTATTACGATTTTTAATAAAATCCATGACAACGATCTGTTGTTAAAGCGGCCAATGTGGTCGAAACATGCCTGCTAATCTATCTATCAAAAACAATCCACGCAGAAATCTCCAGTTGCAGTTCTGCCGTAACCAATTTCGCATTGCAATGTGTGAATAAATATTGCATGCAGCATAATTAATGAATACAGCGTCCGACTCTAACATTAAGAACAACAGAAGTATTGGTATTGCAGTCCGAATATTGTGGAACTTATCAGCACCCAAGCAACAACTCGCCACATTGAAACGATCGCAGCGACATCTACGTACTAACAGGTGATTGTTTTCGAATACACAACCGAGATAAGCGGCTAGAAGGAGATGTAGCGCTCGTGTATCTGCTAATTGAGTTTACAAAAGTTAAATTTTGCGCAGTTCAAGACACATGCTAAGTGCATTTCTGAAGGATTTCTTGTCAACAGGGCAGGAGCAGTTCACTTGTAGATGTAAGTACACAAAACATTGTCTAAAATGGTGTAGCTTCGTGGGTAAAAGTTCGGTATATCGGATACACATTCTTCAATTTTACAGAAGAAACTACTTACGGAAATGAGTTTCTCTAAGGTTTCTAACGTTCATGGAGGTATTTTCTGTCATCATAGAATCTATTTGACCGGGAAAGCATGTATTTTGCAAGAGAAATATCTCACCGACGCACAATTGCCATTGCTTTCATTTCCTTTCCCGACGTGAAGCGGATGTGATGACGTAAGAGTTTCCAACCCCCTTTTTTTAACAGTGCTTGCCTAATCTAACCAAACCTAACCTAACCTTATCGGAAATGGTTCGTGGGGCTATCCGTCAGCTAGCCGTGCATAATATACAATTTACACATGACGAATTATAACACCATTAAGCCTTGTTTCCATGATTATGAAAAAATATAAATATGCTGACCAAGGCAGTAATTTATTTTATTAAAAAACATAAACTAAACGTAACGTTTCAACTTTTTTGTACTTGATACACAGTCTGAAGAAGACCTTGCTAGAAGGTTGAAACGTTACGTTTAGTTTATGTTTTTTAATAAAATAAATCACTGCCTTGGTCAGCATATTTATATTTTTTACATGACGAACACGATAGTAGGTATTTTTCGCAGAGACGTCTCGTGAACGCATGCGTCGCATGCTGCGCATGCGTCAATTGTGGGAAAAAGGACAGCTTGCTCTGCGACGCCATTCATGAGCATTTCTACATTCTAATTTCTTCATATAGGAGAAGTATTTATTTTACACGAGAGCGCTCAACTAAGCTTATATTACATTTCTTGGATCTGAAGTGAAAGAAAGTAATAATTATTTTCCCACAATTGACGCATGCGTCACTTCAGATCCAAGAAATGTAATATAAGCTTAGTTCAGAGCTCTCGTGTAAATAAATACTTCTCCTATATGAAGAAATTAGAATGTAGAAATGCTCATGAATGTCGTCGCAGAGCAAGCTGTCCTTTTTCCCACAATTGACGCATGCTTTCACTGGACGCCTCTGATTTTTCGGCGAAGAAGGTTGGAAACACTGCATACCCACTACGGTAGTCAACCTCAGCCCGCCATATTGTGTGTTATGAAAGCGAAGAAATTAACCAAAAGGAGTACTCTGTATGTGAAAATTTGTGTTTCTTTTCGTGTAAAAAGCATAATGGCACCTTGAACTATGTTCCGCAATACACAATTGGTAGTACGAAACACAAAATATCCGATATTAATGTGTCTCCGATATAGCGAACATTTACCGATAACAGATTACAATGTCAACCATTTGGGGTGTAAGGGGTGATTTTCCACGTAGTACACCCAACTGTCAACCTCACTTCCACGTTAGTACACCCTGGACTGCGTTTTGCAGACGAACGAGGCTCTGGCGACTGGCACTCTGGCCAGTATAATTTTGTGTGTGTTGTCCTGTTCTTTTGTCCTTATGTGTGCTGAGTGCCCCTTTACAGCCTCAGCTTTTAACGGAAGTCAGAACATTTTAAGCTTTTAAGATTTTACTTAGGCTATACAACGTTAGAGTTGTTCTTTGTCAAGACCCCGTATAATGTGACGGGTGCAAAATAGCCTAAGTGCTGACGCACCCAAAATTTTAAAATCAAATCAAATCTAATCAAATGTCAGCCATTTGTGCTGAAGTCGTTATTTTGCCACAGACGTGACACTGTTTGATGGGAGGGGGAAAGATTGACACACATACCTAATATGTCTAAAGTAACATGAAAGGACATTTACAATAATAGGTCAGTTACCAGAACCCTATTCATTACCTACAGTAACGTACCAAGCATTTATATCATGGGAGAACTGAACCTGTTGCTACGTACAAACACAAACACTCCCCTCCCCCAACATTTACGCGTTAGATCAGAACATTTGTACTTTTAACCCTTCATAGTCCCCTTAGAAAGTGCGAACTTTTGCATGAGTTATGAAGATTATGCTGCTTACGAACATTTTATGTTGTTCTTATTTCCCGGAGACATGTTATAGTGAAGTAACGAGTGTTTTAATGTGGTACTATTTTTTACGTCGGGTGACAACTCTGCTATCAGGCGCTCCTTTTCGAGTAAACTGCTGGAAGCAGGCTTCGCGATTGTGCTTATGCACATTCTAAGTGTGAAATTAAGTATTGTGCATAGTTATTTCGAGTGTTGTTTATAAAGTGTTATTGTTTCGTGCAGCATGACTTACGGAAGAACAGGAAATGTACGGAAAAGCAAGTTCTATGTTATGTTTGACGTAAATGACCTTGCTGTGCTTATCGTTCGTACAGGTGAAGTTCGTACGTGAACGTCATTGCAACGTAGTAAATTTACGTTTCGTTAGGAATGTTAAGTTTCCTGCTGTAAAAATTTCCGTGTGGTTTTTGACTTTGTGTGCGCATACAACGGTATTTCGTTAAAGAAAACTGTGAAAGCAAAATATTTTTGGGATACGACTGTGACTGTGTTTACGTCATTCTCGTGCCACTCGACACTTTTCACCCTGCAACAACAAAGCCGAAAATTGTTAGTTTTAAGGTATGTACGCATGCATATTTCTCGACTGCAGTATTTTTTAAATGTGGTATCGTTAGGAGTGTTAGATTTAATGATGTTACGTTTGTGTTATTAGGTTTGATTGAGAATAATTTTTTGACATTTTTGTTACGTTATGAATTTTAGGTTTGGTGCTCATGCTTATTTTAAGTTTTTATTAGTTTAGAGATTGATGTTGATAATAATCTTCGACGTTTATGTTAGGTTAGGAGTGTTAGATTTGGCGAAGTTTGCATTTGCACCTGTTCCCCCCCCCCCCGATCTTTCATGCGCATACAGCTGTTTTTACTAATAGTAAAAGGTGAAAGTAGTCCGGGATAGTGTTACGCGGTCAGCTATGTAGGTTATTCGCGATTTCCACGTACTGAAACAAATTTAATGTTGCACAAAACATGGAAACCAATCTGAGCGGTACAGTCGGTAAAGGTCAACGAAACATTTTCATATTTTGTAAAGTGTACGAAATTTCACTAAACTATTTTCATATACAGTATGTAACATTCTTATTCGTACACATGAATTTTCAAAGAAAATGCTTTAATATCTTAAAGGAAATGCACTCTTTATAAATTGTTTCTTTACAATTCAATAACTAATATCATTAGGAACATAAATTTTACCCAGATTCTGTATAACCAATGACAATAATAAATTAAATGAAACTGACAGAGAAAGATGCCATTTTTTGTGCAACTTTTCTATTCGTACACTTAATAATATAAAAGAAAAAGTATATTCAGAGCAAATTGACTGACAGTTCTAATACTTCGATGCGTATCCTTTGGCTTTAATTACTGCTTGACACCTGTTCTTCATAGAATTAACCAGTTTCCGACATGTTTCAGAGCTTATTTTCCACTCGGCTTGCACAACAGTTTTCAACTCTTGTTTAGACTTGACGCCTGCTTTATGGACTTGCCTCTTCAAAATTGCCCATAAATGCTCAATGGGATTTAAGTCTGGACTTTGAGCTGATGTTTGTAGTAGTTTGGGCACATTCCATATTAGCCAATTCATGTTAAATCGCGCCTTATGCTTACTGTCATTGTCTTGTTGGAATCTGTAGATAGGCGGCATGCCCATTTTTTGGGTACTCTGCTTTATATTGTTCTTCAATATGTCCAAATAGACATATGCATCCATGATACCATCAATAAACTGGATGGTACCAACACCTTTGGACGACATATAGCCCCAAATCATTAATGACCCACCAACGTGTTTAACTATTGGAACTGTGTTAATGTGATCATTGTCTTTATTTCATTTTCTCCAGACCCTATTTATTCCATCTGACCCGTATATATTAATCCTGGACTCGTCTGACCATATGACACTATCCCAAAATTCCTGGTCCTTGTGGATGTGTTCTCTCGCGAATGAAAGTCTATTCCCGCGATTCACCTTATTTACATACGGCCTCTTTCGTGGTATTCTGCCATGATATCCATGCTTCCACAAGGCACGTCGGGCAGTTTGATCGGACATCATCTTGCCAGCAACATTTTCTACTAACGGTCGTAACTGACAAACACTTAGTCGGTTTTTTTTTCGCACTCTTTTTAAAATAAAGCGTTCATCACGTGTATTCAACCGTCTCTCTTTTGGTTTTCTCGGCACATTCTGTGCTGAACCTTCCTCTCTTAAATTTGTTTACTATGTATTGAACTGTGGAGTGTGAGTTATTGACTGTTTGTCCAATTTTTCTTAACGAATTGCTTCTAAGGGCCAAATTTATAATAACATCCTTCACCTTGCCCATTTCGAACACGCTGATAGATAGACGATAGGCCTACAACAATACCTATGCCAGCATTTCGCTTGACGGGGAGCGCGCCTGCATGTTCAAACTTGTTACGAAGTTGCAAACTGCACGAAATCGCCCGAATAGCGGCGGCGCTGTATGCGAGGAAGATTGAAATTCTTGCCTGTACGAATAACAATGTTGCATGAAACAGCGTGTTTTTCTCTTTTCACATAAATTATATGCTCTGTTTATACACTTTGAACATACATTTTTATTGACATTTGTTGGTGAAACCTTCATTAACATTACTTTCTAGGTACATATGAAAATGATTATATTTACTAGTAGATATGACATTTTTTCCTCGGAAATTCTATGTGTACGAATAACAATGTTACATACTGTATCACAAGAGGCCACACTGGACCTTGGCCTGCACCCTGCACCAGCAAAACCTTTTCGACAGTTCCCTTCCTTTCAGAAATCACTACGATATTTCACATTCTGAAAAATTACGTATTAATTCAGTCTATAGCATTCAAGAGCATCTAGTCGATAATGTTTGTGTTTTAAGCATTTTTAAGTCACAAATATCTAGCAACAACGAATGTAAACCACACGAAGCTTCACTTGAATATTCTACAAGGAATTCTAAACAAATTAAGTTGATTTCTAAAGGGGAGGAATTATCGAACATGGCTGTACTGGAGTATGACCTTAACAGAACGTGTATTAACAACTTACTTGCAAAATTTAGATTCAAGAAATTAATCCATTGCTTAATCTTGTACATTCCCGTTCACATCAAAGTGGCACATACTTCAACCGATGAACCTTATAAAGGATGCCACTTGATGTGAACGGGAATGTACATTTTTTTAAAAGTTCTGGCTTTCAAACAAAGATGCTCGTGTGATGTTAGTTGAAACATGATGTATGCAGCATTTTTAGTGCATCTTAATTTTGAAGCCTTTATTTCGAATGACGATATTGTCTTAAAACAGAATAACTGATATGAAACAATACATGTTTGAATAAATATGAACATGATTGATTCATAACTTAGTAATGTGGTTTAGGATAATTTCGTAGTATGTTTGTATTCTTATAAATTGCACAGAAGGTCTTCTTCCATTTCCCCCAAAATGTAAGTTTTCACAAATTGATTTTGAGGTGAAGGCTACATTAGTGCAATTCCATTACTTAATAGAGGCATCGGTGGACGGTTTACCTTGTAATATTAATGCATCCACCGTACGCTTGGTTTTTTTCACGTTAACTTCAGTATTCCAAATGAAAGGACAAATTATAACCAGCTCATCCATGTGACGTTGGGAAAACAGTCCGATATCACTGCACATATTTGGGGTTAGCTGGGGTAACTGGTGTGGCCGATTCGCTGACCTGGTTGGTTCCCGCAGACGCCCCGAGACAACGCTGTCTGGCGTCGTGTCATGAAAGTTGCACGTGTTGAAACTACACAGAATTTCATCGCAGGAAACACAGCATTTTGTTAGTTGTAAGAAATTGCTCTCCTCGGTAGCAGATTACTGCTAATTGTGAATTCGCATGCCCGGGCGGCCGGCCTAGTGGCGAAGAAGCCGAGTTGTGAATAGACATTGTCATTTCTACAGGATATTTGTAATTTATATGCATTAGACATGTTGGGAAACTACGTACGCTGTGTAAAAAGCGGGTCAATGAAAAGAGCAAAATACGTAATGCCCAAGAGTTTTGTTTGGGAGAGCGACAAAGTGTCTTCCATTTGTATTCTATACCGTTATTTTATAAATTACGTCGCTGCTGGCCAAGGGCGCTCGGAGGATCTTTTCTCAGAGGGGTAAGAGTCATAGAAACATTTATTATTATTATTATTATTATTCCTTTTTGTTATTTTTATTACTACTACTACTTATGTTTTTTAAATTACACACATTTGTAATTTTCACATTCTGTATATCTATCTTTATATATAATTTGCATAACTGTATACTAACATATTAATTCATGACCCTATTTCAAGTAATAATAACAATGGCGACGATTGGGTTCCAACTGGGGGGGGGGGCAAGGACAGTTTCCATTCCATTGGTAAATAAGGTTTAGCATAGTTCGTGGGCAAAAGTGGCAATGAATATTATTAATAATAATAGTTGCTGTAGCTTGCAGCCTCTTACACAAAACAATATTTTTGTTATGAAATATCTCTGCAATTTCATCACTTGAAATCTCACCGGGGGAAGGGATGGGGGGGGGGGGGCCGGGCTCCGCCCTTGCTGCTGGCCGAGAACGTGTTAAGTGGTTGACTTTCGTTCTCGCCACCGAAGTTCCCAGGTTCGAGTCTCGCTATGACTATGGGGTTCCTTTGTGAGTGTTTTTCCATCAATTACATCCTATCAGCCACCACTCATTATCCAAAAGTAGACGTAAAATAGCAAATTATAAATGTCGCGTTTCTATAGCTTGCCTTAATCGTTCAATGAAGATGAACGATTAATAGGTGATGGGACAAACACAACGCATCAATACCCTGACTAGGGTTCGAACCTGGGACCTCTCGCTTCGCAGCGCGTGACTCTAACCATCCCACCAGGGAGGCTGGTTTCTTCCCTTAACGATTATACAGGGTGGATACTCATAGGGAATTCTGTGTGAATTTTTCTCCGTAGATTAACCCAAATCTCAATCCGTTTACTTTGTTAGTGTACTTTGCAGAAGAATCTATCTGACTGCCGTAAGATTATTGCTAACTAACTAACTCTCTAGCCTTCTTAAACCCGAAGGTTATGGCTGCAGCAACACAAGCCTTCCATCTGTCCCTCCTCTGGGTAAGATCACCAAGGCAGAATTTACTTCATTTTAAAGCCTAATCTAAACTTTACGTTTGAACCTTCTAGCAAGGTCTTCTTCAGGCTTTGCAGTAAATACAAATTGCATTTCGTTTGTTTACTTTATGTTTTAAAATAAAATAAATTCTGCCTTGGTAACCATATTGAGTTTTTGGTTATCATGGAAACAAGGCTAAATGGTGTTAAAATCAATCCAATCTTTTCCATCCTTACAGATTTCCTTTAGGTCCATCTCGATGATATTCCTCTATCTTCGTCTTGGCCTTCATGCAGGTCTCTTACCATCAGGTTTCCCAAGAAGAATCCTGTAAACCAGGGTTCGCCAAACCGTCGATCGTAATTTCCAGTAGCTCGTGAGTGGGTTTGGCTAGAAAAGACTGTAGATGAGAGCGGCAATGTTTGAGTGAAACTTTGGACATTGCGTTCTGTGACAACCTATTCACCCAAGCAAATAAATATTGTGGATGAAAATGAGTGTGATCCTTCTCATTCTTCTTAAGAAGCAAGATGATAATGATTAGGGGAAAGTTGTTTAAATTTGTAAGAAAAGTATTTACATGTTTTCAACTCTCTTTAGGAAATGACAGCCTCTGCATGTTGCAGATAAATTAAAAATAATAATTTGATGTGATCTGATTTGATTTTTTAAAATTTATCGTCACTTTTCTGCCACTTTTGGCTAATGGTGATGATGATTGATGAAATGGATGAAGGAACACACAAAGAAAATATGTATATGCTCATGCCGGGATTCGAATAAGAGTCCCGGCCGTCTTAGTGCTGTAAAAATGATTATATACCTTAAAGTTTTTATAAACCAACAAAGGATTGTAAAACATTCAATCCACATTTGGTGCATTTTTAAATGTGGGAAGTAGCTCATTTGCTCGGAAAGTTAGAAAACTTCTGCTGTAAACTTTTCTTTCCTCTTCCATTCGTGCCACATGGCCTGTCCACTTAAGTCTTCGTGATTTAATAGTTCTAATAATATCTGGAGATGAATAGTAAGATTATTGCACAATAAGATATCTTGAAGTTGATTGGGTAAACTTGAGTTTATTTATTTACTCAGAGTTTCAGATAGTCTTATTTGGCCATTTTACACTGAAACAACATAAAGTAGAAACAAAAAATAACAAAAGATAAAAACAATAACAAGATGGGATAGATTTGCATGTTCTTGGTCAGTAATATACAAAAATTACGTTCTGGAAGGAAAATATCTACATTCAGGGGAAATTTGTTGTAGATTTCTGGGAGCCTGTAAAACAAGGAGCGTTGTAGAAGGGATAGCCTAGTGGTTGGGTTGTGGAAGAGTTGCAGGTTGCGCGTTTGCTTTTGGGGTACCCTAAGTGTGAATTCACTGATTAGGAGATCTGTTCTGATTTTGCCATCTATTATCTTGTATAAAACTTTCATGTCAGCTAGATCACGACGAAAGGATGAAGAGTGAATATTCAGAGCAGCCATGGTGTCTGATTTGGATACATGTCGAAAGGACGGTATTCTATGGCAAACAATTGCAAGAAAGAAACTGAGAACAGAATCTATTCTGGTGAGATTGTTTTTTGAGGTCATTGCACAAATTCGTATAAGTACAATTGCCAAGTTTTCATAGGTTAGCATATCCCGACACAGAATGTGTTTGTAGATGTCGAGTCTGAGTATATGAAATGGCAAATGTGAACTCCACACCTTAAATTAGGAGGGGGAAGTCAAAAGATCAAAACAAAACACTAACAAAATGCGCAAAACTGTTTTCAGTTGATTGACTGAAACTACATACAAGACACAAACGGCATTCCTAAAAGTTACCATGGTAAGAATTCGGTTATCGAAAACTGCAAAGGCAAAAGCAATGGAGTTTCTTCGGATATCCTTGACGTCTGCAACTAAACTTTTTCCCCTTTCGTCCTCTTTCTTGTCTTTCCTCACGACGGCCTGGAATTTCCTAACAGCTTTGTAAGTTTTGATTTCTTTCTGCTCTTGAGTTATCTTACGCGCGAGCAGACGAGAATCGACTGAGAATATTGGGAGACGTGCGAACGTATGAATCCAATTTGGCGAAGGATATTTGTGTCCAGGCTGTCACGGGGAGAGAGGCATAGTTTCCGTTCAACCTTTATTTCAGTTTCCCCCCCTTTTTGTGTGTGTGTGTGTCTTCAGTTCGTAGCTGTGGAAGAAAGAATTCACAGTCTATTCACCGAAATGTTGCACAACGAAATTCTTGTTTTATCTTCTCACGTCATCGAAATTCTTCTGGTTGTCCAAATATAGCAATCCTATCTCTATCAAGAACTTCAGACCTACTCTGTTTCGATAAGCGTGTGCATGTGGTGTACTGTGAAACTAGTGCATTGAGAAAGGGAAGAGGTTAGTCTCACTTTAAACTATAGGTCCAGTCTCGATTAGCCTTACTGTGCACACGGAGAGAACGGATTAGTTGCAGGGGCAAAATATATTTGGTTCCACAATATTTCGTACGGTTAACCAAAGTTTAGTTACACCTACAAAGTGACTGTTTACATAAACCATTTGGTTTAGTTCTCTTAACAATCATACTTGTTTGAAGTTAGTTTTGTCCATTGAAACAGCCATTTTGTTGTTTGACGTTCTGTTTGTATTTTGAAACAAATATTTTGTTCCTTGAACAAAAAGAACGTGATTCTCGTACTGGCAAGTGTGACAAGAAAAACATGGCGGATCTCGGAAACGAAGTATCGATTCTTTTGAAGTTGTGGGGCTTTGAAGGTCTAATTCCTACATTTGCTGGTAAGTGGAACAGTTTTAAATAGAAATCATAATATGTGAAAAACATAAATATTAATTTGCGTACAGGCGTACGAGTTGAAATGCATATTTTCGAGTCTGCCACATCGGTGTCGGTTTTGTCTCTCGTATTTTAATCTCTACTAATTAATCAAGTATGTACTATTTAATCATACAGTATAGAGAATATAATGCATTACATGTGGCGCAAGTGTGTTTTGCGTTTACATAGGCGTGGTAGCTCAGTCTGCGTAGCATCTTTACTACCATGCGGACAACATGGGTTTGATTCTCGGGCCAGGAACCTTTCCCGCCCAAGTTCATTTTGTTTTATTCAGATTTCATGATACTAAGAATGCAATTTTCGCATGGTTCGACTTTCATTTACGTCTGTTAACACATACTGCAGAGTTTTAGCCAATAGATGCTTTCGTGGTTGTTAGGCAGGTCAGGTTTGGTTCTCTTAGCATTAACATAAAGTCCCTAAATGCATGCTACTAAGCTTCCGAATTATTTCTACATTAATTCCCATTGGTCTACGATACTTACAGTCGCTTGTTAACGGAAAATACATTGTCCATGGCAAGCCTGCTTGTTTGCGTAAGGTAATTTTTAAGTTGTTTTGGTACTTGTTTACTATCCTTCGGACACATTTATTTATTTTTACATAAGAAACTACTTACCGTAATAAGTTCCTGTAGCATTGTCGAACATCGGGAAGGTGTTTTGTGTGATGTGGGAATGTTTCATAGCTGAAATTCATGTTGTTCGTTGAAAATTAATTCTCCAACGGAGAATAGCTAGCCCCATGAACCATTGGTGCGTGGATAGGTTAGTTCTGTTAGGTTAGGAAACATAGTTAAAATTTGGTGTCGTGTTAGTATCAGGATCTAGAAATTGGAAATAATTGCGAACCATTGGCGCGTGGTTAGGTTAGTTCTGTTAGGTTAGGAAACATAGTTCAAATTTCATCAAAACAACATTGGGAACGAGTTTACAATACCGGACCACTCTCCAATTTCTATGAAATTTCGCCTACTCACTGATTGTGAACTCCTAATCACGAATCTGCATGTAATAATTGGCGGTCAAGTATGGAAATCGAGAAAAAAATGAAATAAACTATGTTTTCTTAACGTAATGTAACCCTACCATAAGAACAATAGCTGCACGGAAGACGCCATTTTCCCAACATGAAGAAATCAACAGGCAAGATAAGGTATAGTTTTCTTAGCTAAAATATTAATTTTTCTTTGTATTTATGCTAATGGAACCTAACCTAACAGGCCTAACCTAACCTCGTAGGCATTCCTCGTCTGTCGTCAACAAGATTGTTGTGCGTAAAGGAAGACCATTAGCTAATTAATTGCGAAAGAAAGATGGTTCCGAATTGCTGTGTATGGACAATCACCGTGGTAAATCGCAAGGTTATTTTACAAGTTGTACACGTAAATGTACAATTTTAACAAGTGACCGCCAAATATGAACTACAGATACGTCATCAGGACACCGAAATTAGTAAGTAGGCGAAATTTGATAGAAATTGGAGAGTGGTCTGGTATTGTAAACTCATGCCCAACATTGATACACCTTCAGGAATGTTCCGCGAAGCAGATACGTAAGTACGAATGTCAAAAATTGACGAAACGAAAATATTAGAGGTGTCCGAAGGATAGTAAATTTTTACCATTCCCAGTGTAGGTGCATTGCCCAGCTGTTCTAGATTGCATTTTAAATTTAGTTCAAATGCTGATTAAGTTATCTGAGCACAAAATGGGCTTAAACGACGTTTTTGTGTCATTCTACTTTCAATTTACTTCATGCACTTAAAACATCAGTTCCATTAAATAATTGATGCCATGGTAGCCAACTGAGGGTTCCATATTCCAGTCCTGGTCGAGGCAGTGTTCCTTTGGGAGTGTCTGTGCATCAATTTAATCAAATAACAATTCATCGTTTCTATTGAGATTAGCCAAAAGTGATGTAAAAGAAGGAATTAAATAACTCGTTGTGATTCCTGTTTTTGATAATTGTTCATTTCTAGTATCATGTGCATAATAGAATTCTGGGTACTTGAGTATTATACCGACTACCTCATTTGCCTATGTTAAATTATATTCCCCTCGCAAACATGATTTTGTCGATCCTGAAACTAGCTAATACTCTTAACCTAACCTAACCAGGTAGTATGTATAATACTAAAGTACTGAATTCTGTTTGCAGAAATATTGGATCCCTATCTAATAGCACCCTTACCACCGTCACAGAAACCACATCATAAATATCATAAATAACCATAAATTAAAATCACTGTTGTCAACTCTTGTGTCTGTTTTATAACCTCACTTACCATTCATTTTCAAAACACTTTTGTGTTAGTGGTTAAGGTTACAAACTTGTATTCAGAACCTTTAACAATGGCAAAGGCCACTTAGGTTACATAAAGAATGGCCTCATGCTGAACCTCATTCATGCCACTTCATCCCTTCACCTTTTCATCAAGATTACTGAAATAGGAATAACCAGTGCTTATAAAAACAAACAAACCACCATACATTTGAAGAAAAAGATGGCTTCTGTTGTAACAAGAAAGAGACAGAAATGCTGTATTCTGACACAGCCCTGGATTTTCTAAATTAAACTTTCTTACTTATTCTTCCAAAATTTTGCTATATTTGTTTTCAGAGCATGAAATAGACATAGGTGCATTGTGCATGCTCACTGCAGATCATCTCAGAGAACTTATTCCAAAAATCGGCAGAAGAGCAATTTTTATGAAAAAACTTGAAGAATACAGAGAACAAGTAAAACTATCATCTACAGGGTACTTACTTGATACGCCTAAAGAGGTATGTAACCTAACTGTCATATATTTCTACACTTCAGTTTCTTGTTTCTTACTTGCTAGTCCTACAGAGGTATGTAATTTAATGTCTCATATTTCCCTCATCAAAATTGAGAACCAACTTGGTGAACTACTCCATTAACTGCTCAACACCGAGGTTTCCAATTTTGAGTCTTTACAATGTATGCATATACTTTTCTCTTCTTCCATTTCATGTTAAATTTACAAGAAATGTTATGTGTGACTTTCTTTTTTGACTTAAATTTTATAACCTCGATTATGCAATACGAGTGCATGGGGGAAAGAAATATGTCAGGTTTTACGTTTCAACCCAGAACACCTGGGAATGTAGTTACAGCTTATTCTTCCCTTCATCTTGTCCATCCTTTTTGTTTAATACCATTTTTAACCTGCAGGGCATGATGCTCTGAAGGTGACCTGATGAGCTTGAAATGAATACATTTTACATTTTGAACTAGTGTTCACATATTTATTTTAATGTTGTTACTAAACTGCATGGGTATTTATAAAATGTGCATCCAAAGAGTTGTGAAGGCTAAAAATAAACAGATAAGCTTCCTTCTCTATTGAATCATGAATTAAAGTAAAAATTATCAGAATTATCCAAATGGTTTTTCCTTTTCATGTATAACTAAGAAGCATTAAACATTTTTTGTATGTAAACAATAAAAGTTACATATTTATTTTTACATTTTTTTTTAATTTAGGTGCAATCTTCATCAGCTGAAACTTTGACAAATACACCAGCTGGTAGTACTATAAGTGAGAACTACATAGATGAATTTGATGTGTGCTGTGAAGATACAAGTGTAAATAATGTGAAACCTGAGGGTGGAATAGCAGAATATAGCATAAATGTACCTGAGACATCTGGAAGCATTCCAGTTAAAATACAAGAACCATTTACGTCACAAAACATTTTGGATATCTTACAAGGAAGTGGAAGTGGAAGATTTGTCCTTGGGACATATGAGACAGGAAAATCACTAAATCGTAAGACCAGAGGTCTGCTCGTTGATATCATCATCAACCATTTATTACAGAATCCTAATGTGTAAGTTTTTGCTTGAAACATTCTCTCTGAGTTTTAGAACTACCCCACTAAAGTATATTTTATGAGATGCCTATTATCAGGGACAAAGCTCATTTTGCAAATTCCACTTGAACAAAAAAAAAAAAGGAAAAGACATCTGGTAAACAGTGACTAGTGTGTTTATTTAGTGAAAAGGAACATTATGCAATACCAGTAGCTTTTTTCAGTAGTTGACAAAAATATCTTGATCATTTGTGTTTGACAGAAGTGTAGTGTAGATAACTTGCACTTGCAAATGAAAATACAACAGCATCATTTAATAGCTGAAATGACTGCGGAAGACTATATTTGCATTAACCCAGTAAATTCACTTATGAAGAATACCAGATTTTTTTTTCAGGTAAAAATAGAACTGACAATAGTGAAATTTCATTGCCATAGACTCATATTTTACCTCACGTCTACAGAACTCATACCAGTGTGTAATTTATGCCCAAATTTTAGAATTTTATGCACATAAAGCATAGCCTGGACATAAATGTCACTTACACTATTTTTAATCTTGTGAAGAACTGTACCATGGATTTGGCGTTGTTTATTATGAGCATTCTTATATTTAGGCGTAAGTACTATTACAATGACAGCCAGCCTCCCTGATGGCACAATGGTAGCGTCGTTGCCTTGTAATCAAGAGGACACTGGTTCTATACCTGGTGGGGCACATATCGGTTCAGATCCGACTCTAAACTGTAGGGCCAGTCCCAATTAGCCTTACTGTGCATAAAGTGGACTTAAAAAAGACCAACTCAATCTACAATGACAGCCATTTAACCTGTTCCCATTTCTTTATTGTCAGTTCAGCAGAGTTACTTTTCTTCTTGCAGCAAGGTTACTGGATGCTGGCTTATTATTTTTTTTATTAGTTATGTAAAGATACATCATGTAAATATTCATGAGATGACTACTCGGAGCATGATAACAGCTTTGGTCACCATGATATTCATTACCAAAGATAGATATCCAAAGAAGAATCTAATTAATAGTAGTGTTATGAGTGTACTTTTGGTGGAACGTAAGAAAAACATGACTATCGTGTACCGATTGCCTATAGTATTAACTAGAACAGGTCAAGTATCAAACAAAATAAACACATACATGATTATTTTTCGGACTTTTAGTGTACAGAAATGAACACACACACACACACACACACACACACACACAAATGCTTTGAAAGGTATGACGAAAGGAAAGTAATGATGAGTACAATGTGCATTTAAATGTCTGTACATGTTTTTGTTTGATTATGATACTACAGGAATTCTAACTTCCTAAAATTCGATCTGACAAACAAATATTACAGAACAGAAGTAAAATAACTCCACATTTTATTAATGAACAAGTTTTAGTATTGCCTCAAACTTTTAATTATGTAGAAATATAATTAAACCATTGCTACAGAGGGGAGATACCACATTCTTATCTCATCTCTAATTTTGTATTTTGCAGACGCCTGCGAAATGACCAATTTGAAAGTATAGCAGAAAGTATAGTGTCTATATTCCAGACAGAAAGTGTTTCAGTTTATTATATTCCTCCAGTTAAAAAGAGAGATAGCAGAGTGAACAAATCCTGTATATCAAAGGGAAAGTTGGTGGACAAATACAGAAATAAATTTCGAGAATTGAGAAGTGTTGGGATTCTAGGCAGTGTATCCAGGACAATAGGCCTATCAGAAAAATCAGCAATTGATGTGGATACTACTATTTCAGGTAATTTCATAAATTTTGTCTGAATTATGATATTTAATGTGTGTTTTTCATCAACTTAAAAATTTTCCATTTCTTTATCCTTTTTATTTGTTTAACAGTGTAAATGTTCTCTAAAACCCATTGTACCATTTTACAAAGATTTGCGATAACAAATCTGTTACATGTAGTCACCTATTTTCTGCAGAGTAAGGCAGATTTAATTTTTAGTAAATGGGGACATACATATTAATTTTTGAAGTTCTTGAAAGGTTCTTAAAAGAACCCTTGATTTGACTTAAAGTAGTATGGAATAGAGTTAAATGTGCTGTTATTCATTGATATGTTCCATTTGTAATGAAATTATAACATGGACGAAAAATGAAATGAAGAGTGCAAATCAAAGTCTTATAGGGCATGGTGGGAATGCCATCACATTGTAATCTGGTTCAATTCCCAGATAAGGCACAGTGCACTGGCAATAGCATTATGAGATTGTAATTTTTTCAGTTCTTATAGTTTTCTCATTACTGTGATTGATATTATACATAATTTACATTATTTTCATTATTATGTGTATCATTATGGAAGTTCAGAAATTTATCGGAGTGGAAACTATTGTGTAATATTTCCATATTCTCTGTTTATCTTAAAGACGAACAAGAAAACAGCAAGTCCTGGCTGGCAAATAGTTGCGAACCATGGCCAGAAGTACTAAAACATTGGAAGAATACTTGGAGCATGAGGCAGGAACAGAATCTGAAAAGTGATGGAAGCACAGTGCAACATTTTATAAAGGATTGGCCAGTACTACAGCACAGCTTGGGATATACATTGGTAAGCACACATCTCATTTCTTAATAAATGAATAAGTTGAAAGATTTGTAAAAATTGGAAGTGTTCAATGCTTTGTACAAATTAAACATTTGTGCTTTTTATTGTCCCATTTTTTGTTATATTATTTGGGTGCCACACACTTCTATCTTTCCCAGGAGCTTCGTTTTCATATTTTCTGCTGGTGTATACAGTATTTCCAGTGCTGTTTATATATATTAGGATAATTTGTGACTATATTTTTTATAATTTATCGTAATGATGTTATCGTATTGGTAAAATATGTCTACAGTACATATTCTCTCATAGGGGTTTGTAGGTAAGGAAAAGTTACATGTGCATATTGCATTGTGCCATGAAGGCACATTTAGGGGATGCGGGGGTTAGGGCCCTACAAAGTGGTGACGATTAGCCATTTTTGCTCCAGTATTAGGGCCTCGTAATGCTAAGCCTCGTCAACTAAAAAGTAGTAAACTCTCCTTGCCCACCCCCCAAGTTTTAAAGGTGATGTGATCAGCACCAGGCTGTGGCCACCTTTACTTCCCAGGGTTACCCCAGGTACCTATTTACATTCGGCTGAGTGAACCCCAGAGTCACTTTATGCAGGGACAAGGCCAAAAGATCTCTGATCTTACATCACCCACCCCAGGAATGGAACCTGGGTCTCTGATGTAGCAGTAAAATGCCATAAGACCACTGTGACTCCAGTTCTCTCACTAATAGCATATAGGTTGTAACTTTGTAGTTATGGGATGAATGTATGAGACAAGGAAGGCAGTGTATCCCAGAATATTAGGAAGTGGCTCTATGTTTTTGTTGTTTCTTTTTTTTTTTTTTTGCTGTGGTGGAAATGAAGAAAAGATAAAGGAACAATCATATATCGGAAGAGACTGGGTGACGAGGGTCAGTTTTCTTACTGCCTTAATGCAACTAACATGATTTCAAAAGGTATATGTGGGCAGTATGATTAATATCCTCCTAACCATTCACATTAAAAGACTTGAGACACTGTAAGATATTTATATTCACTTGATGTAAAAAATCCTGGTCATGGTGTATTGTCGATTTCACAATATGGGATAGAAGCACAGGACAAAGCTGTATAGAAATAAATATATCTACTTTTGTTCTGTCTTTTGATTGCTACTTATGTATATTACTACTTCTTTTTTTTTTTTTTGTCTTTATATAGATAGAATCAGACTTTGAACAGGCACATCCAGAAAGTGTATTTGAACTTCTGACACAATGGGAAACTTTTTTCCAGAATTTAAGATCCTTAAAAAGTGGCTCAACAGATGTCAATTATATGAAACTAGTGTCGTTGTTAGATGGTGCTAATTTAAGTGATGGTAAGTTCAGAGTTTCATCATATTTCACCTGTATGATAAGAATGAAAAGAAAGAAATTAATCATTTCAAAAGCTAGGCATGAATACTGTATCAAATTCTAATTGGAGAAGGAATGGACGTATTTCATTATATACACTGTTGGTTGTTATTAATCTTAAAATTTTTAAAGAAAATATAAGTGAAAACGAAACGGATTAAAAGTTGTTGGAAGTGTTTTTGATTTTCTTGCAATATACACCATTACAATTTACTCATTTACACCGACGTACTTGTCTTGCAAGATTGCCTCTTTAAAAGAACCCTTGACTTTACTTAATGTAGTATGGCATAAAGATAAATGTGCTCTTATTCACGATAGGTTAAATTTTTCGATGGCGCAGTGGTAGCGCCATCGCCTTGTAATCAAGAGGTCCCGGGTTCGATACCCGGTGGAACCATACAGTGGTTCGGATCCCACTTTAAACTGTAGGTCCAGTCCCGATTAGCTTTCTGTACATAAAGTGGACTTAAACACCAACTCAACTCAACGTTCAATTTTTAATTAAACTATAACATGTTACCATTGCTTTTGAAGAGATAGTGTTTAGTTCTTCATAAATCATATACCATATTTCTAGAAAGTGCTCAGGAGTCAGAAGTTTAGTGGACTGCTGTTTATCCATAATTATATAAATATTTCAAATAGAAGCATGCAGGTTATATTATTCAATTAATTCAGTAACATATTCTGCCTGCATGCTTCCAGTAGGTCTAGATAATATTAAGTATTTTTGTTAATGGATAATATTTTCCTTTGAAACATTTTCAAATTTTGCATTGAGAAAATGTTGAGGATGTGTAATCAATTACCTAAGTACCCTATTGGAACTATAATTTCAGATTCAAAGCATACAGTGCAAATCATGTTGCTTCCTTATATGCAACCACCTCCAGGGAGAATCAGGAGTGTGAGAAAGCAATGGAAACCATCCGTCCTGGAAAGCCAGGAAGGAATTATATGTCATGCAAAGGTATTTTTGTTCACAATTCTTTCCATATAGATAATGTAGTCTCAGTTAGGGGTATTGGTGTAAAGAACTCATAGCATTGGAGTAGACAGCCATATAGTAGCTTGATAACTACATGGCCTCTGCTTGGCTGACTCACTACTCAAGGTGGTGTTCCAGGTTCAAATTTTAATATAATGCTTGACAATTAGCAGATCTCCCACGTAACTGATGCAAGCCAAGTGGGAGGCAAACATTTTTGGTGTTGATTCAGCATTGTGATGTCAATAGGAAATCTACATCGTAAGAAATAGAGCTCTGATTTAAAAAAGACAGATAACAGAGGGAGTGAGATTCGATGCAATGGGCTGCTGTTTCACAGAGTTGGAAGCTCGGAATGTGTACTTAGTGTGAAAATTAATTTTCACGTGAATGGTATCTTATATCATTACCAGTCACCATAATGCGTAAGATAAATAACCACATATTTTTTGCATTCCTTTTAACAATTACACACACACACAGACACATATACAGAAGGAAGAGAGAGACAGAGAGGAAGTAATCTAGACTTCAGTGTCACACTTGTGGAATGTAGTGTTCACTTTTAGAAAATTTTAAATACGGCATCACAAATATATTCAACTTTTCATTTTATAACTTAGTATTACAGGTATTCTTATATTTTTGAGGGGAGGGGGTGTCTCCAAGCATCACGACAAAAAAATGTTCATTTACTTGTAATAACTGTTAAGTTATGAAAAGGAAACCACAATGCAAGCAATATGTACAGCAGGATGCATAAGTATTCCCAAGCAAATGGTCCCAGAACGTGTTTATTCTCTTTTTCAGTGATTGAAACAAAATACCAAACGAGCTGCTAACAACTTCTACACCAGCATACATTCACAGCCAGTCCTTAAAAACACGTCGGATGCAAGAGAAAAATAAATGGAAATAGTCATGGGTGATTTGCCAAGGAATACTTATGCATCCCACTGTATATACAATATGTGTAAATTGATAACATTTTGGATTAAATAAATGCTAAAAAAAATGCAAATTCCATATTGTTTATTTTGAACTGGACCTACAGTGTAAAGTGGGATTTGAACCACTGTCTCTATGTTACAGAATGTTATCTTGAAAATACATTCTGCAGCAAATATTTCCTTACATGTAAGTCTTGAATGTTTTCTTTATATTTATTTCAACATGTTTGAGGGTCATAGAATTTTGTAATTCTGATTGAACTGACCAACCAACCGGCTATGTGTATTTATTGTATTTTTTCTTTCTGTATTAGATTCCTGGAGACATTAACAGACTGAAATACAACAAGGTGCAAAAAATGCAGAATATAGGCCTCACAGTGCAGCCTTACATAATTGTAGTTGGGCCATCAGTGACTGAAATTCAGAGTTGTTATGTAAATATTGACAGCACATTGTACAAGATGACTTCAGTTTTGAAGAGCTTGGATATATGTTTTAAGGCTTTTCATGTTCTCAATGCATCATATCCTCCAGAATCAGAACATATCTGGTTACTTATTCAGCTGGCAATCTATCACATAACAACAAAATGGGATTCAAAAATTCCAAGAGTGTTTGAAGCACTCAGTGCTCTCCAGTGCATTCAGTGAAGGTGCAGTTTGCTGAGAAAGAGAAACTAATTTTGATCTTAACAAATAAAAGTATTCAATATGTTGTGTAATATGTAATGAAAGTGTAATATGTAGTGATAGTGTAAAATGTAGTGTAAATATGTGTAAGTGCATTATAGTTGATTCTTCCATGTAATATTCTTGCACATCAATATGTTTACTTGCTATAGGTGCAAAAAAACTTTGGGTACTCCTAAATTGCTTCTTTGGCACATAAGTTACAAGCATTCTGGCACTTATTTGACTGCCTATCATTGTGCTCAAGGAACTTGTCAAAGAAGTTTCCAAAATGCATACACGTTTCGGAGACATCTAGAAACTAAACATTGTAGAAATAATGTTGCAGTTACTTATACTATGCCACAGATATCTGGGACAGTGTGTCAAGAATTTCCTGCAGCTAACAGTGGTCCTAAAAGTACAAGCACCAATGTAAATTCACTGAAGTCTGTACCTATTAACAGGTTTGTAAATTCATTGCATGCTTCTGCTGTATCGTTTATTGCTAAACTATACAGTAATTCCAGCTACACAAGAAACCAAGTTCAGGAAACAATAGAATATTGTACAGATTTTTTACGCTACGGGTTACTTGACTTTCTGACTTGTAAAATTGAGCCTCTTCTGGTTGATAAATCAAATGAGACAACGGAAGATATGAGATGTTTATTGCAATCTGTGATGGATCCTTTTGATAAATTACATACAGAACATCTCAGGTTCAAATATTTTACAGAATCAAAATTTCTCATTAAACCTAGCCAGTTTAAAATCGGTGAATCTATCTGTAACAAAAGAAAATGTGGCCAAGTAGTTTTGGATATTGAGCATCACTATGGACAGTTCATTTCCATGAGTAAAGTGTTAAAAATATTTTTGGAATTACCAGGGGTCTTAGACGATATATTTAAAAATATGTATACCCTCTCAGATTGCGAGGAACCTATAACACATTACATACAAGGTCAATTCTGGAGGCAGAGGGAGAAACAATATGAATATGAAATTCCATTGTTTTTATATTTTGATGATTTTGAAGTAGATAACCCATTGAGCGGTCACGCTGGTAAAAATAAGTTAGGCGCAGTGTATTATATAGTGGGTGGATTATCTGCAGAGTATTTGTCAACATTAGAAAATATTTTCTTGGCTTTGCTGTTTCACAGTACAGATAGGAGTACTTTTGGCAATGAGTCTGTATTCAAGGAGCTAAAAAAAGAGCTTGTGTCATTGGAAATTCATGGGTTAACAGTTAATCACAATGGATTAGAAAAGCAGTTGCATTTTAAGGTAAGTTTGATACTAGGAGATAATCTTGGCATGAATTCTATTTTTGGGTTCATTGAGAACTTCTCAGGAAATTTTCCCTGCAGATTCTGCAAAGCGCACAAGAATTTGATACAGCAACTTGAAACCGAAAAAGCAGAGTTGATGAGAAATGAACAGAATTATGAAGCTGATGTTTTAGTAAACAATTATACCGAAACAGGAATTAAAGAAGAATGTATATGGAATGCACTTCCTGGTTTTCATGTCACAAAGAATGCTGCTGTGGATATCATGCATGACATTCTTGAAGGGATTTGTAGGTATGATATGGCTAGAATAGTAAAAAAAATAATTGAAAATAAGTACTGTACATTAGAAACTCTTAATGATAGGCTAAAATTCTTTGATTACGGCTTATCTGAAACAAGTAATATACCACCAAAGATTACGATGGAACATCTGAAGAAGGGTCAAATTATGTACTCAGCTTCTGAAATGCTTTGTTTTGTGCGTTATTTTGGTCTGTTGATAGGTGATCTTGTGCCTTCGGATAATGATTTTTGGTGTTTATATGTTGTACTTGCAGAAATTGTAGAAATTGTAACATCTCGAACTTACCAAAGTAGCATTTGCATATTGTTGGAGGCACTAATAGCTGAGCATAATTTTCTGTACAAAGAATTGTTCAAGGAGAATCTCAAGCCAAAGCACCATTTTCTTACCCATTATCCACAAATAATGAATAGAATTGGGCCCTTGATAAATATTTGGTGCATGCGTTTTGAAGGCAAACATAGAACACTGAAAAGTTATGCACATGTTGTTGCCTCAAGGCGAAATATAGCCTATACATTAGCCTTGAAACATCAATTGCAATTCTGTTTTAGAACTCTTAGTAGAAAAGGATTACAAATAGAAGTTGTTTACGGACCTGGAGACAGTATTAATGTTAAAGACATTCCGAATTTCAATCATTTCAGTCATAGAGTACCAGTTAATTTAAAGGAACAAGTTTATTCATGCTTGTCAGTAAATGTAAGAGGGATAGATTACAAAGTAGGGGATGTTTTGCTCATTTCTTTTGAATCAGATGAACCACTATTTGGTAATATACAATATATTTTGGGAGATGACAATAAAAGTGTAAATTTTGTTGTAACATTAATGAAAACAATTGGTTTGAATTCTCATGTATTTGCATATGAAGTAGAGCATACTAATGAGTGGTATATCTTTGTTTATGACAGTGTATGTCAATATTCTCCAAGTAATGTTCACATTTCAGGTACTGGCAAGAAATATATATCAGTGAAAAGTAGCTTTTGAAACTCCACTATGTTTCTTAATTTCATATATGTATCAATGTAATTTAATTATAGTTCAGTTATTTTCTAAAGTAATTTTGTACAACTACTGTAACATTAATGAAAATGTCCTCAGTAGTAAATTTTGTGTACTTGTGCACTGGACTTGTACCATTAAAAGAGTATCATAATTTGTTTTCTTTAATTTCCATTTTCTTTTAAATTCATTGAATATTTTTCTGTGTTAAAAATAAACTGGTGCCTCGCGTAACAAACATCCTACATAACAAACATCAGCACGAGATGGAAAATGTCCCACATTGCAAACTGTGCATAAATATAATCACACATGATTAACCCATCAGCAGATGTAGGTCATTATCTTGCATGAGAAGCATGTGGGGTACTCTATTTCATCTACTAGCAGCGACCAGGCTATATAATTCGTTAAAAACGATTGTTGTAAATACACTAAAAAAGAGACCGATCAAAACATGAAATGCTGAAATAATAATGAATTAGATATTTGTACTTGCATATATACTGTTATGTGTGTACTTTTTATAACTATTGTGTGTACAATATTTTCTATAACTTCTAAATTAAACAATCCTAGCATTGAAGGTATTTTGATATTCCCAGCATTATTTTTTTTTATTTTGCAATGTTCAGAGATTTTTTTTTGACCTGGCTTGGGAATAGATTAAAATTATTGCTATGTACTCTCTCGTGGGAATCTTTTGGGCTAGACAGTGTATATCGGCAGAGAAGGGGACAAAGTGAACAGGTGGAAAAAAAAGCAGTACACGCTGCTGCAAAGGCTGGCAACTGAAGTCACTATCCCCAACCATGCAATTCCATTGCCTGTCACATTGGTGGAGCCCTCTCGAGTCACCATTTGTGCAGAGACTTGTTTTTATTTGCTCACTCCTGAGATTCCCGGAACAGAGTATAGTGACCTGTGAGAAACAGTGTTCTGCTCAATGAACATCCTGGAACAGATTTTGTTCATTATTCGAGACACCAGTTTGTTTGTGTGTGGATATGTATATGAGTGCAAGATGAAATAGGTCTCTGAACTGAAGTCACTTTGCCATGTTTTTCACAACCAGCTGATTTGGTATTTGATGCTGCTGCACTATACCCTAGCCATTCTTAATTGTTTTTTTAAATTCCTCATACTGAAGTGTTTATTATTACGTTAAGGTGGTATTTTTTTTTCAATGTCACTGCACAGAAATTGAGTAGACCACATACATTTTGTAGCTAGAGTGAAATATGCCATAAAACATGATGCAAAAAATTATAGTGAGATTGCAATGTGTCATTGATTGATTGATTTGTTGTTTTAAGTCCACTTTATGCACAGACTGGCTAATCGGTACTGGACCTACAGTTCAAAGTGGGATACGAACCACTGTGTGCCTCCACCGGGTAATGAACCTGGGACCCCTTGATTACAAGGTGACGACGCTACCACTGTGCCACAGGCCCGCAATGTGTCATTGCAACATATACAAGACAGTACCTCAAAATATAGTTCCCCTTTTTTCGCTAAGTGCATAGCATTAGTGTCGATTTTTTACATCCATGGTAACCTGTGGTAACTTGATGATTCAGTTTGTAGGACGTCCAACTACCATACAAGATACCTCGTTCTGATGATCATATCTGTTTCTCTCGGATAAAAAAAAGAGAGGAAATTTTTCGTCTGTCCTAGTAGAAGTAGCTGTGGCACTCATCTGGCCTCACATCAGGGGGTGTAGGAATGTGCAAAGGGGGCTATAGCACGGTTCTGATGATCTCCACTTTCAAATATGGAAAAGAAATATATGCTTCCATGCCCCCTTCGCATCTGCATATAATAACAGGGAATATCTTTCCAAGGATGGAAATAAAGACTTGTAACGGAGGGAGGATAACTTAATTTAGACCCATACATCATACATGCATGAGCGTAACTTGGGACTTGTATGAACTTGAGGCTTAACTTTTGGGGGCCAGAGTCGAAAAGTTCTTCATCCCATAAAAATAGTGTCCAGGATTATTTGCTAAATAATTGTTATATTTGCATAATTATAAATATATCGTATTATTTATTACTTACCTTCTCTGTCAAACTCTGTCAAAAGTACCTTCTTCCATAAGCAAGGATGAAAAAAACTGTTTATTTAACAAATCCAAGTAGCCCTAAGCATTTAAGGTTCCGTTGATGGAAAATTGACTAACCAATCGTGTTCCACACAGCACGCCACACCATTAACTTACCAACACTAACCATTCAACTTTGATCTGTCGAAAATGGGTTATCAGATAAAAATCATCGAATATTCTGTTTATGAACTTTCTTATGAACATAAACATTAGCCTTGTCACTGTGAAGGACTTTTAATTCAATGTAAGCGTCATACTGTAAATTGTTCGCGACAACCATTCAAAATGCACAGCTCTTCATGGATGTATCCGATTAAAATAATGTGCAATGGCATGCGAACGTCTCTCCATAGACGTCACTTTGATCTCGATGCATTACCGAAGGGCTAAACAAATTTTAAGGCATTTTTCTAACACCTCGAAAAGGAGCAAATTGGTACAAGAATTCAGTCATATCTTTTTACTGGTTAAAGATACGTCGAAAAAACCTTCACCATTGCATTTCTCGTGAAATTCTAGCCCATTTTGATATGTCGCACGACCCCCTTCCCATTTAAAATTCTGAAGTTGAATTCAAGATGGCGGACATCAAGATGGCCGCCGACCGTGTGGGTGGCGTCAATGTGGTTCCCCCTTGGCCTGATAACGATTGGTCATCACCATTTCCATGTTGCGCGCTGCAGTGGCCTTGTACTGAGGGTGTTAAGTGACTTATTGAGCCACCCTGTATAATCAGGTACTTACATTATATATTTATATTATATATACCTGATATATATTTAATCAGGTATTTATATTACATACATAAATAAATCCTTTATTTTTAAAGAAGCCAACCAATTTCTTTACCAACTGGATTTTTTTAGGACAAAATTGTTGGTGGGGAAAATTCCCCCCTGTCCCCCCAGGGATTTCATACTTTTTAATAATCATAATTCCAACAAAAGATCCTTTACTGCCAACAAATTGATGTGGTTGATGGTACCAAACATTTTGCTCAGAGAACTATATCCAATTAGATACAACAAACAGAAGATTTGGTTGGATGAACAAATTTAAGTCAAACAAATAATTTTGTACTCTGAACCTTCACGTTTTGCTCGCGTATAACAAACAAGGGATTTGGTTGCTGTAACTAGGATTTGTTCCAGCCAACCAGACTTTTTTCTCAGTGCATAAACTGGACTTAAAACACAAACTCAATCAATCAATCAAAACATTCATATAGATGTGTTTTACCTAAGGGGCGTATGACTCAAAATTGGAAGATGAGTGCAAATAGTCAAAGTGCTGACGGATCCATTGAGGTTTTCAACAAACAGAAAATTGAACATCATCTGGGCTATCACAGATCTGAATCCTAAGTTCCAGGCTTCCACTTCCGACCTGGGCATGAATGAATCAATTTCATCCAATCATCACTCCTCATCGTCGCGATTCGCCAAAATAGGCAGAAATGGGACGTCAAATGACAAAAATACAAATCTCAGTCCAGGATCATTCCTTATGCATCGATCTTGAAGTGTAGAAAAGGAATATATTGGCTTCTAACACGCGTCACGTAAAAGTTCCTGATAAGAAAAGTGTTAAACGGACGCCACTATACGTCTGGTTTGCTTCTATAGTTTCTGTGAAAAGATATGAAAATTGTCCATCACTATATTAATTTGCTTCCTTTCCTATAACAGACACTCTTTGCTTTCTTTGACGTGACATGGGCAGTGTGGTATTTAAGACATTTCCAGTGGGGGAAAATTCTACTGACTGTCTAGGGAGAGCATGAGATAATGACTTTATGCCCCTCATGAATAAAACTTATCAAGCAGAAGGGGGGAGAAATCCCCCAATCCCCCTCTACAAACACCCATATGGACATAGGTAACTATGTTTTTTAAAAAATAAAATATTTTATATCTCAGCTGTTATTTACTGGAAAAACAGAATGGTTATGAGACACCACTCCACAACGAAAGAATACACAAATATATTTCTTTTAAAATTTATATTATTTGCAGATTATTTAACGTTTACAGGAACATAAATATAATAACTTTTCCTGCTTACCTCGTAACAAATGTCACCGATTAAATACGTATTTTACAGAAACATTGATTAAAAATAATTTTACTTAGCTATAACCTTTATTTTATTTCACTATTTTAATCTTAATGTGACCAACTATAGATTGACGGTCTTGTGCTGTAACACAATTCCATTATCTTTAAACCTCTTGTCCAAATTAAAATACTATAGTGAGTAAATATCTTAAATTTTGAAGCCAGGTTTCAAATGACGATTCTTATGTTTAAATGCATATTGCATAGCGTCAAGTTTCAATAAATGTATAATTGTTTCGCTTAATTGACAGGAGTACAGCAGTTGTGACTGTAATTTTCGTGAACGTATATTTTAGACTTCCTGAGTATGAAGTGTCTAACACTGTCATCTTGTAATCATTTATGTCTGAAGTTTGCTTTTCGTTAAGTGTACACAACTGTTCTGATACCGATTTTAACTGTAATGGACCTATGTAACTTGGACATTTTTTTGGCTGATGTAAATTTGTTTGTTTTTCTCGTCAGTTTTACTTCTATTCTCACTGACCATCTCCCTTTTTACAGTTCTAACTTACAGTTTGTTTTAGCTCGCCACCTAACCTACTCAGTGTTGCCAACTTGTGAGATAGGAAGGTAATATGAAAGACAATAAATCGAAATGTCCATTTTAAAATAACAAAGTATGGCATTTTAAGAATAGGTTTGTGTAGATAGGCTAATTGGGACCGGTCCAACATTTTAAACTGGGATTAAAAACCACTTTGATATTTTAATTACAAGGCGACTATGCTATCAATTCAAATCAAGTATAGAAAATCATGCTGATACCGATTTACCTTACCTGTACACTTTAATATGCTCCGTGTGTGAAGTATGGAGAGTAGTGTTTGGTTTTGAACCTAATTGGGTACAGATCTTGTCTACTGAACTGTTGTGTCATAGGAAGCTCCAGTTGGCAAAGCACTTTTCCAATTTCTTACTCCTAACAAGTTTTCCTTGCCAAATCCTTAATGGACCCTGATTCACTTCGGCAGTTGTTCGTTGCAGCTGTCTTTTACACAGAAATTATGTGCATTTCGTAGACCAGCTGGTATTGCTTCCACGCAATCTTGTCCAATTGGCGAATCCACAGTTGAAAGAACCAATCGGGTTTGTCCAAGTAATTCAAAATAAATAAGTGCTTTGTTGCAGATGGACAGTTCTGGGAATTGAAAACATCTGAGAGGAACTACTACGTTCTGTGCGCATGTATGTGTGGCTTGTGACACGTCATTTCTAGTAGCTACTTTTGGTTATCTAACATCTTTTTTACCATTTAAGGTTAATCGTTTCATTAAAAAAATCACCTGGGTGAAGTGGATTTTTGGCACCCTCCTTAATTTCTACCCTGCCACAACCCCTCAACAATGCTATATATTTATGGTTTTAACGAGGCAATAATAATAGCCTTAAGTTTTAAACATCTTATAAAGTGTAACTGTTAAAGAACACCGTATGTAGGTAAAGTCAGTAGCTTAAATTGCTACATGATATTGCAATATACTTATTGGGCCTCCCCGATGGCGCAGTGGTAGCGTCATTGCCTTGTAATCAAGGGGTCCTGGGTTCGAACCCGGTGGAGGCACCTAGTGGTTCGGATCCCACTTTAAACTGTAGGTCTTATGACAGCCTTACTGTGCATAAAGTGGACTTAAAAACACCAAATCAATATACTTAATGTGTTATGCAGCAGTAGCTTCAATTAATTTTTGTCAACATAAATCCAGCCTTTTTAGAAAAACAGCCACCTTATGTAATCATAAATAAGGTTTTGTCGCTTCTTAAGGGAGACGCTCCTGTTTGGTGTCCTTTATACCACCCTTGTCTAAGAGGTCGAATGATGATGTCACTTAAAGAACGCAACGAGTCATGGCTGGTACTCGAGCCAAGAGCTTCTGGATCTTGAGTAGGATACCGAACGCCCTTGTAATGAAGCGCGTCTTCTTTGAGTACATATAACGCTTAACTCCGGATGCTACGTCACACTACTGTCGTCATCACCCGGCATCTGCTTGCTGATGAAAGGAATCTTTGACACCATCAGCCGAATACTCCTCAGCACTGTCTCCTGCATCAGGTGGAAGCACATCGCGAGCAAAGCCATCCCCATAAGGAGATAAAGGGTGCAGAAGATGAGCTCGCCGTCAACGGAATCAACAATGCTATCACTGTCCCCCCGGTGCACGGCATATCCGGGAACAATGTCGCCGAAGCCGATGGTGACCAGGCTGATGAAGCAGAAGTAGCAAGCCTCCAGGAAGTACCACCCTTCCCAGATGGAGAACAGCATCGCTCCGCCCCCGATGAAGATTGCGATCACTGTCAGACAAGCCACCACAGGAATCTGACCCATGACCTCCTCCGCCGACTCTGGTTCTACGTGGTTTCCATGGTGATGGCTCTTGTTCTGCATCTCTCTGACTCTTGGGCTGGCGTCCGGGGACGCGTGCTTCCCTACCTCCAGGTTGCTCTGGGTAGGTTTCTTCTTGTGATGGGATTTGGGTTTGTGTCGCCTGGAACACAAAGAACAAGGCGAGATCAACATCAGTAGCTATCACATCTACACGCTCAACCAGCCCTTAAGATAAAATAAACACCAGGGTATTAGATTGATTGGTTTAGTTAATTTTTCTGCCACTTTGGCTAATCGCGAATATGAGGCTGAGTGATTATATGATGAAGGGCCACTCACAAAGAACATCCATGCCCAGGCCGGGATTCCAACCCTGTGCTAACCACTCTGTCATTGAGGTCGACTTCAGGATATTAGATATGGTTTACTTCCTGCAAGGGTTGGACCTTCCAATGTGCCATGTCTGTAAGTTTAAGTGTTCTGCATATTCTTATTGAATGTGACAACTTTCCTCACATACTTTTAATCTTCCCAACGGTTTGTCATCCACGTTGGGAGACTACGACAGCGTTTTAAATAATGTTTTTACCTTTTAGAGAAGAGCGGGTCTCTTCCACAGTTTGCGAGAAAGTATTTAGTGTATCCTTACCCCTCTTAATATGTTGTGTTTGTCTTGTGCAGGCCTCTTTATAACCTTGAACTTTCAAACTTTCTTCAAGGCATGGCCGTAGACAGGACATTTTTTCGGGGGGGGGGGGATTCATTCATAATTGTTCCCATGGGCGTCGCGAGTAATTTGAATAATAGTAATAATAACAATAATTATATAATAATAATTAAAATTCCATAATAAAATAATTTTATTCCATAATAATAATAGGCCTAATTATCATTATTATTGTTGTTGTTGTTAATGTTGTTATATCCTTGACTGGACTTACTCAATCCAGTAGATGAGTGAATATCCAGCACGTTTTTTTTACGTTTCATACAGTGTGTTGCAACTGTCCCCGGTGTGGAGCAGTTTGTCGCAATATTTTAAATTAAAAATAACTTTTCAAATGTTACTTAACAAAATTAGTCTATTAACCAAATTTTACAGTCACTATAGTTACGAGTAACAAACAAAATAACATCAAAATTGAACAGAGTAGCACAACAGAATTTTCTTCATTCTTTTCAGATTATGCTCACAACTAAATAACAAAATATAATTGTAAAATGTCTTTGAATTAAAGAACTGTTGCAATAGCCTCCTCCTCCGGTTGAAAACCTTGACATCATACTTTGATGTAGAAATACGTATATTTTTCAAACGTAACATCTTCAATATATCATCTTCACTTCTTCTTCTACTACTTCTTTGGCAGCAATCTCATTCTTTTTCACTTCTTCTTTACAGCCATCTTCAGTAGATTTCTTCTTTACTGCAATCTCATTACCATTACTATTTCATAACCATCTTATATCCATTTAAAGGGTTATATTCTTCATGAGTGCACTTCTTCCCTTTGAAGCTATATGTGCAAATGAAGTCCTTCATTATAATGGTATACCATATTACATTCATTTTATCCTATATTACATATATTCCTTCTTATCGTTCTTCCAGCGAGACACATTGTATATTTTTTTCTTGGCGCTTTCTGCTTTTATTCGCGTCAAACACTTGTCTTTGATACATTGAAATAAGTCAGACAGTTGTGAGAGGAGAAGTCAAACATAAGTTCTTCCATAAAAGACAATATGATGATCAGCAGAACATAAATAAACAGAACAAATACAATAAATTCATGCTGTTTTACACACGATAATAAAAAAACAATGAACTTTCTTGTAACAGCGATGATCAACTCACTGTTCAAATAAACTCACCTAACCTTTCAGATGAAACAGGATTATCCGTTCTAGCATCCGAGTAATTTATCGAATTACGAGAATTATTACAAACACTGTCACTATTCTGATTAGTATTACAATTAAGTGAATACTGACCACTAATATAAGATGATTGTTCATCAACATTTGCATTTCTTCTAACACCAGCACTTCCATTATTATTAGATCTGGATGGATAATCTTCACGTCTGAAGTTAGAATTATTCACGTTATTATTAGTTCTTTCAGACCTTACAAACTGCCTTCTTGAGGGATTGCGTTCAAATCTTCTGGGAAATGGGCGATTATTTACATTAATTCCTGCATTTTCAGTCTGTGTTGTAGAATCATAAGAATTCTGCTCAACATTTACTTGCCTGACGAAGTATTTTGGTCTGTCGAAACTTCTCTTCTTATTAACCCTGTCATCAGAATCTCTATTATCACCGGGCAAAGATAAACTTTTATTCTTTTCGCTCGAATACAAATCAATAGTCCTTAATTTCTGCGTCAGTTGCTTAAGATCTGTAATGTTATGGCAGCCCACATTCTTTGAAATTGACTCAGGTAGCTGTTTCAAAATCATCCGTATTACTTCAACTTTGTTTGGAGTTTCCACAAGGTTACAATAAGCAGAATACGTTTTTAAAGCGTATGCTTCCAATGACAAACCTGAAGCTGGGTTGTATTTTCTTGATCGTAACAATGTCAACTGACTTTCTAATAACTCATTAGATGCAAACTGATCAAGAAATTTATGTACAAAGTCCTCATAAGAAATGAAACTCTTCTTTTCACTGTTGAACCAGTAAGCGCCTACGTTATAAAAACACTTACGAATTATACATAATTTATACTTGGGAGGAACACCAATTATGTTTAACATTGTAGTTAGTTGTTCGATAAATTCTCTAGCAGACTGTTTTGAAACATCTCCTCCAAAACGTGGCAATTGACTAAGTTCACTAACTCGTGAAAATCTATTAGAGCATGTATCAGACTGATTATAAGAATTCCATGTAGAATCATTATTCAGCCACATCGGGTTATAAGTACAGTTTGTTCTAGTACAAGGACTATGATTTACATTTAAGTCATCAGGAAACTGATCATGGATTAAGGAATAACATGTACTTTGACGTTGGCAATCACATACTGAAGTTTCAAGACCTGTGAAATTGTCTTTACTATCACAAGCAACATAAGTTCTAGAAGGTATGGAATTTCTGTTAGATGTAGAACAAATTTGCTTTGATGTGTCTGTAGCACATAAAGAACTAGGTGCATTATTTTCAGTATCACAAGTATGTACGTGCTTATTATCATACAGTAAAGAGTTGTTCAACGAAGAAAGACATGAATGGTTATTGAGTGAACATGTACAATGGATTTTGTCAACAGTAGGATTGCTATTACTAAATTCAGTATTATCTAAAACACAATGCCGCAATGCATATGTATTCTTGCCTTGTGAAGTGGAAGCTTTAGCAAATTTATTTCTACTTTTATTGTGAGCAGATTTGCCCTTGCACAATTTGGTTACATTTTCCTTTACAGAATTCACTTCAGCATCAGATGTATCATAGCCAGAAGAACCTGTATGAAATGTTTCGCATTTATTGTGTTCACTAAAAACAACATGCTTTATTTTAGAATTTAATCTTGTATCAGTTTGGCATGCTATGTGCCTATGTTCATTAATAAGTGCATCATCATTACTTAGTTCTTTATCTGGTTGTAGAACGTCTCTAACCATACTAGTACAAATAACATCGCTTTGCTCTAAGTTAATGCATTTCTCATTTAAATCCTTAAGCATAGAATCAAATTCTTGCAACTTTACCTGAGTAGTATTCATATTTGTTTGTAGTGTACTTATAGAAGTTTCATGTTGGCACAACTGTTTTGATAAGTGTTGTTTTAACTCATCATCATGATGGTCTAGTTTTGATTCAAGATCACTGACTTTCGAATTTAATAAAGTTACTTCATCATTTATACGTTCATTTAGTAACCTATTAGCTGATTGACAAGAATCAGAAACCTCCTGCAACTTATTTTCTACATGTTGGAGTCCTTCGTTCAGTTTTTCAGTACTTTGCTGCAACCTAACCAATTTTGTGCCCCAAACTTCACAGTTTGTTTGTAAACTTTCGCGCAGCGTTTCAGCGTTCTGATCAAGTCTATCTTGTAACCTATTCTCCAAAGCTTCAGTATTCTGGAGCAACTTCTCTTGCAACCTATTCTCCAGAGCTTCAGTGTTCTGAAGTAACCTATTCTCCAGAGCTTCAGTGTTCTGAAGTAACCTATTCTCCAGCGTTTCGGTATTCTGGAGCAACTTGTCTTGCAACCTATTCTCATGTTGGGCCAAACTCAAGTGAAAAGCAGATAAAATTTGCTCAATATTGGGATTTACTGTATCCAAGTATGATTTTAGAGTGAATGGATTGAATTCTGGTTTGCATGCCTTACAGTAATAGTCTTCTTTCATAGAGCTGAATATTACCCAGTGAATAACTGTAAGACCCCTACAATTTACGTGTTCCCATTTCTTGCATGACGTGCATTCAATCATTCGAGTGTCAGAAAATCTGTCCTTACAACAGAGTAAATCCTCCATTTGCTTACCAGAATTGTCCTCTTCGTTGCTTACTTCAGCAACATCACTGAGATCCGGTTGAAGGCACACACTACTTCGAAGCACGTAAGGAACTTCTCTTTTCTTCATTGTAGCATTATCAGTTCAGTTCTTATCAACTTACAATTTTCGAATCCTGGCTCTAGGTCGCCAATTTATTGCAACTGTCCCCGGTGTGGAGCAGTTTGTCGCAATATTTTAAATTAAAAATAACTTTTCAAATGTTACTTAACAAAATTAGTCTATTAACCAAATTTTACAGTCACTATAGTTACGAGTAACAAACAAAATAACATCAAAATTGAACAGAGTAGCACAACAGAATTTTCTTCATTCTTTTCAGATTATGCTCACAACTAAATAACAAAATATAATTGTAAAATGTCTTTGAATTAAAGAACTGTTGCAGTGTACTGAAATCCATAATTATTATACTTTGTTATTAAATTTTAGATACCTTCAAGAAAAAGCTTTAAAAATTAGATGGAAATTTTAGTCTCAGCGTTTTTGTTGTTTGACCTTAAAACTTAATTTTTGGAATTTTGAAAAGTGTGGAACCGGTTATTCTTTTAAAAAACTTACCCTGGTGCATGGATTGTCTCAATCGCGAACGTAATGCGCTACGAAATTGGAGATCCTAAGTTTGAACTCCTATCAAGGGGATTTTCAACTTTACCGAACAGGGAATTTCAAAGTTGGAAAGGGAATTTTCAGTCTATATTCATTGTGACGCAGGAACAACACTGGAAAGAGGACAGCCAGAAGTGAAAATGGAGGGGTCGCGGACGGGTTGCGATTCCGGGAATAAATCCTACTTCATTCAAGTTTCAGAATTCCAAATGTATGAAAATTCTAGCTTCATCGTTTCAACATTGTCTCCTTGTATTTTGTGATGCTTCGAAAAAAATTTTGAAAATTAGTTACCTAGAAACCCCCCCTCTAAATACGGCCATGCTTCAAGGGGCTTTTTACACCCCTTTTTAACTTCCAGGGATATTCCCCCTTGTACTTTGAAGGGTGCAAGATGGCCATTATGTGTCGGTGGACTTCAAATTTTTAGTTAATTCATTCACCACAATAGAAACGAAGTCCATGCCGGAATGATTAGCACATCGCGATACGACACCATGGGTCTCATGTCACACGAAAATTCCCAAACATAAACATTTCAAAGGGTCCCACCTCTACATATTCCATCTTACTCTCATGTGATACTGTAAAATAATAGTAGAGAGTATACAGGGCGAGCGTAATTTTGAAAGTTTGGTTCCGTTCCGTAGGACCAAACGCGCACGGCTTGTTTGGACAACCCTTGGGAAGTGGAGGAGCCTATTTTGAAAGCGAGGCCGGCATTGTAACTTCAGCAGTGGCTGTTTGTTGATCGCGCAGTGCAAGATGCTTTTTAATCGCGAGAAGCGTGTTGCTTTGTTGGAGGCTTACTTTGAGCTGAAGACCTATACTTTGTGTGTGTATTTCATTTTTGTTTTCTTTATTATCTTATCTTTTTTAATATATCTTATGTTAATAATAGTAATAATAACAATAACAATAAATACTCCCTCTGTCCCATAATTATTGTCCGGTACACTTTTGTTTGTTGTTCCATAATATTTGTCCGATAGGCAAACTGTGACATTGGTGTATACAGAAAAAGAAAATTAAACACGGAAATGAGTCATACAACGTTATTACTAAAGGATCAGTACAAATTGGCCGATCAAGTATCCAAAAGAACATAAATAAAATGTCACCATTTTGGCATACCGGACTATAATTATGGTTCAGAGGGAGTAGCAAATTTCAGGAACAAGACATATTAATTAATACAGGAAGATACATCCTACATTGTGCATATTTCAATCTGTTGAATTTATAATTTATAAATTTATAAATAAATAGCTATGAAAAAAATTGCAGTTGAGTCCGTTGATTGCCCTGTAGAATAAGTATTGAAGATTATTAACAAGTTCCACTCTTTTCATTTGTAATTAAACTAAACTATGCTCGTAAAAGCTCCTATTCAATGTAAAAGTAAGAGTATTGTTTTGATGCTATTACGTCATCGATAAATTGGTTATAAAAAGCTCTGATGTTAATTTAGTAAGGAAATAGAGCTAGGCTTGAATTTTGTTTACGATTTAAGATTGGCTTTGTTTTCCTGCCGTTAAACGAACAAAAGTATCATTAAAGAGAAAATATACTGAGATTAATGCCACCATTACTCCAAATATTTTAAAATTAGCTTCATTATACGGTCCAATCACGTCCATCTGAATAGCTTTAATAACGACTTCAAGAAATAAAAGCAGTAAAGAATATACGAGCAGCAAATCTGCTGAAAAACTTTCGTTGCAAGTGACACGATCGTTAATAGCTTGGTCTCATATCTAAAGTTCCCTTTTATTAATTAATAAACGGAGAAATGGTTTGATTTTGGTGCAACATATGTCTAGAATAGGACTTCATTTCGAGAGTCCTTTGTATTTCCTCATACGATCGTACTCCATTCGCAGATGGCTTATTATATTTCAATGAGACACACGGCTTTCGGGGTGTGAAATCGTGTTCCGTGATATCCTACTTAGCATGTTCTCAGATTAGACATGGGGAAGAGGTATGTAACAATGTAGGAGCGAGTGTTGGAGTGGCCCGTTTCGTAAACGAAAATATTACAGGATTATTTCTTTGACAACTTATAGTGTGGTTTTATGAACCCATCTGGAAAAGATACATTTTCCTTGGGTAAAAGTTAAAATGGTGTGCTTTTATTTGCAACGCTGATAGTTTTAAAGTTTTCCTTAGGTAGACTATTTCAGAAAATGGAAGAGTCACAAGAGTATGCATGGATAGTTACATTCGGAAACTTGAAGTTAAGGCCATAGACGTGGAAGTTACCCGTGGAGTTTAAGTTGAATAGGTAAAACATCACCTGTATCGCTAGAGTGCTGCATTGAGCATTTTTCGCTCGAGCGGCAAATAGTTCGCACGGGCAACGCTAGATGGCAGGAGGAATTGTAAGGTCTTACGTTCGAGCGAAAAACGCTCGAAGGAGCGGAATAAACTCGAACTCTCGAACCCTATTACACGTATTTCCGTCCTTCGTCTATGGTAGTGGCTCCACAAATATGGATCGTGAAGTAAAAGACGAAGTGAAATTGAACATAGTCATCATATCAACGTTAAAATGCAGTTTTGTGTATCTTACCGAGATACGTGAAAATGAAATACATGATTATGGGCTGAAACTACCTAGACTGACATTTTATGTTTCTACGATAATTTTCACATTGAAATGATGTTCGATTGACTGTTATAACTGCCTTTTATTATTTTGCAGAATATGATTATCTTTTTCGGAAAGTGAACAAATGATATACACGTATTTGTTGCACTCTGATATGATATTTGCAATTGCTTAGGCAGGTCTGTCAGCATGTAGATCCATGTTACGCTTCGGTCTGTAGAATTTGCATACTTTCATATAGTCTACATATATTGTATTTGAGCCTTACATAATACAGGGTGGCGCACGAACAGTTGACACATTTGAAATCTAAATTTAAAAAAAAGACACAAGCGCATTCGGTAGTTCTTGGAAATACCGGTAGGCGGCCTATCGCTGGGCATGGTTTAGTAAACACATCCATTTCCCGCCAGTCAGTGCAGCGCGCCAAAACAGTCCTGTTGTATGCAGAAACGAAGAGCGTTACAAGTACGCAACTGAAATTTCGAGCTCATTTCAAAACACGATGCGCTCCAGCAAGAAACACTATTTTCGTTTGCACCGTACGTTCGAGGAAGAAGCCACAGTGAAAGAAGAAGGACGACCTCGCGTTGTTCCAGTTCGGACCCCTGAAAACATTGAGGCTGTTCGAGTTGCCATGACACGCAGCCCTCACACGTCACCTCACCCCACCTACCCCTCACACCGCTAATGTTGTGTTGGACTTTTTGAACACAGTTTTTGGTGATAGAGTGATTTCCAATCGATATCCTGATCGACAAAATGGAGATTTCTTCTGTCCGCCTTCAAGCCCAGATTTAAATCCCTGTGACTTTTGTGTGTGGGTTTTAAAAGGAAAAACTCTTCTCGTTAAAGCCAGTAAACATTATGGAAATGCGAGCTCGGATAGTTCAGTTGTGTGGTGATATTCACGATGACATGTGCCGTAGAGTGGTAAGAAGTATGCACAACCGCCTTGAAGAGGTTGTTCGGCAAAACGGGGGCCATACTGAACATGTGATACAGTGAGAAAACTTTCCACGGACAGACTATTCTGTATGTCATAATATGCACATGTAATATTTATAAATAAATTTACAATCTAAATTTCAAATGTGTGTCAACTATTCGTGCGCCACCCTGTAATATACGGAATTATTATTTAGAATTGTAATTGCACAGAGTGGTTTCCTTCCATGTGTGGGTTTTAGGTTAACAGTGCTGCTTATTAGTGTCTGAAATACGGGACCTTGTCAAACATTCCACTACGGATGCGGTACGATCGAGCGTGTTACGCTCGAGGGTGGAAGATTCGATCGAGTATTTTCGAGTGAAAGTGATATGTTATAATTCATAAATATACCATATATTTCTAGGGGTAATTTTTACTATGTAATATAATATAGGAGTACGGAAAGTTCTCGGACACACTGTAGAAAAGAGACATGTCGCATCCCAAAATTGTCATAAAAATCTATAAAAATGAAACTAACAAAACACGCTATCTAGAATCTTAATGGCTACTTTTTTAGATCTGCCTCTGAAATGCTATGTACAATTATGATACCCATCTGTGCAAAGCGGCACGTTTCCTTCAGACCCGACTATAAACACCAGTTGATGTTCCTGCCTTTACTTACCTACAGAACTTGAAGTACGTAAACTGAAAGCTCTTTGCAAGCAGGTCTCCTATGTTGGCCATGTACAGAAGCATGAGCGGAATTCCCACCAAGGCGTAGAATATGGTTGCAATCTTTCCCCACTCGGTTTTAGGCGTTATGCTTCCGTACCCTGAAGGAAAAGAGCAGAATTAGGCGATTCCGCAGTTAGGCAATGCAGAATAAAAATACACGCATGTGCTTCTAAGCAATACCTAAATATGGCGCATGGAACTATTGAACAGTCACATACACTTCTGGGTTGTAGAGGTACAGTCAACGGCAAACGTAATGGTAAGCAAATTGTCCACCGCTATTTTCATTACCTTTTTATTCTACATCCTGTGTTGTTTTAAGGAACGAAACTATGTTGGTTCGAAGCAGGCATTGTTCTCTGCTTATTGACGTCTTTATTTCAATTCATTGTCATCACATTGTGTAATTCAGACCGAATGAAAATGCTGGTGGACAATTCGCCTACTGTATCTTTCGCCTTTGGGTGTACCATTGAAAATCAATTGTATCGTTACAAACTAGGAGTGTCCATGACTGTACAGTGGGATTCACTAGTATTACCGTGCAAATTGTCCATCACCATGTTCGTGCACTTTATTTGACCCAGTAACAGCTTCAAGAATTAAAGGAAAACTCAAAACAAGCTGTTGCATACATAAAAATCCATACCTTAAAAACACACAGGATGTAAGAGAAAAATTAATGAAAATAGTCATGGACAATTTGCACGGTAATACTCATGGATTCCACTGTACAAGAAGGTTTGAGCACCCACGTGTTCACTTTGTGGCAGCAACAGCTCAAGCCAACCCCGACCTGTCTCCAAGGTGGCAAATTTGGATCTCGCTTATTGAACGTCGTATTGGACACCGACGTCTGCTGACGTCAGCGCGGAAAGCCTTCGATTTTAGGTTCGGTCTGTTAGGTTTAATTCTCTTGGCATAAATACACTGCAGTACGTTGGAGCTCTACGTGGTTTCGTCAGTTTCCTTCAGGCCCTCCAGACGAATGTTTGAATCGTAACTTTAAGCCGCCTCTTTGTTTTTAATTGCTAACTTCTCTCCAAGGTTCGTCGTCTTTACTGTCGCAGTCAACAAAGCAGTAGGAAATTCTCTATATCGCCGACCTCCGTGGTGAAGTGGTTAGCACAGCGCACTACGACACCAGGGGTTCGGGTTCGAATCCCGGCATGGCTTTGGTGTTTTTGTGAGTTTCCCTCCACTCAATCTCATCGTCTCGATTAGCCAACAGTTGCCCAAAAGTGACTAAAACAACCTAAGTCAATGAATCAGGTGGGTGAAAACATGATATTGACGATCGTGTGGATCCGCAGACTTTATCCTTTATCATACGAAACAGCTAGAGAGAGATTTACATGGGCAAACCCAACGACGTTGCCAAAAAGCATAAGAAGAACATAAGATAAATTAGGAAAAGACGAAAGAATGTTTCAACTTGGAAAGTACACGACCTGTAAAGAATGGGGACAAACAATCAGTGTCCAAGAAGTCCACGGCTGGTTAGAATCTCTGGTGATTTGCACACGGCTCGGAAGATCGAGAGGAACGAAAGATTGAGAATGACCCCGTCCCGGACCACGGCCAACCTGCCAGGGCTAATCCCGAGCAGTGATGTACCTGGCCTAGACGAAAATTTCCCTGTCGTGTTAAAAAAATCCCTTTCGAACTAAAAATTCCCTCTTCCACAGACGTTAAATACAAACAACACATAGGGTAAAAGAAGGGATGTCCGCCATGTTGGGAATTTCGCCGTACTTGTGGGTTTTGTAATCGTAGATAGAAACTATGGGTTGGAAACACTTACTGATGGCTGTAAGAAATCAAGTAACATGTGCCTTGTTTCCACTGAAAACTACAGTGTGGTGAGCCAACTAGCAAGCAAGCAGTACAGTTTGGAATGCGCAGTTGCGTCTACACAGAAGAGAAAGAAAGGTCAATACTACGTTGGAAATTGTCATTTCGTAGCAGGAAAGAATTATTATTCTTCCTTTTAATTATTGATATCGTAACCTCAAACCGTAAGAATGTCGTGAAAAGATTTGCTTTGGAAAGCGTGCACGTACAAGTAAACATAAGTTGTTTTCTTTCGACTATGCATTCGCTGGTAAATTCACCAGAGTAACAGAAAATGTGTCGAGTTTCCCTTCTTACAGGCGATCTTTCACACACAACTTGTTCACAATGCATATGAACATTTAGGCCTATGTTTCTTAAACATGTTTGTATTGTATCTTTTTAAGCAGTGTTGTATTGTCATTTGTAGGTCTTTTACGCTTTGTTGTCTGAGTTATTGGCAACAGCTTGGTATTTCATACACTTAAACTGACGATAAAATGATAAATAAGTTATATGGCGAATTTCCCAGCATGTGGCGGGAAATTCGCCACTTTTTCTCATTTTAGTATTTTTAATATTACGTCATAAGTATAAGTACCACAGTATTTATGTTATATTCCTCATAATCCACAATGACTACTTTTTTTATCGTATAAATTTTGTCCTCCTCCCCCAATTCGTTTAGAAGGAAAAAAATTAAAAGCATTTTGGTGGCGAACTTCCCCTCCTTAACCCTATTGAGGCTTTATCCGGGTATTTCGATCTGGGAAAGTGTACGAACGATTTTAGAGGGTGTAAAGGGCGAATTTAGCAACAAATTAGGCCTTGTGAATACTTTTATGGAGACGTGTCACAGAGAAAACTATTGGTATGAGGCGAATAAATTTGTACTGTCAGGGCGTGTACATGTCAAGAAATTATGCTTTTGGTCAAGAATACTTTCTACAGTATACTGAATTTCCATTCACTTGTACTAGGATTTGATAAACATAAATATTTGGCAATCTAAAATTGTATTTAGTTGTGGATAAGGTTTACTCATTTTGTTTCTGAAGAATTACATTCTTGTATGCGTGAAGTTTCGTAAAAGTATTAAATAATGTAATGTGACCATTCCCTATAAAAGATGAAACCTGAAGCGTTAATATGTACATGCATTAATAATTAGAGCAAGTCTGAATCTCTTGTTAAAGTACAGCGTTAGTTTCATTGATTAAAAATTTATATTTTCTCAACATCCAACTATACCTAAGTATTATTTTCTTGTAGTTTACGGTTATTACAAGCATAAGAAAACAGTTTTTCGTTGTGACGTTTCAGAACACACGCTCCCTTCATCAAACATTTATTTTGACTACAGTTATAACAATGGTTAGCAATGATTGGTTAAACTACAAGAAAATAATTCTACAATGTAAGCAATGCGTACATACAAGAAAGACTATTATACCTAAGTAGGGGGTGATTAAGTAAATATTAATAAGAAAAAGGAAAGAAAAGTCATAAAAAAAGTCAAGAATTTTGGAGTTGTTATTTTGGTAGACACCCTGACTAGGTACTTTATTTAATTTCTTTTATTTAGACACTGAATTTACAAAATTCACTCTGAATTAAACTTTCAACTTGAAAGTTCGTACTCTTTTCATTTCAGTTAATCAGCTGAGTCCAGATTGAAACGAAATACGATATTTCAGCCGCTGTAAGAGGACCAACTGAAGTAACCGTGTGGGTCCTCCTCGATGGCTTAGTGGTAATTCCGTCGCCTTGTAATCAAGGGGTCTTGGGTTCGATTCCCGCTAGAGACACATGCCACACTTCTGATCTCACTTTAAAATGTAGCCCCTGTAATTTATTTAGTGATAGCTATACATATTTTTTTTAATGCAGTTTCCAAAGTAACCTGTTGTAGGGCTGGTCTACGTGACGGTGAAAGCCAGCGCTTAGTTTTAAAATCTTGTCCTTTCAAACCATTTTACTGGCTTTTTTTTTCGAATCGCCTATATAAAGGAACCGATTGCGTAACGGGGGTTGACAGTCTTACGTTTTTTTCCGCGAGAGGGGAGGCCTTGGAAGGTTCTCTCGGTGCCGGCAGAGTGACTGTGGTTGGTCTCAAGGGCTAGCGGTCACGGTTCAACCATTTTTTCATAGAAAAGTCGTTTGGTGTCAAGCCAACGCTTAGTTTCGGTGGACATTGTTATTGATATTAGAGAAACGTCGTATGCGAGGGGATTAAGGGACGCGTTTAAATTCAAGTACATGTCTATTCGTTGGTGAAAAGCCAAGTACCTTGCTGCGCGAAATTATTAGTTTAAAATTGTAGATTCTACACTGTCAAGGTGTCAGGTTTTTATCTAATCTGGGATTAAAGGGATTATGACAGGGTGGAAAAGAATCACCCCAGTTTTGTGATAGAATAGCGCATAATTTCCAGTTGTTGTAATTTCAAACAAGTTTAGTCTCTTTTTGCGTGGCAATTTATAGAACAACCACGAAAGGGAGGGAATTAGAGACCCATGTCATGTATACAACTGTCAAGCTTGATACATTTTTGAAACAGTACTGGTGCTCTAGGCCAACGTACGAACCTCTCATATATATATATATATATATATATATATATATTAGGGATGTGCCGAAGCCGATTACAGATGTATGAAAATCGGCCGAAATTGACGCATCGGTATCGGAATCGGGAAAAATCCGATATTTAAACCAGTACAGATTATACTCGAGTTTTTACCTTCTAATAAGTTTTATATTCTAGTTTTGTAAGATTTATTGAAAATTTGGCTATGATTCGTCATTATTGTAGAGTTTTTGTAATAAAATTATTGCAAATTCATTCAGAGGATCAACCTAACTATAAATCGGAAATAAAACAGTACATTGCTGAACCAGGATCCGCTGTTGTATTAGAAATTCAAAAATGAGTATTCAAACCTGAAGCAAGTGCTGAGAAAATACTTGAGCATACCCGCTGCATCAGTATTCAGTGATTGAGTGTTCAGTGTTGGTGAACAGATTTGAGATAAGAGAAGAAGTAGGTTACTTCCTGAAGTGCTTCCAAATATCGTATTTCTGAAGTTGAATCTGGCAGAACAGGAATTCATTTTGCATTTCAAAGAACTGTACTAATGTTAAATCTCTTGAGAATCCATGTTCTTCTTAAAGGTTCACATAGCATTTTGTAGATGCAAATGTACATTCGCATTTCTTGAGAATATATATGTATATACATATGACATGCAACAGAAATGCACATAGCAAATTGTCATGCAGAAAATAACATCTCCTTTCTGTTTAATAATGTTATGTATCGGAATCGGTTAAATATCGGCATCGGTATCGGTTCCAAAAATTATCGGTGAGAACATCGGCATCGGTAAATTTTCAGCTTCGTCACATCCCTAATATATATATATATATATATATATATATATATATATATATATTTCAGATGAGAATCTAAGTATTTTAATTAAAGAGGATCATGCCATTTTCTTATGTGGGGGTTATTCCTTATGTAATTCTTTATGTAATATTTAATTAAGGAAATAAATAGTTTTGTTATATATTTCTAAACTGAACGTCTGGGCTATCATTCAAGATAAAAGAACTGAGTTTTCCCTTAATACCCATGGTAAAGAATATGGTAGTTATTCAGTGTCTTTTAATTCGATTGAACCGTATAGACTAATGCTAACTATTTGCGTGTGGAAGTAACGAAAACAAGTAACAGGTCGAGCCAAGGTAGGATACTCTCCATCAGAAGCAAGTATAGCATAGCAGCCCAGTCCCGATTAGCCTTTCTGTGCATAAAGTGGACTTAAAACAACAATTCAATCAATTCAATGTCGCGTCAGTGAGCAATTGTTTGGTGCATTAATGTATGACGTGTAATTTGCCTGTTTCTTGTGCATTTTTGCCTACCTTCGTGCCAGAACGTTAGCGCAGCTTTCTGAGTGCCCTTTCACCACATCATCTCATCCTCAACGTCACGATTAACCAAGGAAAGCAAATAAAATAAACCAAATTTTTCAGTGTTGCACATTTTTGGATGTTTCTCCCTTTCCTGTGTATTTCGGCTTCAAAATTCTCCGTCCCTGGGGGGAAAGAAATCCCTTCTGGGAACATCGCTGACCCCGACTGTCCGATACAACGAGCTGAGGGGACGGAATGGGTGTTTGGCGCGACGGAAAACATGGCCGGATTCCAAGACGCAAACGGTGCCTAGAGACTTAATGAGAGCACTTGTTCGGTTGAGGCGCAGGGCAAGTCGATTCATTAGTGTCCTTCCTCTCTCTCTTCCTGGAAGGCGGAAAGAGTGAGATGGAAAAAAAAATGTAAATTACACGAGCAAGCGGAGTTTGTTATACGCAACGATTAATCTCGTGCTCTTATTTAGGATAATTATTCAGTTTTTCCCCTTTCAGGAAGTTAGGATTGGGAGGAGCAGCATATCCGACAAAGTAGATCATTATAATGCAGATCCGGCTTCAAGCGGAGTCCCCTGCTGACCTCCGTGGCTGAGTGCTTAGCACAGCGCGCTACGACGCCAGGATCCCGGGTTCGAATCCCTGTATGGGTATAGGTGTTCATCAATTTAATCATCATCACTCATCCTCATCTTCGCGATTAGCCAAAAGTGGCAGAGAAGCGAAGTAAAAAAAACAACAAATCGGTTCAAGATAAAAATGGGGCCTGCAGGAAGGTGAAGGTCACATGACCTTCCCTGGAATAAAGTCTTCGTTTCTGTCTTTTATTTTAGTCTCTTTCTAGCTTTCGATCCTCTTTTTCTGTTTTAGCGTCTCTTTATTCGCACTTCTTTCCTCTTTCTACTTACTTGATATAGCCTGACAAGTTAAGTCCCGATATGCGCAGATCGCTGCGGAGCACTTCCTATTACGTCATTCTCCCCACCACTGTTCTACGTACTGGTTTGGCCTTGAGACTACGAGTGGTGCCAACTCAGCAAAATTAGGCTGAAACAAATATGACAAACAATTTTTACTATTTAGATTGACGGTGCAGGCTCATATCACTTTATCAGTGGTTTATTTGATTTAAACCAGGTCTTTGAAAATGCGCGCGGATCCGTAAACTGTAGTATTACACACGCGCGTTAAGGTTTATAACAAAGAGAAACTACTGGGCGAATGACTTCATTTTCTGAATGCGACATGGAGCAGTGACCTGGTTTTTTTTAAAGCCGAGTGGGTTGGGGGTTCTTTTGTTTATCGTGCAACAATCGCTCGAGAAGGCAATCTGATAACATGCTTGCCTGTGTTGTTTTTTAAAGCATTGAAATGTTCTTGCTCTTTACTCTTGGCTGCATATTTTTGAAATGCAAAAATCAAATCATGCCGGGTCCAACGAAATCCACAATCTGCTCTGGAAAGCCCCTTAGAGGACAGGCCAGAGAAATTGTTTACAATGTTGCAACATATTTGCGAAATCAGAAGGAGTTACATAAACTTAAGTACAAGGTGCGTCTGAAAAGTTCGGTGAATGATCCCATATTTGAAAAACCGCGCTGGTTAGGATGACGCGCCCGCGCATGCGCATTGAGAGACATGTCAACAAGCGCCCCCTATCATGCAAATCACCGAAGTGAAGCAGTGGTGCACGCTGTGACCAAGCTAACGGAGTAGGTGTGCGAACTCGTGTCATTGCAACATGGAGCGCAAAATGGAGCAACGCGTTAACATGAAGTTTTGCTTGAACTAGAGAAAACGGCGACGGAGACACATGGAATGTTAGTGCAAGTGTACGGTGTTGAAGCAGTGAGTAAAAATTGTGTGTTTGAGTGATCTAAACGCTTGAGAGACGGAAAGGAAAGTGTCGAGGATGAGCCGCGTTCGGGTCGACCGTCAACAAGCACAATCCCAGACAACATCGAACGAGTGCGACGGATGCTTGCGGATGATCGGCGACTCTTGTTGAGAATGATCGCAGAAGAGGTGCAGACAAGCAAAGACAGTGTACGCACTATTGTTCACGAACATTTGAAAAAGCGAAAGATCTGTGCCCGGTTTGTACCGCACACGCTGACAGACGAGCAGAAGCAAACTCGGATGGAAACGTCTGGAGATGTCATCGACATGTCTGACCGGAATCCTCAGTTTTTGGAAATCATCATTACTGGAAATGAGACCTGGTGCTACCAATACGATCCGGCGACCAAGCGACAGTCAATGGCAGGTGTTCATCGTCTTCGCCGCCTCCCAAAAAAAGTCGGCTGACAAAATCCAAGATTAAGACGACGTTGTTCGCCTTTTTCGATAGCAAGGGCTTGATCCACCATGAATTTCTACCCGCGGGTCAAACTGTCAACGCGGAAGTTTACGACGGAGTTTTGAAACGGCTGCTGCAAGGCATCCGGCGGGTTCGGCCAGAACTGTACCGGATTGGACATTGGACTTTCCTACACGACAACGCCCGTCCGCACACTGCGATCCGCCTGGTCAACCTTCTCGTTCAACGCCAGGTGACTGTTCTTCCACAACCTCCTTATTCTCCAGTTTTGGCGTCGGCAGACTTCTTTTTGTTTCCCCGCCTTAAATTAGCCCTGAAAGGTTTCCGCTTCGCAGATGTTGCGGATATCCAACAACGCGTGACCACGGTGCTTTGAGCGATTCCACAAGAAGCGTTTGCTGCCACTTTCCAACAGCTTTACAACCTATGTCAGACGTGTGTTGTAGCTAATGGTGATTACTTTGAAGGCCAGTAAAGGTATTTTGTTTGTAACTCTTGTTTCCTTTATTTTCTGAGACCATTCGCCGAACTTTTCAGACGCACCTTGTATAATGTTGTCGAGTCCACAAGCGCCGCCACGGGAGTATCTAAATGGATGGTTTCTCAAGTTTTAAGAGAATTGGATTGGATTGATTTGTTGTTTTAAGTCCACTTTATGCATAGTAAGGCTAATCGGGACTGGACCTACAGTTTAAAGTGGGATCCGAACCACTATGTGCCTCCACCGGAAATCGAACCCGGGACCCCTTGATTACAAGACGACGACGCTACCACTGTTCCATCGGTGAGGCCAAGTTTTAAAAGAAGGAAAAGATTCGTTGGCGAAAGGTAAGCTGAATTTCTGTACTCCGACAGGTAGAAAACAGGCCAGGAAAATGCTAATACAAATTTCGTTGAAAATCCTCAGACCATTCCGCTCCCTTCAGGTTGCCACACTGCTAACCAACGTCGCTGCGGAGAATGGAGTGGGGAAATGTGGTTGGAGATGCGCAACAGTTATTTGCAGCGTCTTGTTTTTAAACTTGTCAAGTTTTATAGTTTCAGTTCCATCAATCTCTCTCATTTTATTTCTATCTCCCTCTGTCTTTTCTTTCTCTCCGTTTCTACATTTCTCTTTTTCTCCCTCTGTTGTCTATATTTCTCTCCAGTTACCTTTCATTTCTTGTCTAATTTCTCTGCCCCCATTCTCTACAGTTCCTTCAATATCCCTCATTTTCTATCCTTCTCTCTCTCTTCATTATCTCTGTCGCCTTTAATTTCTATCCCGCTCCTCTCTCTCTGCCTTATTTATTTCTTTTCTCCATAATTTCTCTTCTTCCTCATTCTCTATAGTTTCCTTAATATCTCATTATCTATCCGCTTGTTTATCTTTTTCTCCAACTTCTTTACTTCTCTTTAATTTCTCTCTTTGTTTGTAGCCCTGTGTGGTTCCCTGCACTTTTTGACTCTCTTTGCACTCACGCGTCTAGAGTTGACGAGCAGTATCTTTGCGGGTGAACCCTGCCCAAGTCCGGCTGCGCAGTAGCAAGGTGGAGGAGCTATAGGCTGCGCGTCATTACCCTTGCGTTCTGTTCTTGCTGTCGACCACCCAAAGCGCGACTCGATGGCAACTACATAAATGTATCTCTCTCGCACTCTGCGCGCAGCAACCAAGGCCACCCGCAAAGATACAGCTCGTCAACTCTAGTTGGTTACAAATTAAAACAGCCGGTCGTGTGATTCCTTGATTTGACGTCAAGTAGAGTATTCAGGGTCTCTGCAGTCAAGAATGCCAAGAAAAGGTCAGGAAATTATGCTTCTGGTCAAGAATTTTTGCTATTTTCCACAGCATAGCCACTGTTATATACCTGTACCGGGATTTAATAAAACTGAATATTTGGTTTCTTCACTTTGTTCCTTTGTTACATTCTTGCATGCGTGAAGTTTTGTAAAATATTAAATAAAGTAATGTGGCCATTCTCCGTCCAGTGTGAAGTAGCATTAATAATTAAAGCAAGTCTAAATCTCTTGTTATAATATAGCTTCAATTTTAATCTTTACCGGCCCTGTGGTAGGGGGTTTTCATTGAATAAAAATATCTACTTTCTTAATTTCCAGCTATAACTACCTAAGTAGGGGCTATTAAATAAATGTTAAGAAGAAGGAGAACATGGCCAGAAAAGTCATGAAAAGTCAACAATTTTGAATTTTTCTTGGTAGATACACTAGTATTTGGTGTATGCACTAAACTCTGCTCCGGTGTGGTCACGTGGTACGTGCTAACCAACCAATGAACATTGAAAGCAGGAGGCAAGGCATTTCTGAACTTGATCACCGCTATTCTTGCGCACAATGTCTATTTGCTTGAACACAATTTATTTGCGCTAAACCTATTTGCAGATGACGTAAACATGGCTATCCAGCTTAATTTCTCAATTTTTTCCCTTATGGAAAATTTTGTGTGGGAGCCCATTTATAAGCCTGTCACGTGCTTCAATTAAACTAGAAGCTATCAAACAGCCCCTAAAGAACATTGTCTCCCCCTATTAACACCCTTTCCCTCTTCTGTCCTAAGGATCGTTTACCACACCTTAGCGACAATCGACAAGAGTCCAGAGCGTGGTTCGGAACGGAGAGAGACAAAAAAGAAGGAAATCTCTGAGCAAAAGTCGGCAAGATCAAAGGTTCCCGTAACGGACATAACTTACGTCGCGAATGGTCCACGAGGGAGAAACCAGCTAATACAAGAAGTTACTAACCCTGGCAGGGGGAGAGAAAGGGGTGTGGGGGGGATGTTGCGTGTAAAGAAAACACACAAGCACCGCTGGGACAGTCGTGAAGGGACTTTCTTCGGCAAAGAATTGACATTCGGAATGGCGCTGGTGCGGCCCTTTTAAATCCGAGCGAGCTGGGAGCTCCAAAAGGCGAGCTGCAGCTCTTAGGGATTAAGAGAGCTGGAAGGAAAGCTTTACGACTGGCTGCATAGGGTTTTAGCAGCTGAGACTAACCCCTTCCCCTCTCCTCGCGCCTTTCAAATTGCATTTCCCATGCCGTTGAACTGGCTATAGGAGTAATTACCCCTCACATCGTAATTACTTAAGAAGATTATTTTCAATTGGCTATTCGCTTCCTGTATCCTCTCTTTTTCGAGCTACGAAATGAACGCCCCTACTGGGACCGCCCTGTTCTCTTTAATAAGGCTCAAGAGCTCTTTTTTTACTCGCTTCAAATGCCTCGGCGATTGTTGTACTGCTCTGAAATCTCGGAGTTAATTGTTGAGTGCACGGTTCGCTTTATTGTTGCACTTCCAGCTGCCGGATTTATGCGTGTTGATGCGTCTCGCTCACTCTGACGCGGAAGGATCTGCAAAGAGGGGCGTTACATCATTGTTATTTCTCTTTCAATCTCGAGGTTACGATCTCATCCAGTTCTATGCTAATTACGAGTGAATTCTTCCAGAAATTTGTGTTACTTGCAATTATGTAAGAGTTAAGGGTTACTAATCAGAAATCTGATTGGTTCTAGACACCGTACGCGCACAACTTTCACACATTTATCAGCAGGTAACAAATACAACATGTCCCTCATTTTCTGTTACCCACTGTGCGATGTGCGAATTAAGTTCTATGCTTTGAGAAGGGGGGCGGGGGAGGATGCCCACTCAGTGGCGTATTTGCGATTTAATTTGGGAAGATGATTTTTTTGGGGGTATGCAAATATGTATGTGTGTGCTACCAGTCAGTAGCCTAACCTATTGCCTTGCGGTTGTAAGTGCCTTGATTCTAACCTGGACCATGAGGTTGATTGATTTGGTGTTTTAAGTCCACTTTATGCACAGTGAGGCTAATCGGGACTGGACCTACAGTTTAAAGTGGGATCCGAACCACTACGTGCCTCCATCGGGTATCGAAGCCGGGACTCCTTGATTACAAGGCGACGACGCTACCACTGCGCCATCTAGGAGGCGCTAAGCCATTAGAAACACCTTACATTCTAAGAAAGCCCAAGCTAAATTGAACAAATTTCTGTTTCCAAGCTCAAACTTATCTAACCTTCCTACAAGTTTCTTGGGAACACTTTAACATGTGTAAAATATCGACACTATGACATAAACTTAAGTGGCTTGATGAGGTTGGTCAGTTCCAGAATTGTGCCCTTTAATGAGCAATTCTACATACTTTTCGAGAGGAAAATCTTTGATGACTGGACCATTAATGGGCACGAATGATTTTTCAGTTGTTCGTTACATTGTTAAGAAATGGTATACATACTTTATGCTTTCCATTTTCTTTGAGGGGTATAGAAAGATCCCTGGCAGGGATGAAAATTAATTTATTTTCCCGGCGATATTTTTTTTTGTTGGGGGTATCCCCGGCATCCACCCGTTAATCGATTACCATAGGCTTATATGACCTTAATGGTAATTCAAACAACAAGAGGGAGAAAGGTAATTAATGAAGACAAACATGAGAAAATGAAATAGGGAAAAGAGAGGAGATAGAGAAAAGGTTAGAAATAGGAAGAGAAGGGGAAGAAAGAAAGAGAAAATAAAGGATGAGAAAATGGTATAGAGAAAGAATGGAAATCGAGAGAGAGAAAACATAATATAAGCCAATGGAAGATGAAACTTGCGAGAAGGGAAGGAGAAATATAAAAGGGAAAAAAATATGATTTTTGTTATTTAGGATCGCTTTCCTGCCATTTTTGGATAATTGTGACCATGAGGAGGAGTGATCATTGGATTAAAGTATTGAAGGGACACTCACATGTGCTACATAACCAGGATTCGAACCCGGTAACTTAGGTGGCAGGATCGAAAGTCGACTCCTTAACGCTCTCAACAAACGAGCCAACATATGTACAGTGGTTTTATTCGGTGTGAATAAAATTAACGGTAAATTTCTTGTATCGGACAAACGGATTTCTTCAAATTTGCAGGAGAAAATTACTTACCGAATGCAGTTTCTTTATACTTGTGGAAGTTCGGGGAAGTGTTTCTCGCATCGTTCATTGAATTTTGCCAGTAAACCATCTATTTTTCGATATAAATGTGTGACCGATGCACGGAACCTCTTGCATCCATTTACTTCCAGGTGGATGTAGCCTGTGTGTGATGACGTAATCCCGGTCAATCCCTGTCAGTGTTTCCAAACACGTGTTTTTGTAACTGAAGAAGGTACGTTTCCGCAAATGGTTTGTGGGGCTATGTGTCAATGGTTCGTGGGGCTATGTGTCAACGGTTCGTAGGGATATGCGAGAATGGTGTATGGGCCTACACATATTTTTTTTCAAAAATAATTTTTAACTATTGTAACCTATACGTGACCCTACCTAACCTAACCTTACCGGAAATGGTTCGTGGGGCTATGTATGAATGGTTCGTGGGCCTATGCGTCAATGGTTTGTGGGGCTACGTAGGCATTTTTGGGTGCAGTGGGGTGGAAACACTGCATGCCGAGTACGGTAGTGAAACTGTGACCGCCATTTTGCGTGTTACCGAAGTGAAAAAGAAACGAAGAAAACTTACTCGATATGTCGCAAATAGAGCTTATTTCCGTGAAACTAGCGAAATGCCACCTTCAGCAATGTTTCTCAATGCAGAATACGTAAGTACGAATATTCAAATTAAAAGAACTAGCAAATTTCAGCCGTTTGTCCGATACGAGAAATTTACCGAATTAACTAATACGTATATGGATATTACAATTTTATAACGTTCGACCATAACATTGAAATAACATATATTTAGGCTGTTACTGAAGAAGAGTCATTCCATGCCAAATCAACACAGATATGTGCAATTTTTAACCTGACCATCTCCGATTTTCATGAAATTTGGGGAGTTGAAACTATGCATAGAACTTAGTAACTATGAAAATTTTTAGTTTCGTGCGTCTTGTAATTGTTAAATTATTCAAGGTCAAAGTTTGCAGAAATTGCCTTTTTTGAGCCCGCTTAGCTATACTAAATCTGCTGTAACTCCGCCACTATTTTGCCTAGGAAGCTCAAATAAAGCTTATTGTACAGGGAATTGAACAAGCTTTCCAGTGATATATAGCAAACCTACTTTTGGATAAAAATATAATTTTGTCACGTGACCTTGACTTTTGACCTTGAATATCTCAAAACATGTCATCACCAAAAATCGTGAAAAAAATATATTTGGTCCCTCATACCATACTCTAAAACATACCAAAAAATCATTCTGGGACTGCAATGGGATCAGAAGATACAAAATAATATGTGTAACTATGTGACTGATAAAAGCCCCATTACATGAACTATGACGAGTCAAATGTCCCTTAACACCCCCCTACAAAAGGTAAAGGAGTTATCCTGGTCATGAAAGAAATAGGTTAGGCACAGGGAGATCCCTAGCTGTGTGTGTCAAGCGCAGATCCGGCATATTGTTGACCGCCAAATTGAATTCAACGCAAAAATTTCAAAGGAAAGGGTGTGATGTGATATATCAAATGAGGCTAGAATTTCACGAGAAATGAAGTGACGAAGGTTTATCCAACATATATTTAACCAGCAAAAATGTATTACTGCATGCTTGTAACCATTTTCTCCTTTTCGAGGTGTTAAAAACAAAGCATTGGAATGCTCCTAACGTGTTAGGAACTCATCGAGATCACGCTGACATCTTGGGAGAGAAAGAAGTATACGCACCATTGCATATGATTTTAATCAGCTACATTCACCAAATAGTTGAATAGTGAAGAATATTGGGAAAAGTATCTCAAACAATTACGTGACACTTCCTTTGGAATGAAAAATTCTTCAGTGACGAGGCAAATTTTTATGTTCACGGTAAAGTTAATAAAAATAATATGCAATACCTGTGATTTGCTCAGTCGAATGGTTGTTGCTGGTAAGCTAATTATGTGGTATAATGTATGGCGAACGGAAATGGTTGGTCCATATTCAACAACGGAACCTTAAATGGTGAGGGCTTCTTGGATTTGTTAAGTGAACAGGTTTTTTCACCCTTGCTTACGGGATATGGCACTTTTCGAGAGTTTTGAAACAGGACAGAGTGTGACCACACTATGTAGACATTTTCGCAATTTCTTCATGGTAATTTTCTAGGAAGATTGATGGGCACACGGGGATCTATTAAAAGGCCTGCACATTCCTCAGATCTAACATCTTAGGAGGACTTTTACCTTCAGAAACATTTGAAGAGAATGGTGCATGCACTAAAAGTCCCTGATATTGACCATTTGAGAGAAGGCATAGTTGCTGCTAGCGATGTTGTTACACATGCTACATTACCAAATGTTCTATGCGAGTGTGAGAGACGTCAACGAGTGTGCTCACAGGAACATTGACAACATTATAATGTGCATATATCGTAAGTGAAAGATATGTGTATAACTTTTTGCTGGCGTAAGATACGTTGGAAAATCCTTCGTCACTTCATTTCTCGTGAAATTCTAGCCTCATTTGATATATCACATCACACCCTTTCCTTTGAAATTTTTGCGTTGAATTCAATATGGCGGTCAACAATATGCCGGATCTGCGCTTGACACACACAGCTAGGGATCTCCCTGTGCCTAACCTATTTCTTTCATGACCAGGATAACTCCTTTACCTTTTGTAGGGGGGTGTTAAGGGACATTTGACTCGTCATAGTTCATGTAATGGGGCTTTTATCAGTCACATAGTTACACATATTATTTTGTATCTTCTGATCCCATTGCAGTCCCAGAATGATTTTTTGGTATGTTTTAGAGTATGGTATGAGGGACCAAATATATTTTTTTCACGATTTTTGGTGATGACATGTTTTGAGATATTCAAGGTCAAAAGTCAAGGTCACGTGACAAAATTATATTTTTATCCAAAGGTAGGCTTGATATATATCACTGGAAAGCTTATTCAATTCCCTGTACAATAAGCTTTATTTGAGCTTCCTAGGCAAAATAGGGGCGGAGTTACAACAGATTTAGTATAGCTAAGCGGGCTCAAAAAGGGCAATTTATGCTAACTTTGACCTTGAATAATTTAACAATTACAAGACGCACGAAACTAAAAATTTTTATACTTACTAAGTTCCATGCATAGTTTCAATTCCCCAAATTTCATGAAAATCGGAGATGGTCAGGTCAAAGGCTGTGTTGATTTCGCATGGAATGATTCAGAAGCATTTATGTAAAAAAAATTGCAATTTAAAAAGTTACATGACACTACATGCCTAATAATAAATTAAACTTATATGTTCTTGAATCCATTCGGTGTGTCTTAAATGTAAGCACAAATTGAATTTTATAACTTTTGTGCCTTTCGCAGAACACTCTAGATATATCTATTAGAAAGTAGAATTGCTAAAAATTAAGGTGAAATGCACGCCTAGAAACAGCGTAAATTAAAATTCTTTGTGGTTTTGGCAGTTTCAGCCCATAATCTGTTGACGCCAATGCATATTCTACCTGTCGTTTGTAAACATGAGGTACACAGCTGAAATGGATGAATATACTTGTCAGCACATGAAGAATATACCGACCCGCACAGAACACATGCGTAAAAGAAGCCATTGCTTCATTAGAAGCTGATGAAGAACTGTGTTTCATGAAAGTTGACAGACTGCCAGACGGACGTTAGGTACCAAGGCGGGAAGACGGTAAGCAACAACGTGACATAGTCGTCGCAGAACGTTAAAGTACAGGCGCCAAGCGGTTGAATTTATCCAGTATCTTTCGCTGAAATTTGTTTATTGTCAGCTTGGCATTCCTCGAGGGACTGTTGTCTCTTGTATCTGGCTTCAGACGCTATATCAGTCTGTGAGTAAGCGTTGCGGACACTTTGAGAGAAGGGGTCTTCAAAGCACTTAAGTATTTCTGCTATGCCAAGACTTGGGCTGCAGCGTGTCGACAAGAATAGAGGCTTTCAGAGGGCGTGCGGGACCCACCAGGCTAGCCCACAGACTCTACACCGTTCGTAATGATATGAACTAAAGTCCGAGACGAATAGCTTGTAACGTACCTTGGATATCTGCAGTTCCGTCCAATTTTTTTGAACTTGGCGCAGGTGAAGTCGAGGGTACGTAAATATAAGTACAGCCGTGACACAATTGAAAGCTTCATACGTAGTTCCCTTGCCGAAATGTTCATGCCTTAAAACTGGTTGTTTTCAACATTTACGGCTGTAGAAATTGTAATTGTGTGTGTCAGTTTATGACAAGCACGAGAATCATCTTAGGGAGATAAGAGCCACCACGTTGGCAACACCGTCAGTCCAGAAGCTTTTAAACACACATACACTCATAATAAAAATATTACACCATGATATAGGGTGCAACCATTTCGATGCAAAATTATGATTTATTTTGTGTATGTATATTTTTATATGTATAGCTAATACTTAAGCACACGTTGCCTGCATCGGTTAACAATTTCGACCTGCTAGTGTTGCCAGCTAAGATGATATGCACCTAAAATGACATTTTTCACAATCGCCGGCCCCAAACCCATCAAATGGTGTACATGGCGCATATTGGTCGCAAATGATAGATTATCATGGCAAAAGATCTTTAATAATAACCCGTAGTTTCTCATTCAGTAGTGGCAATCTTTAGAAAATTACATTATCTTCCGCCATTGATTAATTTATAGAATTTCTTGTATTGTATGGAGTGAACTAACAATGTTAAGTATTGAAAAATATCTCAGTGGACGAGGCTTTATAATACAGAAAACCCTGTGTAAATATGTATCACGGTTTTCATGTTTTAACTTTGGCTTGCGACACTTTTGAAACACACTGTAGTTACTGCCACGTATGTCACCCGCATAGATGGACAATATTTTGGGTTGCCTAAATGCAGGCGTAGTTAAAAGATGCCCAGATAGCTGAAATGACAATCCCGCTTGTCCACATTTAATTTTTTTCTTAAGGCGAATACATTTTAAATGAAATGTTTGCATAAAGTCAGTCAGTTACTGACGAATTCTCTTTCACTGGTTAAGTTTTTGATTAATAGTTGTATTAAGATTTCTAGAAAGTGATCAAACATGATCAAAAAGTAAGGATGAAAATCGACCAAGGTCGCAGCCAGAATACCAGTCACAACTTATCACAAGGCCACCCAGGTGGCGTACTGTTAATGTCACGGCCATGTAATCAAGGGCTCTCAGGTTCGATATCCGGTGGAGGCACATACTGGTTCGTGTTCCAGTTTAAACTTTAGGTCCAGTCCCGATTAGCTTACCTGTGCATAAAGTGAACTTAAACAAACCCAAACAACTTATCAAAACCTAACCATATCCTAATATATTTACATAAAGTAATGATAAAATAAAATGTAATTTTATGGAATGTTGCAAAATCAGATTGTGAATTCTATTTGTTATCTGATGTTCAAGGATATTAAGACAATGAGGAATATTTGATGGTTGACACAATAAATCCGATGATGTATAAATAAGATTATGCAGGATTCGTTTACGTTTATGTTGTTGAGTAGTATGCATCAATGCCTTATGATTATTCAAGTAACGTTTTGAATAATATTTTCAACAAAAATCACAGAGCATTCTGGGTTTGCTGTGTTGATGATGCAAAGAATTTGAATTATTCATTTTTATTTATTATTTTTTTTTTTTTTTTACTTAATATAAATACAGAAAGGTATACGTAGGTATTTATTTATATTTATACTTTTGGGGAGAAGAAATACGCAGTTAAATAAAATTAAGCATTGAAATCAAAATATGAGGCATTCCACATCATATATTTTTATTTCTATATTAGAAATAACCTAATTTTTAAAACATATCTACGCATTAAAAAAAAAATATATTTGATTTATATACATTTATTTTTTAAGATGCATATAATTTTAAAAAGTGACAACTTTTGAACACATCTTATTTGGGATTCAACATTGCAATATATGAGTAAGAAAGGTGTGATTTATAAATTTGCTTAAATAGCTATTGAATTATTTAATTTTTTTAAAAACTGTAATTTGATAATACCCTTTATCTCTACTGGGGTGTCTAGCGTAATCTCATGCAAGCTATCGTAGTTTAACGTAGCGTAACCTAATTGTGAGATATCCTAACAAAAACTCATCTAACTTAATGGCCTATCTTGACTTGACACTGGTCGAGTAGACAGGAAAGTAACTGTACCCCCCCCCGCCCCCCTCGTGGCTCTTCAACTCAACTGTTCCGATCGGACGAGTAAAGTGGATATTCTGAATGAAGATGATCCGAGACCAATTTTTGGAACTGAACCTTAGCCTAACTGAACAACAGACAGTCTTCATTAAGAAAACAATCTATTGAAACAGATTTGAGTTATTTTTATTTTGTTTTGAATTTGCGGGGCATTCCACGGAAAGTGGTCCTATCCTATGTAAATAACAAAATGAATTAGTATGGAAATTTTTAGTGTTTTCAATTGCATTAAGGTCAATGCTTGTGAATGCATATAATTTACACATTTCACCAATAAAAGTTAGTATCATCTGAAGCCTACATGCTTCACAGACTAATGAAGTCAAAATTTGTTACATTTTTACTTTTGTTAATGCTTTTCATGCATTCAACCTATGCCATCATACTCAAGTTTGTTTCATTTGTTAGCAGACGCAACAAAGTACTTCATAATTCTATGAAATCAGTTCATTATGAATATTTTAATCCAATCTCATGTCTAGAACCTTACGTTTTGCGTGTAAAATGTCACACACTTAACGCTGGAATGTACCTTCTAAGTACATAGGCTTGAAATTGTACAAGGACAATGGAAATTTTAATAAGTCCAGAACAATTGAACATACTGACACTTTCATAGGCTACCTGATCAATATAATCTTATAAATTATTATTTATACTTGTCTTTTCTAACATGTTCGAGGGATCTACAGTTAACGTAAACATGCTGCTGTGTCTATTCAATTTAAAAATTACTTCCTCTGCGCTACAAAAATTATTGAAAGACTATTAGAACAGCTTTTATAAGTAGCACTGAACGAAATTGTATTAACAAGGCCAACGATGTAATTATTGAATTATGTGCAAGGGCAAAATAAACATCGCGCTTAAACTTATTGAAATCTCCCGCACCTTCAAATTCTAACTTTGCCACCATTTCTGTAACAACGTTACCACCTTGAACATCACTTCCTAACAGATTGTCTCGTCCTATCTCTCTTGGTAATGTCGAAGGCCTGTTCGAAGCAGTGTTCTTAAATGCATAATTTCAAACTTCACTCGAGGAAACGGGAGATAAAATTTACATCGTTCCAAAAAGGCTGAGAGGAATGGAATCCATTTTTGATACAATTGAAAATTCATGACTGCGAGGTTCCAAGATGCTTCCAAACCCATCAGAAGAGCGGAAATAATTTGCGGCCGGGATGAAACACAGGTAAGGACGGGATCAACAAGGTAAAGCTCGGCGGGATTAAGTTTTCCATTCACGGGGGGTTACGGCGAGACGCGAGCGCGCCCTAAATTAAAAGCGAGGATGTCGACTTATTGAATTACACTGATGATTTCGCGGTGACGTCACACGGTAGAAGAGGAGGGGTTTAGATGGCTTCCAAAGAACTGTTGCCACTGTGTCTTGTTTGTCGCTACCCAGACTCTTGTGCAAGTTCTCCAAACATCACCTGCAACCACACACAAAGACCTTGACATACGCAAGTTAACTGTTACCTAAGATAATTAACATATGATGAATTTGTCCTACGTTTACCGTCAGGAATTGCGAGGTGAATTGGAAAAATGGCTGAAATTACATAAAAATAAGCTGTTTTCAGCACGTTACGTTGTATTATTCTCCTAATTTGTCTGCGTCAACTTACCCATTAACTTCAGGTTCACTAATTTACTTATTTGCCAACAACAGAGAACATATTTCTCCAGTTACAATTCATTTATCCCTCATTGCGTAACATACCCTTCGGTATGTGGGATCGAAACTAGTGGATGTAGCGCATTCATCATTCATCCTGACTATTGGCATAGCCTACTCGCCGTTCATGGTTAGCTTGATGGTAAGGTGCGAGAGGTGATAATTGCACACATATGAATGACAAATCACAACACTTGAGTTTTAAACCCCAAAAGACTGAGCATTGATAATGAAAAACGTATACCTGTCTCTGCATAGTAGCTGAAGTTCTGCGAAGAGTGGTTATGGTCGTGATTGTACAAGGAGTCTGACTTGCGACTCGGACCAACACGTCCTTGCCAAAATTGTACTTCTGCCTCTCTCTCTGCAAAGCTCGTAATTGACTGACCAATCACCTCTCTACTCCCAGATATTTATTCTGATCGATTTTACTAAGCAAATGGCGAGTCAGTTACCTGTATCCTCTTCCTTGATTGCAATTGTTTACACATGTTTACAGCGGTGGCGATCAAGGAAGCTCGGCAATGTCTGACAAGGCATTCCTCGGATGTTTCTAGATATTTCCTGTCTTGAAAAGTGATGGCTAAATGTCTGAATTTTGGAGTTCTTTGTACTTAATATTTTCAATGATTTTATAGATTGTTATGATTGAGTAAAGCTAGAAGAATAAATAAAAATGGTGATGAACACTTTGCATGGCAATTCTTATCCATCTCACTCTACATACTGTATTCACGTCTATTATTATTTGCAGACTATGACACAGAAAGACTTACAAAGTGTAGACAGTGATTTGTGAAAATTATATACTTGTATATTATCCAAATAACATCTGCTAGATGCACTTAATGTCAAGATCTGCGTGCATCTTGTAAAAAACAACGTGATGTGCATTGGAGGGTTTCACGTGACTTCAGGATTGCACATCCGCTACGTTCGTGGTTTTGTTCGTCATGTGCAAGGAAATCAGGGGCGGCGCCAGAAATTTTCGACCGGGTGGGCAGAAGCTCCTTATTGATAGATTAGGGTGGGCAGTATAAATGTAAGACCATATATAGTTTATATGGTGTATGTAAGACGTATGTATCCCCCTCTCTCTTACACTCCCGATTTTCTTCTTACTTCTTTTCCCTTCCCTTTTCTTGGTTTCTTTTTATTCTTTTCTAATCTATTCTCGCATCTTGTTCCATTTCCTTTCGCTTTGTCTCTGATGGACACAATTATTTCAAGGAAGTGTTTACCCATGCGCAGCCATACATTCTAATCACATTCTTTCATGCATGTTAATACAGTGAAATAAATGTGAATTAGGTTTAAGCTTTTGTTGCAAATACAAGGCACATACTTGACAATGATAGAAAGTGCGACGGTAGATAATCGTGAAGTTTCTCGTAATTTAAATGCATGTTCCTGAGCATAGTATTCTCATGGTATGAGTTTTTGACTGAAAGACTTTTCTTACTCTTTGGGGGTCACATTTTTTAGCTTACAAGGTTTGTACAACTGAGAAATCTATCTGAATGTTTGTAGTAGCGGCGACTGGGTGCCAACATTTGAGGGGCAAAGACGATATACTTTTTCTTGGTAGAAAAGGCTTAGCATAAAGAGGCCATAGTGCGGGGGCAAAAAGTGGCAAAATGTGGCTGGGGATCTGCATCACCCACTTCCCGCTCCTCCTAATCGCCGCCACTGAATGTTTGGATTAAAATGAACGTCTTATTAGGAATGATTTAAAACACACACGGAAATCAAATTCTTTGTTCATTGTCCATGAAGTATTCCTAGGCTAACGAAAGGCTAACCCCGTTTTTCTCACTTGGGCTTTCTGATTTGTACACGGTCGCGTGCTCCGGTGATTTTGCTTTCAAACAAAAGTTATCCGAAGTAGATTGCTCAAATAGTCTCCGAGATATACTAATTAATTCTCTAATATGACATATTGCGTCATATTTCAGCCTGTATGAGGACTAGAGACTTGAAAGAAGTTAAGTTCCCTTTGTTGCAAAAAATCTATTCTTTGAAAACAATGCAAAAGTTTGCGCCCTTTTCCAAAATAACGGAAGAAGAGGGGGCGAACGTCAGATTTTTTCATTGAAATTTGGGGACTTGGCCCCTCCCAACCCCGTTTTTCTCACTTGGGCTTTCTGAATTGTACACGGTCGCGTGCTCCGATGTTTTTGTTTTCAAACAAAAGTTATCCGAAGTAGATTGCTCAAATAGTCTCAGAGATATAACGTTTTTCTGAAATAAATGTAAAAATTTAAAAATCGCGCGCAAAGGCCGCGGCGAGAGAGGGGTTACTTTCGAAAGGTTTAAAGGTTAAATATAACAAATCAACCACAACTTACTCTTCCAAAAATGGAGTTGCATTAGTTCATACCTCTTAGAAAGTTGAGATGGTAGTTTCAATTGCACAGCGTTTCATTAGTAGATCAAGGCAGCTAATTCCGTGAACAATGATGTTGTTTTCCGAAAGTCTCAAATATTTGTCTCAGGCAATCGCCCTCCTAAAATGGACGCATCTTCTGTAGTGATAAAATGCCACTTTTGGTGCGAGTTCTTTCTGTATATTTTTCCACAAAGGCATAACGCTGTCGCATTATAATGAAGAGGTCCTGTGTTCGACTCCCTCCTCCTCTGGTGGAAGCACAATGCACACTGGTTCCACGTTAAACTGTAGGTCTAGTCCCGATTAGCCTATCTGAGTATAAAAGTGGATTTAAAAACAAACTAATAAAATCGTCTTCTGGATACTTCGTGACATAACTTTTTTTCTCTACTTCAGCTACATCTACAGATTCTGTTGACATTTTCGGCTGAATCATGTGGCAAAATCTATGTGTGGAAAGAGGATTTCTAAATAGGATAAGCCACTCATTAGCAATTGAATAATTATGTAGCTTTTTCCATACATAACTGGTTTATTAAAATTTATTCACTGCAATATTGTAGTGATTATTGTGATTCCTTCTTATTAGTAGAATGAATATAAAGTTGATATTTCGCATACCATATTGATATTTGAACAAGTATATAAAAATTGTAATGAAATAAAAAAGGGACACTTCTGGAATTTAATGCCGAGCTAAATACAAACTATATTATACTCTCTAGCATACTTAAACCCGAAGGTTTATGGCTTCAGCAACAGAAGCCTTCCATCTGTCCCTATTCGGGGCAAGATCAATCCAATCTTTTCGATCCTTGCCGATTTCTTTTAGGTCCATCTCAACGTTACCCCTCCATCCTCGTCTTGGCCTTCCTACTGGTCTCTTACCATCAGGTTTCCCAACAAGAATCCTCTAAACTATTTTTTTCCTCTGCCATTTGTGTCACATGGCCTGCCCATCTAAGTCTTCTTGATTAAATTATTCTAATAATAATAATTAAAAAGTCAAAATAATGTATTGTGTTGCCGGAGGAAGTAAGGCTAAGATGATGATTTTATTTGTTTATTTGGAGATTATTTTAACCATGCCCAGGGCGGGATCTATATACGTACGCGAAGGCTTGGAGCTACAGTCCTCAAGTTCACCCTAAATTCTGATCTAATCTTGATCATACCCTGCACAATTTTGAGCCTCCTAAGTCTACTAGCTGCTTTTCATCATGGAAGTATTCATTTTATCACAATTTTTGTTTCAATAGCTCTAGTATTTACTTTCACTTTCTAATGACAAAATTGGCTTTTTATGGGTTGATAATATGTGAATATTTCTAGCACAGATAATATTCACAAGTAAAATATACATGTTATGAACACCAGAATAATTATTTATCGAATTATTCATATATCTCCAAGTATATGTACTTATTGAATTTGATTGGGTGGGCAATCGGGTGGGCACAGGAATTTTTGGGTGGGCGCTTGCCCACCCGTGCCCACCCCTGGCGCCGTCCCTGAAGGAAATATCGTGAAATAACGTTCTGTTTGAAAAACCGAATACTGCACAATGTACTACCATCGTAAACAAGGTTCAACTCTCCTGCCCACCCGCTAGAATTCCGTATGTTTACAAGAACTGGTCTCCATCATGGCTGCTCGAGACCACAATGCAACAGTTTGTGACGTAGGTGAAACACACCTATCGTTTACAAACTATTTTAGTATCTAAATTTAGTTCATCTGTTTGTTGTATTCATTGTTTACGATTATCGAATTGAATTGTCTTAGCATTGTTTCCTTTTAGAAACATCTACATCTTGCATTTTATTTGGTTAATATTTAAAAGTTACACTATAGCAACACGGCCTTATTGAAACGTTGCTTTACGCGAATCGGACACTGTTACATTAGTTCGTTAGAGACATATTTAAAATTGTTATAAAAGTTCTATAACGAAACGGTAGGTGGCTCTAGTGAACGCCTTATAAAGGGTGTCCCAATAAAAGCGACGGATTAAATATGCTTAAGAAAATACTGTACATTTACAAAATGGCAAATATATTTACATCATTACAACTGGTAAATGTTCCAATTTTTTGGACTCGCAATAACACTGTCACGCACAATAATGATGTTCTCAACAGACCGCTGTGTTTTAATGTCTGCTGTCGAACCTTTTTCCTCAAATTTCTTGATCAACTTGCGAACTGAACCTTCACTAGGTGCACATTCACGTCCCCAAGGACTGCACAAAGCTTCCTAACAGTCTCTGCATAACACTTGCCATTCTTGTAATGAGTTTTCACTATCAAAACTCGATGTTCCTTTGTGTAACCCTCCATGTCAACTATGCTGCAACAATCACTGATAAAGGTATTGTTAGAACATGTTGCCTAAATCAAACTTTGCTTTCTTAAATCGGAGCATTTACCCGTTGTAATGATGTAAAAATATTTGTCATTCTTCGTTAAAAAAGTGTTCTATTCAGCATATTAAATCCGTCGTTTTTATTGGGACACCCTTACCATAGTTTCTCAACGTATGGGGCGCGACCCACTGCTGGGACCCGAGGAGACGTTTGGTGGGTCGTGAAGACGGGCTCGAAAATTCATTTACAGTGTCTTAAAAACCTATTACATTTAAATTACTAAGATATGTTGATTAACATTTTAAATTCAACCCGTGTTGTACGTAGTCTAAACTCTACATCTCTGTTATTCGTGCTTTACCATTGCTTCTTAAGGGTCACGGGTTCGAATCCCGCTCGGGCTTGGTTGTTTGTGAATGTCCATTCATCAATTTCATCATTTCATCACTAATCCCCATCTTCGCAAATTAGCCAAGAGGCACAAAACGCGAAGTAAAATAAACTAAATCAATCAATCAATACCATTGCTTCTTACCGGCATCTCTCTGATGTTTAACTGAAGGGAATAGGATACCTGTAGTTTTCGTTTCGGTCGCAACAATGAGTTCATAATTATATGTGTCACATGCATGCCGACTTAAGTGCTGCTTGATACTTTTGACTGCCCGTGTGTGTGTGTGGTTGCTCATTCCGTTCTCGACCTTATATGTGTGAAAAGGGATTTTCATCTCTCATTCAAGTGAAAAGCAAGTACAGAAATAGGCGACGCGTACTCAAATTTACGACTTGAGTTAACCACCATTGAACCCAACATACCCTAGCTTATGCGGAAGAGGCATCCCCAACCGTCATATGTGTGTTTAGTTCGATGTTAGGCTGGAGTAAATTAGTCTTTTAAATTATATATTTACTTTTCTAGAGTGAAGTATGTGTAATTTTTTTAAACAAGTAAAAGAGGGCTTCTGATTTAAACTGGTGCACACCTCTGTAGTAATTCAGTGTAGCTAATATCCTTCAACGTGGGTCCCGGACTGAATAAGGTTGAGATCCACTGCCTTGTACACACAACTTGACACTGTTGAAAAGGAAGTTTGCGATCCTGGGTTTATTCTTGATCGTATTGTGACAAGAGTGGGCAGATCACCTTTCTGTGAAAAGTATCCCGGCTCAGTCCGAACTATCGCAGCTGGGAAGAACGGGTAATTTATCTTTCAGCATTCCTAAAATGGCTGCATTCTCGCAGGGCACTTAAGACGAGGAAAGTAACTTTCCCAGATGGATGCAGAAATTTCTCTCCGGGCTTCAGATGAAGTAAATTCGGACGAATTCCCGCAGCGCTTTGTGGATGTTGGTGAAATATAGGTTCATCGCTTCACACTCGAGACTAAACAACGGCGGAAGGAGTGCAAACATTGTTTCTCTTCTCTATCCAAACAAAGGCAAAGTCCTATTAGCAAGCTGGGGAGAAGAACGCTCCAAGCACTCCACAAAGTGAACCGGGAATTACTCGATGTATCACGCAGCTCTTTGGAGAGGAGTAATGAAAGAATGATAGTTATATGCCAGTTAAAACATAAGTGACGTCACATGTTAGTATGGTCCTGTTGTAAACACCGTTTCATAAGCTATGAACCCATTGCATCTTCATTGTAGAGTGGGATCCATGAGTATTACCGTGCAAATTGTCCATAACTACTTTTATTAATTTGTCTCCTACATCCTATGTGTTTTTATGGATGGAGTTTTGTATAGCTGGTGCAGAAGTTGTCAACAGCTTGTTTTGAGTTTTCTTTTAATTCTTGAAACTCTTATTGGGTCAAATAAAGTGCACGAACATGGTGATGGACAATTTGCACGGTGATAATACTACTTCAATCAGTTTCCTAAATCTTACCAAGTGTTAACAAATCCGTGCACGTGACAACAATCAACGTGCAGATTAACGTTTTTTGCTTTGTTAGATTCAGATATAAACAAGAACATTTCTTCTCGAGCCCACTTTACGTTCGGGTGGGCTAATCTGGACTGGACATGCAGTTTGAATTGGGATCAGAACGTTCTGTGGAATGTGCCTCCACAGGATGAATACTTTACCCTTTAATTCCAACCATATGTTGGATTTATCACAGTATTGTGGTATAATCATAAATAATATGCCTTGACACTTCTTAACTTAAATGGACAATGATAGATGGCAGCACCATAAAGAAACGTTCCTATACGTGGTTAACAGTAATAAATGGAACAAAAAAGGATAAATTGCTAAAAAGAAAAATGTCGAACGGTTAGAGAAATAATACAGGAAAAAATGACTGTAAGGAAAGCAGGATTAGAAGTAGTACAAATAATAAAACACAACGCGCCCAAGTTGCATTGAGGAAAGTTAACTAGTTATCGGAGATCTTCAGGTGTGGATGAAAAAATATAAATATGCTGACCAAGGCAGTAATTTATTTTATTAAAAACATAAACTAAACGTAACGTTTCAATCTTCTGGCAAGGTCTTCATCAGACTCTGTATCAAGTACAAAAGTAACAAGATACCAAAAACAGGGCATTATTTATACACAAAACATTACTCCCTCCAGACTATTAGAAAGTTGTTTTGGAACTTTCTAGCAGGTGGCTTTGACTTGTGAACCGAACTTTCACCTAAAAGGCTAAAAATATATGCTTCCATATAGAATGTGGTTGGACTTTTAATCTCACGCTCTTTTTCCTTCATTTTTTTCCTTCTCCTCTCCTCTTTCTCTCTTGTCCTTTCCACTCTTTCTAACACTTTCTTCCATTCTTTGTTTAACTTCAGTCCCCCATTCCAGTTCATTGTGTCTTCTTCACCTTTCTTCTCTATTTCCTTGGCTTCCTACCATTTTCTCACTAGCATTCTCTTCTCTCTTCCTATCTGCTTTGTGTATATATAATGCCCTGTTTTTGGTATCTTGTTACTTTTGTACTTGATACAGAGTCTGATGAAGACCTTGCCAGAAGGTTGAAACGTTACGTTTAGTTTATGTTTTTAATAAAATGCCTTGGTCAGCATATTTATATTTTTTTCATAATCATTGAAACAAGGCTTAAAGGTGTGGATATGTGGGATAGTGAGCATGTATGTGTTATTTCGCATCTTGGTAACAACAAAAGAGTAACATTTGTTTAATTTCTTTCGTAGCGTTCATAAAGGTACTTTGCCCCCTTTAACAACTATGCATTTATTAAAACCACAAGATTTCGCACTGCAGAATTTAACTTGATTCAAAAAAGTTCATAGGGACTGGACATGTGGACCTCTGACATGGCGGAGTTCGATATCCCATTATAAAATGGCTTCCTCTTTCTCTTATCTCGTTGTTGGCGCAACAGTCGTCGGAAGAACAGCTATCTTCGTTCCAGTCTTTCGGTCTCTGAGATTCCGCTCCACTTCTCAAATCCCCTCCGCATCATCTTGGTATCACAGGCCTGGCCTTGGGACTTTTCTAATTCTCCCGGATCTTTCCTGAAAAAGCCCCTCGTTCTCTCTTTTTCCCTCTTATCTCCAGATATCCGACCGTCCCTCATCTCTGACACATTATCCAATCCCTCATATAAAACATCATTACTTGCGGTTATCCTCAAGAATTCCCTTTTCCATATTTTAGTTCGTATATATGAGAGGTGTTAATTTCCAAATGCATTCCTGCAAATCTTCCTCCCATTACATTCTGGGAAAAGATAAAAGGCACGGAAAGCAGCGTTGCTAACAGTACGGTCCTGACGGTAATTTCTGTTTTCGATATTCGAAAAGAATTAGCAAAATGGTCGAGTAACAGAAATTCGTACCAATTTCAAAATAAAAAGTCAATAATATGTGAACTTGGGACTACAAAACAAAACAAAGTGTTCAATAAATATAGATCCATACTCCGCACTTTCATTTTGATGACGGCAATTGCAAGATTGATAACGCAGTCAACTCCATGAATTTATATATTTTGAGATTCAATTTCGATGACAATATCTTAAGTATTTATAGTAAAGCATGCCTACAAGAACATTCCGTGATTATAATCAACCACAAAATTTTAATTATGTATATTACGAAATTTATACCGATATCATTTGAAAGAACAGCTCAATGAATTTTAGCGGATGTGTAATTGTTGGCGTTAACTACAACAATAGATGGCTTAACAATTTTCATTAATTTTTGTCTTACGTACATCCTAAAATGTGTTTTTGTGCTACTTTTGGCTATTTTGTTTTCCTTTTATTCATTCTTGTATTGTTATGCCATCTATTGTTGTAGTTAACGCCAACAATTACACATCCGCTAAAATTCTTTGAGATGTTCTTTCGAATGGTATTCTATAAATTTCGTAATAGATATAATTAAAATTTTGTGGTCGTTTATAATCACGGAATGTTTTTGTGCTGCACTGTATACATAAACAGTACTTTTACCCATTCACTGAAATCAAACGTCATAAAGTAAAAGAAGAATATGAACATGCTAATGAAATATAAGATGCTTGACAAGGACTGAAATATAATAATTTGAACTGTAGCATAAAACAATCTAATGTCAAAATCCAAACAAATTACTATACATTCAGATATTCTTGAAGTTATTAGATTATGTAAAAATACTTTCTTTCCATTTTTAATCCAAATTTTATAACAGTGCTTGGACATGATGTTTTGCCAGTCAAAGTATTATCCACAAATTTGATTTCGAGGTTGCTTCTGCTATCTGATAATGATGTAAGGTTTAATCTGTGTGATATATTTTCAGAGTCGTAATGAAGACGACAGCAGAACCACGACAACTTCAAAATTTTCGGCAATTTCTATAGTTTCCATAAGATCTTGTAAGCCCATAGTGTACAATAACTCATTGGTGACGTATTGAAGACGCAATGTGCATGTGGCTAAGGTAGGATATGCCATTGGCTAGGCTTCTGCGCTGGGTGAGAGAAGAGTTTGGCGTGGCAGATCCTTGTGGGGGAGACGTAGGACTAACTGGACACAGGCTGAATATACTGTTTTCCCGTTTATTACCCTTTTTGGGCTTTCATGGCCTGGTGGAATTTGTCTAACGTTTATATAGTTATGTCTACTTTTTGAAAATGCTAAAGAGGATATTTAATTTTTGAGGGTAGATTGCTCCAGGTCATGTAGGCTGTGGGAGTTTTGGGCGGGGTTGCAGTTGACTCGTATAGCCGTTATGTACTGACTTTTGACGATAAAATTGGACCGACTGATACAGTTTAATGGGGAGATTATACATGGTTATTATTGTTGAATAAACTGAATTGTTGTTCTTCGGTGTTTAGATGGGTTGTGAATGAACCATGTGATACATATATAAATGTGGAAAGTATAATCTGATTTGTTAATAAATATTATGGTTGAATGAATATTAAGCTTTACATTAAATAGTTTAATTAACTACTGAATGATAATTAACTTCCACTGCGCCGATAATATAATCCACGTCTCACTTCTTTATTATTTATAAAGGGGAAATAAGAGACGTACAGGATGCAACTAAGCTGTAAAAAAGGCCCATTTACTCATATTCAACACGCTCAACCTCAACTGCATAAAGCAGGATGTACCATACAGAGGGAGAGTGAAAGCAAGCTGTTATCAGAGTCCATTATTCTAGTAAATTAGTTACGAATTCAAAACCAGAAACTTAGATCTTTTCCTTTTTATTTTAACAGTGCAAAGTACTTTTATAGAATTGTAACAATCAAAAAGTAAATAAATTCCCTTTCTTTATATATCCATAATCACACAACTGTATGATATGCAACTGAAATTTATATTCTACAACTTAAATTGACAAGTAATTAGGGGTCAATGCGTGTATAGTGAATGCGGCCATACGACCGAGAATTCTAAGAATAGGTTCCTCAATACCCAAACTAATATTAATTTAATTAGAAGTTAGAATAACAAAAACCTAATATAGGGTAAAGAAATGAACAAATAAACTATAGAATTTTAAAGGAACCACACTACGTAAATTCCCCATCATATCGCCACACTTACCATACACGTTTACAGTCAGAGCTACACCGCTCTTTCCCCCGTGACCGTTGCCTCAAGACAAACCGTGCTCGTTTTCTCCTGGCGGCTCTGAGCATAACAGCCAATCAGATCCAGGCATGACATCAGTTGCAATGTTACCAGCACATTCAATGTATTTGTGGGCAGAGAGTTATAAGGATTATAAGAGCGGGGCATGGTTTCGATCCACGGACCTCTGGGTTATGGGCCAGCGTTCCTTTTCACATAAAACCAAGCGCGGCACAGAAAGCAGGAAGAAACAAGCCGTTTTCTCCCGCCAACGCTGTTTGCAGCGGGGGAACTGAGGCCCGCAGACCGCGTGTTTTTTTAACAGCCACTTGATTCGGAGGAAATCCGGTCGTCAGAAGGGAGCGTTGGAGAACGACCAGTGGCGTACATAATCCAGTCTTCAAGATCTTTAAATAATTTACTTAAATTCCTGTTTAGAAGCTTGTTTTAGAAGTTTTCATCATATATTACACAAGTCAAACGAAAACCTTTGATTTGTTTTTGTTTTTGAACTAGTAGATTTCTGCACGCAGTGTTGCACAAGTTTGCGGCATTTTAGCATAAAACCACATATATTTTCAAGTCTTGAGTTAGTGCCTGTATACCTCAAGAAGAAGGGTTGAGTCCAGTTGGTGTTTCAAGTCCACTTTATGCACAGTAAGGCTAATCGGGACTGGTCCTACAGTTTAAAGTGGGATCCGAACCACTATGAGCCTCAACCGGGTATCGAACCCGTGACCCCTTGATAACAAGCCGACGACGCTAATCTCAAGAAGAAGGATAATTGGAATCTATGTGCATTCACTTACGACCCACGAAGGTCTTTCCATCCATCTGAGGCCAGTGTCGAACTTCCTCCTCTATTTGTAAACTTGCTGTCGTGGTAAGCATGCATAGGGACATTGAATTTTCATATGCCGTAGAAGGTTTGTACGCAGTGGCGGCGATTGGGTTCCAAAACCTGAGGGGGGGAGGGGTAGGGGCAAGGTGCCAAAACTGTTGGGGGGGGGAAACAGTATATTTCCCTTTGTAGATAAGGTTTAGCAAAAGTGGCGCTTTTTATACGTTTTAGGCACTCAGAGGGCAAGAAACCTCTGCTCTTCGCTGGCGCCATCTTTAAAATGACAAATTTGGTATTTCGAAGCTCACTTGATCAGTGTTGCAGCCTTGAGGTCGTTTTGTAAATAACAGCCGACAGGTCATGCAAATTTGAGCTGTTTAGAGTCTGTCCTGTAATTTTTGTCGGACTTTTAAAGTTTCAATTTGACTGTCCCTTGTATAATGAGCAATTACCCATATATTAAAGCTAATTCCATGAAAATATATGAAAAAAAGATTGGTGTTCCAGCGGTAAAATTGAGAATAAGCTACTGAAGTAGGGGAAGGGGTGATTCATCCAATAAGATCTCTGTTCAGCAACAGGAGATGAACAGATCAGTTATGAAGCATCACACAACAGACCACGGCAAAATTAAATAATAGAATAGGAAAACCCAGCATTTTTCTTCCTCTTCTTCTTCCTCTCGTTAAAATCACATTTCGGAAGAAATTAATTAAGAGAAGTTGATTAGTTTGCTTGCTGCAAAGCATGCAACGGAGGCGCATGTGATTTTTGGCCTTCTCTTTCTCTGCCTCATAATTAAGTTTGCAATCACGGAATGCTAAGCTGGCAGGACGTGAGGTTCAAGAGAATCAACTCTTAGCATCGAAGTCCGGTTGCCGAGGGATGACGTAGGATGCGATGTCTACGTGAGCGACAAACGCAAAGGGTCAGTTCAATTTCACGCAGGGTTGGCCACAAATTCCGGATTTCAAATTATCCGTTTCGGATGCGACGGATAATTCGGATATCCAGATAGAATAGATTTGATGAAGGATTTGTAAAAAATCCGTACAGAGAAATACGAAAATAACGAATAATACAATATGTGGATAACCCTTGAAAGGGATAGACGATAAAAAGTGTTCTGATAATTTAATTCACACATTCGGATCTAAGGACATTTGGACACTTCGAATATCTGCATAATCCGGACAATTCTGTCAATTGGATAATCCGGACAATTCTGTCAATTTGTATATTTCGGACAATTGCGTCAATTTAAATAATCCGGATAATTCTGTCAATTTGGATAATCCAGACAATTCTGTCAATATGAATAATCTGGACATTTCTGTCAATTTGGATAATCTGCACCATTCTGTCAATTTGGATAATCTGTAAAATTCTGTCAATTTGGATAATCTGGACAATTCTCTCCAATTGGATAATCCACACAATTTTGTCAATTTGGATAATCCGGACAATTCTGTCAATTTGGATAATCCGGACAATTCTGTCAATTTGGATAATCCAGACAATTCTGTCAATTTGGATAATCAGGACAATTCTGTCAATTTGGGTAATCTGGACAATTGTGTCAATTTGGATAATCCAGACAATTCTGTCAATTTGGATAATCCAGACAATTCTGTCAATTTGGATAATCCAGACAATTCTGTCAATTTGGATAATCCAGACAATTTTGTCAATTTGGATAATCCAGACAATTTTGTCAATTTGAATAATCCAGACAATTCTTTCAATTTCGATAATCTGGACTATTCTCTCAATTTGGATAATCTGGACAATTCTGTCAATTTGGATAATCCAGACAATTCTGTCAATTTGGATAATCCAGACAATTTTGTCAATTTGGATAATCCAGACAATTTTGTCAATTTGAATAATCCAGACAATTCTTTCAATTTCGATAATCTGGACTATTCTCTCAATTTGGATAATCTGGACAATTCTGTCAATTTGGATAATCCAGACAATTCTGTCAATTTGGATAATCCAGACAATTCTGTCAATTTGGATAATCCAGACAATTCTTTCAATTTCGATAATCCAGACAATTTTGTCAATTTGAATAATCCAGACAATTCTTTCAATTTCGATAATCTGGACTATTCTCTCAATTTGGATAATCTGGACAATTCTGTCAATTTGGATAATCCAGACAATTCTGTCAATTTGGATAATCCGGACAATTCTGTCAATTTGAATAATCCAGACAATTTTGTCAATTTGGATAATCCGGATAATTCTGTAAATTTGGATAATCCAGACAATTCTTTCAATTTCGATAATCTGGACTATTCTCTCAATTTGGATAATCTGGACAATTCTGTCAATTTGGATAATCCAGACAATTCTGTCAATTTGGATAATCCAGACAATTCTGTCAATTTGGATAATCCAGATAATTCTGTCAATTTGGATAATCCGGACAATTCTCTCAATTTGGATAATCTGGACAATTCTGTCAATTTGGATAATCCAGACAATTCTGTCAATTTGGATAATCCAGACAATTTTGTCAATTTGGATAATCCAGACAATTTTGTCAATTTGAATAATCCAGACAATTCTTTCAATTTCGATAATCTGGACTATTCTCTCAATTTGGATAATCTGGACAATTCTGTCAATTTGGATAATCCAGACAATTCTGTCAATTTGGATAATCCAGACAATTTTGTCAATTTGGATAATCCAGACAATTTTGTCAATTTGAATAATCCAGACAATTTTGTCAATTTGAATAATCCAGACAATTCTTTCAATTTCGATAATCTGGACTATTCTCTTAATTTGGATAATCTGGACAATTCTGTCAATTTGGATAATCCAGACAATTCTGTCAATTTGGATAATCCAGACAATTTTGTCAATTTGGATAATCCAGACAATTTTGTCAATTTGAATAATCCAGACAATTCTTTCAATTTCGATAATCTGGACTATTCTCTCAATTTGGATAATCTGGACAATTCTGTCAATTTGGATAATCCAGACAATTCTGTCAATTTGGATAATCCAGACAATTCTGTCAATTTGGATAATCCAGACAATTCTGTCAATTTGAATAATCCAGACAATTTTGTCAATTTGGATAATCCAGACAATTCTGTCAATTTGGATAATCCGGACAATTCTGTCAATTTGGATAATCCAGACAATTCTGTCAATTTGGATAATCCAGACAATTCTCTCAATTTGGATAATCCGGACAATTCTGTCAATTTGGATAATCCAGACAATTCTGTCAATTTGAATAATCCAGACAATTTTGTCAATTTGGATAATCCAGACAATTCTGTCAATTTGGATAATCCGGACAATTCTGTCAATTTGGATAATCCAGACAATTCTCTCAATTTGGATAATCCAGATAATTCTGTCAATTTGGATAATCCGGACAATTCTGTCAATTTGGATAATCCAGACAATTCTGTCAATTTGAATAATCCAGACAATTCTGTCAATTTGGATAATCCAGACAATTCTGTCAATTTGGATAATCCGGACAATTCTGTCAATTTGGATAATCCGGACAATTCTGTCAATTTGGATAATCCAGACAATTCTGTCAATTTGGATATTCCAGACAATTCTGTCAATTTGAATAATCCAGACAATTTTGTCAATTTGGATAATCCAGACAATTCTGTCAATTTGGATAATCCGGACAATTCTGTCAATTTGGATAATCCAGACAATTCTGTCAATTTGGATAATCCAGACAATTCTCTCAATTTGGATAATCCAGATAATTCTGTCAATTTGGATAATCCGGACAATTCTGTCAATTTGAATAATCCAGACAATTTTGTCAATTTGGATAATCCGGATAATTCTGTAAATTTGGATAATCCAGACAATTCTTTCAATTTCGATAATCTGGACTATTCTCTCAATTTGGATAATCTGGACAATTCTGTCAATTTGGATAATCCAGACAATTCTGTCAATTTGGATAATCCAGACAATTCTGTCAATTTGGATAATCCAGACAATTCTGTCAATTTGAATAATCCAGACAATTTTGTCAATTTGGATAATCCGGATAATTCTGTAAATTTGGATAATCCAGACAATTCTTTCAATTTCGATAATCTGGACTATTCTCTCAATTTGGATAATCTGGACAATTCTGTCAATTTGGATAATCCAGACAATTCTGTCAATTTGGATAATCCAGACAATTCTGTCAATTTGGATAATCCAGATAATTCTGTCAATTTGGATAATCCGGACAATTCTGTCAATTTGAATAATCCAGACAATTTTGTCAATTTGGATATTCCGGATAATTCTGTAAATTTGGATAATCCAGACAATTCTTTCAATTTCGATAATCTGGACTATTCTCTCAATTTGGATAATCTGGACAATTCTGTCAATTTGGATAATCAGGACAATTCTGTCAATTTGGGTAATCTGGACAATTGTGTCAATTTGGATAATCCAGACAATTCTGTCAATTTGGATAATCCAGACAATTCTGTCAATTTGGATAATCCAGACAATTCTGTCAATTTGGATAATCCAGACAATTCTGTCAATTTGGGTAATCTGGACAATTGTGTCAATTTGGATAATCCGGACAATTCTGTCAATTTGGATAATTCGGACAATTCTGTCAATTTGGATAAACCGGACAATTCTGATAATCCGGACAATTCGGATAAACTGGACGATTCGGATATAAAAATATCCGATTTCTGGATATTCGAAATCCGGATAAAATTTTATCCCGATTTTGCTATACTTCCACCGTGGTTACTGAAGTCTTGCAGGCAAACGAGGCTCTGGTGCCTGGACTCACAGCCATTATAATCCTCTGCTTCGCGATTAGCCAAAAGTAGGAGAAGAGGGACGTTAGATCAGTCAATCTTCTATTTCCTTTCGTTTCTTTTATACCTTTCTTCTCTCTTTTACCCTGTTCCTCTCTCTCATTCTACCTTTTCAATTTTTTCTCTCTCCTCCTTTGTCTCCCACTCTCTTATCTTTTCCATTTTGTTCTTTCCTCTCTCTCTCTCTCTCCCTCATCTGTGTGTTGTCTTACTTTCTCACTCGCTATGGTTTCTTCTATCTCCTCCCCATTTCTCCTGATGACACGTAAGCATGACGTCAGTATCTTCTCCCCCTTAAGGACAACTTTTCGATTAGTTTGATTCTTCTAGTGTCGAAATACCTTCATAAAAAATAGTCATTTAATAAGACCTCCAGTTCGGTTTCTGTTCATTTGCAGATACGATTTTTGTCATTTCTTGGCGGTTTGAACAAATATTGTTGTCTCCGTTGCTTAAATTGTTGATACTTGAATATGAATTTCTGTCTCAATTGTCTGTTTATTGTTGAAGAACTGAATACACATTCCTACCTCAAGTACCTCCTTATTGTTAAAGATCTCGATACGAATTCTTATAACACCATTAAGCCTTGTTTCCATGATTATGAAAAAATATAAATATGCTGACCAAGGCAGTAATTTATTTTATTAAAAACATAAACTAAACGTAACGTTTCAACCTTCTAGCAAGGTCTTCATCAGACTCTGTATCAATTACAAAACTTTTGTACTTGATACAGAGTCTGATGAAGACCTTGCTAGAAGGTTGAAACGTTACGTTTAGTTTATGTTTTTAATAAAATAAATTACTGCCTTGGTCAGCATATTTATATTTTTTCACGAATTCTTGTGTGCTTGTTGTTGAAGACATTGATATGCATTTCTGCGTCTATTGTCTTCTTATTGTTGAGGATGTGGATGCTGATTGGCTACTTTGCCTTGACTAAAGGACATGCTCTGGTAAAGGAATTTTGAAAAAATCATTCTTAGTGCTTGTACAGTTTTGTTCCCTTGAATCCGATTCGTAAGTAGATTCGTTTCACATGGAAACGTACACTTCTTTCAACTTCTGTTCCATATCTTCTTCACCAAGAAGCCCACTGTGTAGTACCGCTACCTACTTCCACCAGCACGACAAGAGTTCCAAAGCAATATATCCCTTATTTGACTTCATGTGTGCTTCCTCCATAATTATATTTCCATATAATAGTTCGAGGTTGAAAGCGAAGCATACATGTACATTCCCTTATTTGCTAGATTTCTTTCGTCTATCGCAGTCCGCCTCTTCTTCTTTCATCCCTTTCCGAGTCTCTCTCTTTTATCGCCGGAATTTTATTAGCCTTTTCCTCCCGACCAGAACACATACTTAGAGGTTGAAAGGCGCTCTACGTTATGAGTTGTGAAGCTGTTCTCTCTTCCCTGTTCTTTTGTGATGAGACACACGCAGAGGATCATGGTACATAAAGGAAGAGGAAAAAACGAGCTGGAAAGGGCCCTCTCTGCAATGTACGGTTAAATTCTGAGAAGTGTTTTCTTAACTGTCAACAGGTGGAAGCACCGTCGTTAGAAGACATTTCACATGTTTTTTAAATAATTTATAGCGTTTTCCATCATTTGCGACAGCAAGAAATTGGGAAAAATAAGTATTCTTTAATGCTTTAACTACATTCTATATTGTTTGTCAAATTTAGGTACTTAGGCTTCAAATCTTTGGTATCTTCAAGCAGATCATTATATTCCATACCTATAAGAGATTCCGCTCCTTGAAACCTGGTTCTAAAGGGTCATACTCATAAATGTCGAGAATCTCTAATTAAAGATCGTAGATTATGTTCGTTTCTATATTTTTATTATGATAGTGAGTTTTGAGTACTAGTTAATATGATGTGTGACGCAGAAACTGTTTCTAAACTCTAACGACTTAGGATCTAATTAGTTGCACAACATGTCGAAACCTAAATGTAAATTCAACAGCTATTTTAAAAATATCTCTCGCGGACTTCCGTGGCAGATTGGTTAGCACAGCACGCTACGGCGCCAGGGGTCCTGTGTTCGAATCCCGGCCTGGACATGGGTATTCTTGTGTGTTCTTTCATCATATCATTTATCCTCGTCTTCGCGATTATCTGAAAGTGACGTAAAAGGGAAGTAAAGTAAACCAATCAATCAATTTAAAAATTACATGCATGTAGTTTATTTAGCTTGTACGTTTCACATATTATTGCAAGTTTACATGGAACAATATCCACATTTACTATGCACGTTTATTGCCTTGCCAATAGATCTGAACATATTCTGGTTGAAAAGTAACTTAACACGATCTTTTAAAATTTTCAGTTATATTTTAGCTAATGTTGTTTGCAAGTTTTGACCCATTATTTGGTAATAGGCATGACAGCATGACGTCACAGTGATAAAACAACCTGTAATAGTCCATAGCAGAGGCGCAACCCCAAATTTTTGTTTGGGGGGCAAGTACCAGGATAAACGTACAAATAATAATAATAATAATAATAATAATTTTAATAAGAATGTTATTATTATATTATTATTATTGTTATTAATTTGCTTTATTTTACTTCGCTTTTGTGCCACTTTTGGCTAATTTGCGAAGATGGGGATGAGTGATGATATGATGAAATTGATGAATGTACTCTCACAGACATACATACCCAAGCCGGGATTCGAACCCGGAACCAACATTATTATTATTAGTAGTAGTAGTAGCGGTAGAATGAAGGACGTTATTACCCTCGTAAATTATGCAAAAAGAGGGTAGAAGTTGGTGCTAAAGCATTTGTGTTCGAACAAACGATATGAATTTTTGAAAGACGGAACATGCTTGATAAATGCATTCCAAATATAATTATTCTTTACATTAACATGTAGCTATAACTTTCATGCACGATATTTGTTTGACACATATGCAACATGGAGCGACGTGGACACTTAAGTTGTGAGCGACGTGGACACTTACCTTGTGAGCGAATTCAAAGTTTCTTTAATACATATTATATACAATATATATTATTTAAATACATTACACAACCAACTCTTCTATCTCACAATAAACCAACAGCAAGAATTACATAAATTGTCTCTCAAATCTGCACGCTCCCTTTCCTCAAAACAATTGTTAATGCATGCAAGACAAAAATGAATTAAGACAAGTCTCATTTCTCTGCCTGGTGATTTACAGTGCATTACAGAGAACAAAGGTAGAATGCGAGCAAAGCGAGAAAAAAAAAATTGGATCCAATTTGTTTCCAGGCTGAAATCAATATTGATTTAATAGAGCGCAAATAATTTCACGGGACGCCAATGCATTCTCTCTTTTACAACTTTTGTGCCTTGTGATCAAGGGGTCCAGGGTTCGATACCCAGTGGAGGCACATGACACAGTGGTTCGGATCCCACTTTAACTGTAGGTCCAGTCCCGATTAGCCCTTCTGTGTGTAAAGTGGACATAAAACCACAAATCAATCAATTAATTTTACAACTCATTTTCATTTAGATCGTTCGACTCCCAGGGCCGACTCACACCGCCCCCTAACTACGATCCTGAACTTCATAAGACGAAGAAAAGAAGGTACTGCGAGCGAAGCGAGCAAGAAAATTTTACGATTAGTGTTTTTATTTGCGTAAAGTTGTGGGCGGTAATTGCCCTCTGCAGGTACACTTGGCCGTCAATATTTGCCCCCCTGCCTCCCCTATGGTTGCGCCACTGGTCCATAGTCAGGCTTTACTTGTTTCAAAGTACAATTATATAATATTTCCTCATTATTTAGTTGTATTCAATTGGTTAGCGGTTACTGAAAGTTTTATAGAAACGTTTAAACATTGATCCTTTGCAATTGTCAGCACCACGGACTAAATTGAAAAAGGGTATTTGATTACTGAATTTCTATTTTTGGACAGATTGTTTATTCCGAATATTATTTGTCAGTTGCAGGGAAAGAAAATAACTAAATAGTTTCGATAGCAACAACAGTGAGCATTTAATTGATATAATTGGACATTTGTGTGGCGAGATGACCAATCGAAAGCAATTAGTATTTTTGCTCAACCATGATTGATGTGCAATTAAACTACGATGCATAATCTTTCTTTTCCTACACGGACGAATCCAGCGCAGCACGGCCTGCAGTTAGAAACCTCAACATAGCCTCGAAAACAGGAAAAGTTTCCCGGCTACCAACTCCCAGCGTTTGTGGTTGAAAATGTCATTTTGCTTCTCATTATGAGCCAATTCCCCAACCTCCCCCACTTTCGTGTATCCCGAGGACATTTCCCCCTTCCCCTCCGTCTAGTCCGCATGGTGGTGTGCGGGATCCCTACATTCTCTAGCGCTAACGTTGTGCTAGGTGGGTAACATATGAGCATGTGTGTGTGTGTGTCTATTTGACGGTTCTTTACGCGAGCTCCACTGCGGGAGCCTAACATATGTGACGTAGATGCGTTCTCTGCTTTCAGGGCCTGATGTAGTAGTCGAATTATTCTCCGCGCACGTTGCGCGTGGTTTTAATACCAGACTGGGAGAAGTACATGTTGTGTCAGGTATGTATCAAAGGCAACACAATACATGTAGTGAAAATGGGACCACAAAGAGTTTATATAATATTTCTAATTTTTATCGATGTAATTAGCTTTTCTACTTCTTTAGATCAATCGGGACGATGATGAATTTAGGGCCAGGAACTTTATGTCCTATAAAACTGTAAAATATGTATGTAATTATGTCATATAAATTGGAAAATATGTCAGAAAAATTCAGAAATATTCCCAGTAAAGCCAAAAATATGCACAACAGTAATCTCGAATTTCTCTCATACCCAATAGAGTAGAGTAGGGGCTGTAATGTACCGAATGTTAATTTAACTTTTGACTGATTTTTGTGAAAAGCGAAAAAGGCATAGAAATGAGAACGAAACTTCTTTACTTCCCGTGCAACAATGAGAGAGAACATTTTGCTCAATAATGTTTGCATGGCTATCAATTGTCGGCGAGATAAAAAAGTGGGGTATTATTGTTGTTTGCTAAGAAAAGACGACACCTTTCTTCCTCCGTAATTTCCATATCCTGCCATTGACAGTATGATCTATCGGTTGTGCTAATGCTAAGAAGAACAAAATATGAAATAACCGATCATGTGCGAGATAATTACGAAATTATACAGAAATATGTCTTATTACAACAAAATTGAAGAAATATATTGTAAAAACGCGAAATTGGTGAAATATGTCAAAATATGCTTTGTCAGATTTTTCTATTTCGGCTGATTTTCATCAGATATGTAAAGATCTCACCCCAATATTAGATCCGAAGCCAAATGAAAAATATGTTATAACATAAAAGTCCCGAACCTCACGATGGTTAGATGAAATTGATAATGGGAGAAGCATACTTCATCCATGATTCTAACCTATGACCTCTGTCATATAATACATACATACATGTATGGGGTTTTATTAGTTTGTTTATAACCCATTTCATGCACTATAAGCTAATAGTTCTCTCTAACTCTTTAGCGTTCTTAAACCCGAAGCTTCAAGGCTGCAGCAACACAAGCGTTCCATCTGTCCCTATCCTGGGCAAGATCAATCCAATCTTTTCCATCCTTACCGATTTCCTATAGGTCCATCTCAACGTATCCTTCCATATTCGTCTGTGCCTTCCTACAGGTCACTTACCATCAGGTTTCCCAACAAGAATCATGTAAAGTCTTCTTTCCTGGGGTTCGAAATAGGGAATTGGGTCCTCCTCTAGGAATCGAACCCGTGATCCCTTGTAGCACAAGTCGAGAATCTTATTATACTAAGGCTAGGCAATCGTAAACATTGGCGGCGAGGCGTGCAATAATATATTCAGCATTGCCTTGGCTTCGAAAACCCGGTAAAGTGATATTCTATGTTGGTTGTACTTGCAACCATTACGGACCGGGAACATGCTTCTCTTTTTATGCAATTGGGTATTTGATTTTGTATACTCGGTGAAAACATGTTTAGATGTAAAAAGAGGCTTCAGTAAGTTCAAATCGTTATCCACTAGTTAAAATTTTGCAGCAAACATGTCTGAGCAACTCGCGTGGACTTATCGAGGCAAGCGAGTGAATCGTGCGATGCGAGCTTCACGCCTGCATCTCAAGGCCAGTAAACAGCTTTCATTCACATCCCCCCAAATCGAGGGAAGTCGCCCTCTTTTTCACGGAACCACCTGACCGTCTTCTGCCATGATTACTTCGCGGCTACGATCAGATGACGTGAGGTTTCCCCATGCAAGAACGGGACCGACGAAGCCTCCTGCCTCGCTTACTCCCTGCTTTCCGCTCCTCTTACAACGGTACAAGTCCCGGGTTGGACACCCGGTGCAGGCACATAGTGGTTCGGAGCCCACTTTAAACTGTAGATCAAGTTACGGTCAGCCTATATGTGCATAACGTGGACTTGAAACTAAACTACAGTTTAAAAGAGGTATTATTAGTATCCTCGGATTTTAGGTTCTAAAAAGTGTGCTTTTAGATTCCTAAAATAGGCTCTAAAAATCTAAAATAGGTTCTAAAAACCCTAAAATAGGCTCTAAAAAACTAAAATAGGTCCTAAAAAACTAAAATAGGTTCTAAAAACCCTAAAATAGGCTCTAAAAACTAAAATAGGTTCTAAAAACCCTAAAATAGGTCCTAAAAATCTAAAATAGGTTCTAAAAACCCTAAAATAGGTCCTAAAAATCTAAAATAGTTTATAAAATCCCTAAAATAGGCTAAAAATCTAAAATAGGTTCTAAAACCATAAAATGGGTCCTAAAAATCTAAAATAGGTTCTAAAAACCTTAAAATAGGCTCTAGAAATCTAAAATAGGTTCTAAAACCCCTAAAATAGGTTCTAAAAATCTAAAATAGGTTCTAAAAACCCTAAAATTGGTCCTAAAAATCTAAAATAGGTTCTAAAAACCCTAAAATAGGCTCTAAAAATCTAAAATAAGTTCTAAAAACCCTGAAATAGGCTCTAAAAATAAAAAAATAGGTTCTAAAAACCCTAAAATAGGTCCTAAAAATCTAAAATAGGTTCTAAAAACCTTAAAATAGGTCCTAAAATCTAAAATAAGGTCAAAAAACCCTAAAATGGGCTCTAAAATCTAAAATAGGTTCTAAAACCCTAAAATAGGTCCTACAAATCTAAAATAGTTTCTAAAAACCCTAAAATAGGCTGTAAAAATCTAAAATAAGTTCTAAAAACCCTAAAATAGGCTCTAAAAATCTAAAATAGGTTCTAAAAACCCTAAAATAGGTCCTAAAAATCTGAAGTTTGGCTCGAAAAATCCTGAAGTAGGTTAAAAATAACTTAAAATAGTTCAAAATTCCTGAAGAATGCTGATTAGATATAGTCACCGGCAATGAAAATGGGACACGTATAGCGTATCTTTCATAACGTTATGTGTGTTGCCTAACGTTACGGCGATGGCAAAACTTACCATTGAAAATTTGCTATTAAAATCCAGTCTTCGCGTTATGTAGTTAGGCAAGAATCCATTTTCATGTTATCCACAGAGAAACTCCGCAATTTTGTCTGTGAGGATCGTCTTATATGCTGAAAATAATATTTAAACAAAAACAGTCATTTAGTTTGCAAGGCGTGAATACCGCAAAGCACCGAAGTGACGCCCAAGTGAGCAAGACCACACAGAACAGACCACTTTCGATTGTACAGGTAACAGTGGCACCAGACATTTTGCTTTGTTTAGAGCTTTGAAAATTCACCATGGACTTGGAGGAAGGGAAATAGACAGAGAGTATGTTTCAAACACGTTCGTCATTGAACTTTTTCGTGACCAAACAAAGCAAATACCTCTGTGTGACATAAAGATTCTGTAAAACCCTTAAAAGTATATAAAAACATTTAAAAAGGCTTGATTTAGAGGCATAAACCTAAAATAGGTTCTAACAAGCAAAATAGTTTTTTAGGCTCTATAAAACTTCATCAGTTGTTGAGTTTTTTAACGAAACGCTGACATAACTTATTATTTCTTACATACCTGTAAAGGAAAAAATGGGTTAAAAACCTAAAATTCAAGGTTTAATTATAAGTAATTTAACAACAACTTTCAGTTAACGTTTATTTTACACATTGCATGAAAATATTATATTTTCGACTGTATACTTGCGTAATGAAATACTGAGGCATATATTATTCGTTTCAGAAAGAAGCTTTGAAGAGTGTCGAAGTTCAAAGTCTCAAGTCTCTCACCTAGCATGGCGTACCAATGGTAAGTACTGACATTGTCCTGTTGATTCTTTAGCCATGCCTGGTATAGAAGTATATTATTTAACGATGTTTTACATTACGGGAGCTTTGAATTTCATTTGTGTGGACTTCAATCAAGCAGATTGAAAACAACAACATTACAAGTGGCTAGTAATGCTATT